>NC_083237.1:60740940-61107344 GCF_032191835.1 Heteronotia binoei
GAGCAGAGAATTAAAGAAGACAGTGGGGCTTGCCCACCAACAAAACATTTTGGGGGCAATTCCCCAAAACGAAGAAAAATATTAATTTGTAAATTAACCAAACGAAAACAAAAACTAAATGTGCTTTCGCAACACAGAGTTTTGAAAATAGGTATATATTAAAGGCAAAATAGTGGAATGGGAAAGTTGACTGCTCAACCCCAGGAGATCTTATAGGACCCCAAAAGGGAGCTTTGGGGGAATAGGGTAGGAATTATTCCTTGATTCTGCATTTCCTTACAGGCCCTCTCCACAATTTGTTCTCTCTAGCACTGAACATCATAGTCCAGTGCCTGTGAAATACAGCCACGGAGAATGCAAGATTTCCACATGCTCAGGAGTTCTGGCAGGTAGGATTCTGGGTTTGGTAATACCTGGAAATTTGAGAGCAGAGCTTGGGGAGTGGGATTTAGGGCGGAGAGGAACCTCAGCAGGGTTACAACGCCACGCAGTCCACCTTCCAAAGCAGCCATTTCCCCCTGGAGAAGTGGAATGTTTTAAATAAATAAGAGATTTATGTAGTCTGGAGATCAGTCATAATTCTGGGAGATCATCTCCAGACCCCACCTATTTGGAGGTATTTAAAAAATGTTGGGAATTTAAAAAGATAGAGAATTCCCTAAAAATGGTATTATGAGAACTGAGCATGCTTATTGCGATTAGCTTCCATTTAGGGGGCGGGGGGGAGAAAAACAGAAGGATGGGGAAATTGGCCTGCTCAAGGCTCTAAGCAGCCTATTCAATTTGCAAGGGGAAATTTCCAAATAGTTTCTCCCTCTTCTGCAATTTATTCTGTGTCCTAAGCTTGTATCTGGGGAAGGCAATGGCAAACCACCCCGTTAAAAAAAACAAGTCTGCCGTGAAAATATTGTGAAAGCAACTGACTCCAGAGTTGGAAACGACTGGTGCTTGCACAGGGGACTACAACTACCTTTACCTCTTTTAAGCTTGTATAGACGCATTTCAAAAGTTTTAATGTCTTTATGGAAACATACAATTTTTTCTAACATGAAGCTGTTAGGGGTTTCTTTTTAAAACATATTTTTGTGTCAGTTCAGCTACAATGCGGTGCTAGAAACTGAAACAGGTGCACATACACTTTCATTGAATACTGGGTAGAATAATGCCTAGGGTTTCCTACCTAGAGGTCAGTCATGGAAAGGAAAGAAAAGGTCCCCTGTGCAAGCACCAGTCATTTCCGACTCTGGGGTGACGTTGCTTTCACAATGTTTTCACGGCAGACTTTTTACGGGGTGGTTTGCCATTGCCTTCCCCAGTCTTTTATACTTCCCCCCCAGCAAGCTGGGTACTCATTTTACCAACCTCAGAAGGATGGAAGGCTGAGTCAACCTCGGGCCAGCTACCTGAATCCAGCTTCTGCCAGAATCGAACTCAGGTCATGAGCAGAGAGTTCAGACCACAGTACTGCAGCTTTACCACTCTGCACCACGGGGCCGTTTCAGGCCTGGAGATGTCCTCTAATTACAGTTGAACTCCAGACTACAGAGATGTTTCCCAGGAAGAAAATAGAAAAAACAGTAAGGGTAGCACCTTAAAGACTAACAACATTTGTGGTAGGGGGTAGATGAGCTTTTGTGAGTCATTGCTCACTTGAAGAAGCAAGCAGTTCTCTTTCACAAGTACTGGGGGGGCAAACTTTTTCTTGCCCACAGACCCCAAATCTTGAACAACTCCTCATCCACAATAATAAAACATCTAATGTGAACATGGATGCTGGCAGCAGAGCTTGCAGTAAATCCAGATGCCAACTTTGCCGCCATGTATACCCAGACAGCATAATAACTGGACCTAACAACATCAACTACACCATTTCAAGCTCATTCATTTGCTTATCTTCTAACATTATATGTGCCATTAAACGCCAACAGTGCTCTCAGGACAATAGAGCCCCCAGGGCTTAACAGAGATATCAGTTACTTATCTCACTGCACATGCTAATATCATTCAGTTCTCGCATCTGTTTGTAAACTATTTTATTATGTTGCACGCTAATTTTCCTGCTATTCACAGGTTTCACCAATTGCCTTAATCCAGTTTCAGCTATACATATTGCTCAGTTATTTATGTATCTTTTAATTAGCCGTTCTTGGCAACACCCTCCCCACCCTCTACCTATATGTAATACCTGGTGGTGACTTCCGTTTCAATGTATCTGAAGAAATGTGCTTGCACATGAAAGTTTATATTCAGAATAAAACGTTGTTGGTCTTAAAGGTGCTACTGGAATCAAACTTTGTTCTTACATTACCTTTCCCTTTGTCATGCAGAACTTAGCCATGGTGATCAGTGGGTAAGCCCACAACAGTATCTAAAAGCCTAAAGAGAAGAAAAGGTAAGCAGTCTTTCTAACATTTTGTTGCTAGGTACCTGTATCGGACTTCACAAATAAGAAACGTACCCAGTTCAGTTAACACATTCCGCGTGCTAAAGGAAGGTTCCAGGTGTGGATCTGCTTTACTGTACCAAGTTTTCACAGGTGTGCTATAGCTTGCCTCCAGAAATGCAGAAAAAGGGGTACTAAGCGCCAGAGGTTTGAGGGTAATTACAGAATAATTATAGGAAGGAATACTGAAAGGGCATATATAATTCAAAAATTACAAAAGTGTGAAAAATGGTTGTAATTATAAAATCCCAAACAGCAGCATAATGTGCCCACGATAGCAACAAATAGGAACAACAACATAATTTTTTTTTCACAATGATAACAATGATATCATATACAACTACAGTGGCACATCCCCAAAAAGTTAACAAGTTGCAAAAGACATACTGCAAATTGGCATATCTATAAGGGATTTACAAGCCATAAAAGGCACACAAGACAAGATGCCAGCTAATTCCCATTTTGATGTATTTATTGCTATTGTGGGCACATTATGGTGCTTTTTAAAAATGTTGTCATTACAACCATTTTTCACACTTTTTCTTTTTTCTTTCTATAATTATTCTCTAATTACCCTCAGACCTGTGGCACATAGTATCTGCTTTTTGTTATTCAGAAGTTTTCTGCCATGGTTGTCATTATTCCAGATCGGTCTATCGATCTATCTCTAGCCCCCCCCCCCCCTCCGAGCACACTCATTCATGCAGCAGCCCCCAACTTGAATGCCAGTAGCTCACAAAGTAGAAAATTTGCTCACAAGACTCTGCAGCTTGGAGGGACCTGGCAATGATTTCAAACCACCAACAGGTTCCAGACCCCCACCCAAATTTCTGGTTTGAGTTTTTTTGGAGGTGTGTGTGTGTGTGTGTGTGTGTGTGTGTGTGCATTTTCTTTTTTGGTAAGCCTTTGTTTTGTAACGTAGAAAAGGCAGGCCTCACCAACCTTGAGAAAAAGGTACCCCCCGCGTAAAAACATCTTGTTTCCCTCTTTCCCCCCTATAGAAGCCGGGACTGCATCCAGACCCTGTCTCCCCTTCGGGCCCAGCTTATGGAATGTGCAAACGTTCTGGTTCAGGGTCTGGGTTTAAAAAAAAACAAAACATGACTTCAGGGAGGCCGATGCGATGGCTGTCAAGGGGAGAAGCCCCAGCAGGGAGGCGGAGAGTTGCAGCTCCTAAGGGGCCAGCCGTCTCCTCCTCTTCCCTGCCTTCACCGGGGGCACTTCCACCCACAGAGGGCACATGCCCAGCGGGGTCCAGCCTCCGGGAACGCCTGCTTCCCTGCGCGCCACTCCGGTTGCCACCCAGCGGGAGAACCAGGGCCGGCCCTGGCATAGGCAACTGCCTAGGGCGCTGGCCTTCCGGGGTCCCCCACTGAGCACCCCCCCCCCATGTGACTCTGTGATGATGTTATCAGTGCAGGAGGGAGGGGGTGCCAGGGCCGAAGGTTCAGCCTCGGCGAGCCCCCCACTCCACCCCCGGAATCTCCCCGGGAAAGGCAAGCTGGGAGAGAGAAGAACCCGCGGCTTGCAGGAGCCTGCCCATCCTCCAGCAGCTCCAGCCCCGGCTCCGCCCCCCGGCGCCTGACTGACGTCCCTTTCTCCAACGGGCCGCGCCGGTGCCCTCCCTCTAGCCAATGAGAGGCGAGAAGGGCGGAAGCCTTCCCACCTCTCGCTTCAAGGCTGGTTGAGCCGTGCAGGTAGGTGTCGGGGGGTCTGGGAGCCGCTTTTCCAAGCTGGTGCAAAGACGGCAGAGCGTAACATGCAGACCCCGGGGGGGGGGGGGGTGTCCCCAAAGCGCTCAGCAGCGGGGAAGCGACGCCGGGCTGCAAGGCTCAGGGGCTGGGGGGGTGTGACGTTGCAGCTGCATGTTGCCGAGCGGGGAAGGAGGAGGAGGAGGAGGAATGTGGCAGGGAAGCAAGCGGGGACCATCCCCCCCCAAGCTGCCTTATCGCATCCACGCACAGCCGTGCACACGCCGCCACCGCCAGGCCAAGTCGCCGGGCACCCCGTCCTTTTGCAACTTGGAGAGGGGGGCGAAATGGGCAGAGGGGGAGGCCGGCCCTCGCCGCCGCTCTGTCGGCAATGGGCAGAGGGAAACTGGACAGGCCGGGAGGCGGGCGGGAGGGGTGGCATGACTGTTCTCCCCCAGCAGAGGGAGGGAGGGAGGGGGGGGAGAGAGAGAGTTTGTGGGATCGTGCAAGGAGCAGGAACTTTTGAAGTTTGGCAGGCTGCAAGGCGACAAGCGGAGGAGGAGGCTCTGTCCAACGTCCATCCATCCATCCGTGCAGTAGGGAAAGGCGTTCGCGGCTGACGGTGGAGGTTGGTCAGGCAGGTAATATTCGGACCTGCTGCAAAGAGTATGGGGGGGGGGCAATCCTGGGGCTTTGGGGAGGGAAGAGGCTCCCCACGACATGGCCATGTCGCCCGTGTGATGACCATTTCCTCCTGGGCTGGGCCGTGCTGCGTTTGAGCCGGGGCGCTAACCCCCAGTGCTTTGGGTTCTCGTGTCCCCGCACGCGTCGCCAGGGCTCGGTCTTGGGGGGGGGGGGATAGGAAGGGGCTTAGAATAATATAAGAGACCTTTCAAGATGTGCAAACTCCGTTCCGCCCCTGCTGAGCAGAGCTTGGGGCCTATCTCGGGCAGGTCCGGGAATGAGGCTTTGGGGGCAGAGGGTGTGACTTTCCAGGCAGCGTTGGACTCCCACACCTTGGCTTTTCAAATGCAATCACAGGGGCTTGTTGGGCAGCTGGGCGTTGTTTTTTTTTAACAAAAGAAAAAGATTTCTGTGGCTTTTAAAAGAGATCTTTGAAAATGGTTGCCACATGGAGAGGAAACGTAAAGAGAGATTTGAATGCTGGGGTTCCAGGCAACGTTCCCTCTAAGCTGCAGAGGCTTAAGCACTGCACTGAAAGTAGCAACGATTCTACTTTGTGAGCTACTGGCCTTAAAGTTGTGGGCTGCTGCAGAAATGAGTGGGCTCTGGGGTCATCCTTCCTGAGCTAAGACGGAAATTAGTGAGCTGGAGGCTAAAAATCTGTGAGCCAGCTCACACTAACTCAGCTTAGAGTGAACACTGGTGCCAGGGGGTTGTGCATGTGTGTGTGTGTGAGAGAGAGAAAGATATCCATCATGTTTAAACAGTTTTAAAAGTAGACTTAGGGAAAGCACATTCGTTGAGGTATTCGTGTTCTGGGGTAACACTGTGGCATCTTAAAAATAAGGAAAATCTGACAACTGTAATACAAAGTGTCTTTCTGGTAATTCCCGCACTGTTGTGTACTTCTTAAAAATGCATTGGGGAATTTTGGGGTGTATGGGTATACAGGTGTAGATCAAAGCATTAACAAGGGGAAAAAAAAGTTAAAGGAACACTGTGGCATCTTAAAAATAAGGAAAATCTGACAACTGTAATACAAAGTGTCTTTCTGGTAATTCCCTCACTGTTGTGTACTTCTTAAAAATGCATTGGGGAATTTTGGGGTGTATGGGTATACAGGTGTAGATCAAAGCATTAACAAGGAAAAAAAAGTTAAAGGAAATTTCTTGGGTTTTAAAAAAAACCATTTTTGTCAAGCACATTTAAGATTTTTCAACATGGTACATTCCTGCCAGTTCTGAGATTCAAAATTCCCACCTTGCAGAAGATAAAAAGTATGACAAAGAAGCTAAAGGGGAGTAATTTCAGCAAAAATTGGGTTAGGATGGGAGGCAGTATCCTAATGACCACAGCTCTGCTCCTATCAGGGGACAAAAAACTTTCTGACTTTCAAAGAGAAGTCTAGCACAGCTGTTTCTTCTGTGTTATCAAATTAATGGATCCTTTGAGATCTTGCATTTAAGTGTTAACATTTTATTTCTGAAAAAAGTACTTTATGGCCAAAGGACCTGCAAGTAGGTTTGAATAACAGTGCCTTTTATCTCCTCTGAAATGCTACAAGTTGACAGAGTTACAGGATTTTTGTTTGCTCAGGTTTGGACACACAAGCTAAAAAATTGACCTCTTAGTACAGCTTCTTCCTGACACCCAGAAGTACTTGTGATTATACTATCCTGTGGACTAGACTGTTGGTAATGCGTGCTGATGCAGGTCTATCTGTAATAACATGTATATTACAAACTTTCCCTTTCATAAGGAAAAAATGTGACTACCAAATCGGTTGTAGGAGGGAAAAGAATATAAATATTAAATCTGCATAAATTAGCTTCATTGAAATGTTTCAGGATCTCAGTGAAAAGCCTGCTCTCAGGAATTATAATCTGATTTTTGTTGTTGGAAGGAACTGTTGCCTTTCACATTGTCAGCACACGGAATATAAAACTTGCATGTTTGCATATCAGAGAAAGAATAGTTTACCAAAAACTATCGTTTTTAGGCTGTTATATTGTTTTTAGATTGTATATTGTTTTGTTATATGTATCTGATTTCAACGTATTATCGACTGCTGTTACCTGCTCAGAGCCCATATCAGAAAGGGTGGGCTATAAATTGAAAATAATAAATAAATACATAAATACCAGACTGATATCCAGGCCCTGTATTTTTAATTTTTAGCTATATTATTATGTACACCATATAATAAATATATTTTCATACAAATGAACCAAAAACCAGTCAAGGAACCATCCAAATTATGGACAATCCAGATTTGAAAGGCACAGTTACATTAATCTATGCTGAGTATTTTTACCTTTAAATCTTAATACAGTCGGTTTCACCTTGAAAAACAAACACTATCCTAATTTTGGACACAAATAAAAAAAGGAAAAGGCGCTTTTATTTCATTAACTTTAATTAAAGGAAAGGAGGAGCTAGCATCTCAGTGTAGACTGTGGCAGCAGGCGTTTAAAAATCCTGCTTTCCTTATTTTCAGCCAGATAGAAACAAGGGAAATTTAAACGGCACTTAATCAGTTGATTCATGACACCAGTTTCATACAATCTGACAGCTTTAATGAATATGTTGAGAGGCAGTAGTGGGGATACAGAGAAGAAAAACGCTAAGAGAAGACAGCAGCAGGAATGGAATGCAGGGGGTTTCATGAAATTCACATGACAATGTAGGTCTGGCGCTCTACTGCAAAGGAACAAATGCTTGGAAACGTCTTTATTTCAAGCATATAGGATTAAATCATTCCTATTGAAGTGTGTGCCATCTACTGTTTTAATTCGACAGGCTTTATAACATGTCAGAAATCAAGCCTGCACAATCTGTGCATGGAAGCAGGTTTCTGTACCCAGATCTTTTGAACTAGATCACTGAATCCTATGATATCAAGAGACAATTATGCCTGGTGATGGGTAACATATTTGTGTTTTGCCCCCTTGTTTATCCTCATGTACCCCAAACGTAAGGGTTAGGCCAAGAACAGGAAAAGAAACCCCTCCTCCAGTCTCACATGTTGAAAAGCAGCCTGCTATACCATTCGCATACACACAGGGATGGCTCTGTGGCTAAGCAATCGGTGGAAGCCTCTGAGGTACTGATTGCCACTGAACCTTGGCCCAGACCAGTGCTGTGTCCAACTGAGATTGTGGGGACCGATGTTCCCTCTAAGCTACAGAGTCTTGCGAGCAAAAATTCTGTTTTGTGAACTACTGGCATTGAAGTTGTGAGCGACTGCATAAACGAGTGAGCTCTGGGGTCATCCTTCTTGTGGAGAGCCAGTTTGGTGTAGTGGTTAAGTGTGCAGACTCTTATCTGGGAGAACCAGGTTTGATTCCCCACTCCTCCACTTGCACCTGCTGGAATGGCCTTGGGTCAGCCATAGCTCTGGCAGAGGGTGTCCTTGAAAGGGCAGCTGCTGTGAGAGCCCTCTCCAGCCCCACCCACCTCACAGGGTGTCTGTTGTGGGGGAGGAAGGTAAAGGAGATTGTGAGCCGCTCTGAGACTCTTCGGAGTGGAGGGCGGGATATAAATCCAATATCTTCATCTACCTCACAGGGTGTCTGTTGTGGGGGAGGAAGATAAAGGAGATTGTGAGCCGCTCTGAGACTCTTCGGAGTGGAGGGCGGGATATAAATCCAATATCTTCATCTACCTCACAGGGTGTCTGTTGTGGGGGAGGAAGGGAAAGGAGATTGTGAGCCGCTCTGAGACTCTTCGGAGTGGAGGGCGGGATATAAATCCAATATCTTCATCTACCTCACAGGGTGTCTGTTGTGGGGGAGGAAGGTAAAGGAGATTGTGAGCCGCTCTGAGACTCTTCGGAGTGGAGGGTGGGATATAAATCCAATATCTTCATCTACCTCACAGGGTGTCTGTTGTGGGGGAGGAAGGTAAAGGAGATTGTGAGCCGCTCTGAGACTCTTCGGAGTGGAGGGCGGGATATAAATCCAATATCTTCATCTACCTCACAGGGTGTCTGTTGTGGGGGAGGAAGGGAAAGGAGATTGTGAGCCGCTCTGAGACTCTTCGGAGTGGAGGGCGGGATATAAATCCAATATCTTCATCTACCTCACAGGGTGTCTGTTGTGGCAGGGGGGGGGGAGGTAAAGGAGATTGTGAGCCGCTCTGAGACTCTTCGGAGTGGAGGGCGGGATATAAATCCAATATCTTCTTCTTCTTCTTCTTGTGCTGTGACAAAAATGTGAGAGCTGGAGGCTAAAAATATGTGAGCTGGCTCATGCTAATTCAGCTTAGAGGGAAAACTGGAAGAGACCCTATGAGATTCTGGCAAAACTGCTGGGGTGCGGTTTGTTGTTGGGCTGTTTGGCCAAGTATAGCCCACATTTGTCCCTTCCTCTTTTGTTTGCTGGCATACCAGGTAGATGCTGGCTATTTCAGCACTCTTAACAACAACGACAAAAGGCTGCCTAAACTAGACAAGATTGATCTGAGGCTCCATCAGGTTTTGTATAGCTTCCTGCTACTGCCAAGGTATTCTGGAGCAGCATCTTAAGTTTCTTTTAACTGTGAAGATCCTGTGAATGTAGGGAGAGGTATTTGTGAGTTTCCTGCATTGTGCAGGGGGTTGGGCTAGATGACCCTGGAGGCACCTTCCAACTCTATGATTCTAAGAGAAAATTAAAAATGCATTTCCCCCAGAAGTTATTTCTTTATTTCATTTATATCCCGCCCTCCCCGCCAAGGTAGGCTCAGGGCGGCTAACAATATGAAAAAGAAGAAGAATTGCAGATTTATACCCCGCCCTTCTCTCTGAATCAGAGACTCAGAGCGGCTTACAGTCTCCTATATCTTCTCCCCCCACAACAGACACCCTGTGAGGTGGGAGGGCTCTCACAGCAGCTGCCCTTTCAAGGACAACCTCTGCCAGAGCTATGGCTGACCCAAGGCCATTCCAGCAGGTGCAAGTGGAGGAGTGGGGAATCAAACCCGGTTCTCCCAGATAAGAGCGCTCTGGCTGACCCAAGGCCATTCCAGCAGCTGCAAGTGGAGGAGTGGGGAATCAAACCTGGTTCTCCCAGATAAGAGTCCGCACACTTAACCACTACACCCTGAGGGTCAGGAATAGCATGCCCAACCATTTAACAGTAAATATAAACAATATTAAATATATTAAAACGTTAAAACCTTTAAAGCATCTGGTGCTAGTTCAATATATCCGAACAACAAGATATTAGTAGTGGTAGTCTGACTAGTCGATTTTGAACCTTCTGGAGGTCCCAGACAAGCCACTGGTGGTGTTTCTGGGCCCAGTCCATCACTGTAGATGTCATTGTGAAAAAGCGTGGTGCTGTTTTGCAGGCCCTGCGGAACTGTGGGAGCTCTCGCAGAGCCCTCACCTCCTCTGGCAACTCATTCCACCAGCTAGGAGCAGTGGTGGAAAAGGCCCTGGCTCTTGTTGATGCAAGCCTAGCTTCTTTGATGCTGGGGACCATCAACCGGTTTTGGGTTCCTGACCGAAGTGCTCGCTGGGGCATATAGGGGGAAAGGCGGTCCCTAAGGTATTCAGGACTCTGGCCATATAGGGCTTTAAAGGTGATAACCAGCACCTTGAAGCAAATCCGGTACACTGTCAGTAGCCAGTTCAGTGCTTTCAGCACAGGCCAAATGTGCTCCCATAAAAGAACTCCCATTAACCAACTGGCTGCAGCATTCTGCACTAGCTGGAGTTGCTGGATTTGGTACAAAGGCAGCCCCATGTAGAGGGCATTGCAGTAATCTAATCTCGAGGTGACCGTAGCATGGATCACAGTAGCTAAGTCGTCACGATCAAGAAAGGGAACCAACTGCCTTACCATCAGCAGATAGTAGAAAGCTGACCTGGCAGTGGCAGCTACTTGGGCCTCCATTGTTAAGGAGGCATCCAAGAGCACTCCTAAGCTTTTAACCTTGGGCACCGGCATAAGCTGCGTCCCATCGAAGGTTGGTAAACGGACTTCTGGTCCCAGACCGTGGCGACTTAGATACAAGACCTCCGTCTTCGTCAGATATAATTTCAGTCCACTCAGCCTGAGCCACCCTGCCACAGCTTGTAATGCTGCAGATGGATCCCCTGGTTTGGAGGCCCTCCCTCACTTCAGGGTCATCAGAAAGCGGGGGGTGGGGGGGGGAATGTCTGCTGGGCACTCCATTATACCCTGTGGAGACCAATTCCTGTAGGGTATAATGGAGAATTGATCCACAGGTATCTGAGGCTCTGCCGGGGGGGGGGCTGTTTTTTGAGGTAGAGGCAGTAAATTTTCAACATAGCATCCAGGGCCTCTCCCCAAAATACGCTTGTTACAACCTTACTCCTTGCTCCACCCCCAAAGTCCCCAGATATTTCTTTAATTGAATTTGGCAACCCTACAAGAGGAAGTTGAGTGAGGTTCGTGTTACCAGCTATGCTCTCAAATGGGTTCTTGGACAGTGGAACAACAATGGGTAGTTGGCAGTGGTAGATAGCAGAAGTGATAGGAATGATGGGTGCTCACTATTTCTAGACTGCATCTTGCAAAGCTGAAACGGATGGGAATATGGTTTGCCAGTATGTTCTCTATAAGATATTTCTGCTCGTCTTTAACAATTCTGCCATCTGTTTCCCTTCTCTCGCTCCATAGGTCAAGTTGAATCTTGTCATATATGCTTTACTTAGTAATTGCATTTATTCCCCACTAATTTAAACCCTTTTGTTTCAGAGACCAGATATCTTCTTTTGCAAGTTAGAAGAGATTTGCAGAGCTGTATCCTCAGCCAGTACATAGTGGATGCAGAAAGATCAGAAACTCTGCTTTACGGGACCTCAAATAGTTTTGGAAATATTCTGGACACCATGGATCTTGTCACAATGTTCTGCAAAGTAAGACTTGTTTCTTTGGTTTTTCAATAATAGTTTCAGTTTGAAAGCCTTGGCACCCAAACTTGTCAGGTTTAGGAACAGAAATGGGTTATGAGTAATACTCTCTCTAAGCTGTGGAGTCTTGTGAGCAAAAATTCTACTTTGTGAGCTATGGGCATTAAAAGTATGAGCTACTGCATACATTTGTTGGCTTTTGGGCCATTTTTCCTGAGCTAAGACAAAAATGTGTGAGCTGGAAGTGGTAGCTAAAAAACTGTGAGCTAGCTCACACTAACTCAGCTTAGAGGGAACACTGGCTATGAGTATATCCTCAGTGCTAGTCTACTACAAAAAATTCAGTTACCATGCTCTTGGAAGTGACTTCTCCAGTTACTGGGAAAATCTTCTGTCCACATTTAATTGATGTGTTTATTTTGGGTACACTACACATCTTGTTGAAGTCAGAAATGAAACTGAAGTCACTGATCTGTACTACACCTTTTCAAAAATAGACTACCAGATCAAATGACCATTGGTCTGGAAAGCCCTGATATCTGTTATGGAAGGTGATGCTTATGCCTTGGAATCTTTTCATGTCATAAATGGGTTCGGTGGTGAGAACTACTTCTTTTGTACGTGCCACTGATCACATGCATGCCTCTCTATACCCTATCCCTTCCCCTGCATCTAGGAATTAGGGGCCAGCTGTTTATTTTTGTTCCAGACTTGTGTTAAATGCAGAGCCCCATATTTTAAGGAGGAATTTGATGTGTCATCTTGCTGCATAGAATGTTGCATTGCTGTTATAGAACTTTGACTTTCTGAATTCCCAGATTAACAGTGCAGTCCTAAAATCACTTTCCCAGAAGTCAACCCCCCTTGGATAGACCTGCGTAAGATTTCTGAGTAGAAATGCTTAGTACTGCAATGTATGACAAGTGGAAAGAGGTGGCTACATGACATTGTGTTGATACAAAATACTTTCCGGATCTCATCCCTCATAATCTTATGATTATTTTGCTGTTCTTTATGCATGCGTGATAAGGGGGACATTTGTATATGACGGCTCTATTATTTCAGGTAGAACAGTAGCTCGAAATTTAAAAATCAGGAGCTTTTAAAAAAGAATAACATTACAAAACCAGAGGAATGTTGTGTTTTAGAAGACCAAAAGTGGAGTATTGGATGAGTACTGAAAAGTTGAAACAAGTGAGAGAGGACAGCTGAGATGGTTATTCATGAAAATGCAAAATATAAGCTAGGTGAAATTAAATTAATTATGAATGGATTTGACACTGTTTCACAAACAAGTAAATAAGGTGGATCAGTTCTCAAAACAAGGTGGATTTTAGATTTGTTTCTAGTGCTGAAGGCAGTGTTTATATATAGCATTTTGATTGTACAAAGAGAACAGTCATTGGTCTGAGCTCGAGCCAGCGTTTATTTCTGTCTCAAGAGGAGCCTATCTCTGCTAAACAAATAAGCTGATGGTATAAAAGTTTCTGGGCGAATACCAAGGTAACTTGAATTCTGACATTAACGTTACTGGGACACTCAAGCACTTTGTTAAATTAGCTTCGTGCCATTCGCAAACTGAGAAAGATTGTGCTCGTGTTGTACTTTAAAAGCATGTTGTGTGATCCTTCTTGAATGCTGGTGGTTCTCTCTTGTTCTCTATCAGTGCTTAGCTACTGTACAATGTAGATAATAGTGAAAAAAACTAATGTTTGATTGCAGAATGATTTTATTCAGCGGCATGGATATGTGCACCAAAGCATAACGTTTGGACTTGTTATGTTGGTCTTGTTTTCCAGAACAGAGGGAGTAACGGCAAAATGCCGACATGCTATAGATACTAGAATGCAGATAATAGTTCTGTTGTGTCTGGTGTCAGCCATATACTATTCCTCTGCTGAATGTGGTTATGCTTTACTCATGCTGTGGTGGGGGAAGGTGCTATCAAGTCGCAGTCAATTTACGGCAATCCTGTAGGGCAGGGGTGTCAAACATGCAGTCTGAGGGCCGCATCAGACCCCCGGAGGGCTCCTATCAGGCCCCCAGGCAACTGGCTGTCATCTGCTTCCTTCTCCCTCTCTTTTGCTTCTTTCTGTGTCACAGCTTGTTTTGCCAGGATTTCTCAATTGCACAGAAGCTACAGAGTAAAGCCTCTATTTTCCCCACTGATTGAGTCTCCTCTCTTGGGGAGGAAGTGGGGGTGGGAAAGGGAGAGCTTGCTTTGATACTGGCCACAATATCGCAAGAGTTCTAATACTTTAAGCATACTTTATTCTTTATTTATTCTAGGGTTTAAAAAAAAACACCTTAAGTGTGCAGATTGTTATATGGGAGAATCAGGTTTGATTCCTCACTCCTCCACTTACAGCTGCTGGAATGGCCTTAGGTCAACCATAGCTCTTGTAGGAGTTGTCCTTGAGAGGGCAGCTGCTGCAAGAGCTCTCTCAGCCCCACCTACCTCACGGGGGTGTTTGTTGTGGGGGGAGGGAAGGTAAGGGAAATTGTGACTGCTCTGAGACTCTGAGATGCAGATTATAGGGTGGGATATAAGTCCAATTTCTTCTTCTTCTTCTTCTTCTTCTTCTTCTTCTTCTTCTTCTTCTTCTTCTTCTTTCTTCTTCTTCTTCTTCTTCTTCGTTTGTGTCCTTTATGAATTTTTTATTTCTGCTAACTGGCATTACATTTTATGACATACATAGCTTGGCTTGACAAGGTCTCATTTATGCCCTCACAACAAATGAGTTTGACACACCTGCTAGGGTTTTCAAGTGAAAAAGACATTTCAGAGGCAGTTTGCCATTGCCTGCCTTTAGCATAGCAACTTGGACTTCCTTGGTGGTCTCCCACCCAAGTACTAACCAGGGTCAACCCTGCTTAGCAGCTAGATGGATGAAATCAGGCTAGTCCGGGCCATCCAGTTCGGGGCTACTTTACTCATGCTTTAGTCTTTTGTGCATCTAGAGCAGCACAACAGATCTGCCAGTAGAAACCTGCTTTTGAACATGGATGGTATCTGCTGAATTGAGAGAATAGGATTCTCCCCACTCCCCAAAGGCATATGCCGGTATACTGCCAATACATTAGGAATGAAAGAAATCCAGTTATAGTCTAAGACTTGAAATTAAAACGTATATCGTTCTATGAAGGAAGAATGTTCAAAAGGTTGAGTGGAGACTATTCACAGGCAATATGCACTGCAAGAAAGAGCCTGTATTCAAAACAAGGTTGGTTCTTGTGCTGTTCTAATCGGTTCTTGTTTTCAGTAGTCATGGTACAGGACAGAAAGCATAAACTCTTGTGCCACACATTGCCCTTGTTTCTGCTTTTATGGGAGCAAATCCGCTTTTCGTTTTTCTACTTGTCTGAAGCCTTTCAAATATAGATGCAAGAGCATATAAGAGGATCACATATTTAACCAATTGGTATTTAAACCATAGTCTGAAATTGTACATGGAAGTAACCAAATTCTCTGATCCTAACAATGATTTCATTATTAGTGGGGTTTTTTTGTAGAGTGCTAGTGGGTAGGGTATGTTTTAAGATTAGAAAGTGATATTAGGGTTGAGTTTCAGATCATATAAAAAAAGTTACACGGGTTTCTTTTTGGTCCTAGCATAGTACTATTAAGATTACTGCGCTATAAAACTATTGGATTTTAAAAGAGCTGTTTTCCCTTATGCTAAATGTTTGGTTACACTTAGATTTAAAACAAACAAACAAACAACTTCACAGTTGGGGACAAGCCATATGGAATGTTGGGAGTTCTGTGATCCTGAGAAATTGCTACACAATTGGGTGTATGTTGGTGTGCAAAACTAAGGAAGAGGCTACTTTGAAACCCTGGTAAAGGAAAGGCCAGGCACAATTTGGATACTTCCCGTTCCCCTGTGTTAATGCTTATAGCAGCTTGGTGGTTGGACCATTGCCAACTGCTCTTACTCATGGTTGCCAACCTTCAGGTGTGGCTTGGAGATCTCCTTGACAAAAAAAAAGATCAGTTCCTCTAAAGAAAATGGCTGCTTTGGAGGGTGGACTCTGTGATATGATACCTAAGGTTGCCAGTCTTCACCTAGAAGTCTCCTGCTGTTATGGATGATCTCAAGACAACTAAGATTGGTTCCCTTGGAGAAAATGGCCGTTTTGGAGGGTTGATTCTATGGCAGCCCTAAGTATACCTCATTAAGGTTCCAATAAACCCAAATCTCCAGGAATTTCCTGACCCGGAATGGCCACTGCACCCTTGTGTTGGAGGCCTGATTGCATATTTACTACATATTACAATTAGGGTTGCCAATCCCAAGATAGGGGCAGGGGATCCCCTGGTGTAGAGGCCCTTCCCCTGCTTCAGGGTCATCAGGAAGCAGGAGCCCAGGGTGGGGGGGAGGGAAATGACTGCTGGCCACTCCATTATTGCCTAAGGAGACCGATTCCCATAGGGTATAATGAATTGATCCGTGGGTATCTCGGGGGCCTGTTTTTTGAGGTAGAGGCACCAAATTTTCAGCATAGCATCCAGTGCCTCTCCCCAAGCTACCCTCTACATTTCAAAAGGATTAGACTAGGGGATCTGATTTTATGAGCCCCCAAAGAAGGTGCCCCTATCCTTCGTTATTTCTGATGTAGGGAAGGCAGTCCCTTTCAATGTGATGGCCAGAACTCCCTTTGGAGTTCAATTACGCTTGTCACGACCTTGCTTCTGGCCGCACCCCCCAAAGTCTCCTTGCTCCACTTCCAAATTCCCCAGATATTTATTGGAATTGGACTTGGCAACCCTAATTACAGTCTGGGGCCAGAATAGTTTGGACTAGTATCTTGTACAGTAAGTAGGGTTGCCAAGTCCAATTCAAGAAATATCTGGCGACTTTGGGGGTGGAGCCAGGAGACATTAGGGGTGGAGCCAATATCAAGGCTGTGACAGGCATGACTGAACTCCAAAGGGAGTTCTGGCCATCACATTTAAAGGGACAGCACACTTTTTCAATTCCTTCCTTCCATAGGAAATAATGAAGGATAGGGGCACCTTCTTTTGGAGCTTATAGAATTGGACCCCCTGGTCCAATCCTTTTGAAACTTGGGGGGTATTTTGGGGAGAGGCACTAGATGTTATACCGAAAATTTGGTGCCTCTACCCCCAAAAAACAGTCCCCCCCAGAGCCCCAGATACCCACAGATCAATTCTCCATGATTTTCTATGGGAATAAATCTCCCTAGGGAATAACAGAGTTCCCAGTAGACATTTCCCTCCCCTCCCCCTGCTTTCTGACGACCCTGAAGCGGGGGGAGGGTTCTCCAAACCGGGGGATCCCCTGCCCCCACCTGGGGGTTGGCAACCCTAACAGTAAGGTAGTTTTCATTGCAATACAATGTGCTGTACATCCATCTTTTTTGCTAGGGGGTGTGTACTGTGACAATAAAAACATCTTTATGAGTTGCCGTGTCCTTCCCCGTAGGGCGAGGGGATGACCGCTCAGTGTTAGCGTGGCCTCCTTTCGCCCTGCCTACCCACGGCCAGCTGCTCAGCTTCCCCGTGGCAGGCCGGGAAGGGTTGATCAACATGAGCCAGCGGACATTTTGGGAGGCCCTCTTGTGTACGTGCGCGAGTCGCTTCCGCGCGTCGCCTGGCGGGGGCGCTCGAGCTCGCGTGAACCGCGGGCTCCCTCGAGAATCCCGCGGCTTTAGGAAGGCGACGATCTGCAGGACTTCAGTTCCCGGCAGGCTTCGTCGCACCTGCAATGTCGACTCCTGCCGTCAGAGCTGTTGCTGCGAGCGTCATGCAAAAAGCGCCTGTGTTATTAGGGTTGGGGTGGGGTGGGGTGGAGCCGGATCGGCTGCTGTGCCGCCTTGTGGCTGCGAGCTGTTGAGAAAGGAAGCCGAGCTTTTCTAGAGCTGCTGCTGCTGTCATTCCCGCTATTGATGCGCTATGCATACAAATCCGGGTGGGTAGCCGTGTTGAGGCTGAAGCTCGAATACTTCGGCCACCCAATGAGAAGGGAGCACTCCCTGGAGAAGATCCTGATGCTGGGAAAGACAGAAGGCAAAAGAAGAAGGGGACGGCAAAAGATGAGATGGCTGGACAGTGTTACTGATGTAACAAACGCGAATTTGAGTTTGAGCAGACTTCGGAGGATGGTGGAAGGCAGGAAGTCCTGGCGTGACTTGGTCCGTGGGGTCGCAAAGAGTCGGACTCGACTGGGCGACTGAACGACAACAAAGCCGTGTTGGTCTGAAGCAGGGGTGGCCAAACTGTGGCTAAGGAAGAAGAAGAAGAAGATGATGATGAAGAAGAAGATATTGGATTTATATCCCGCCCTCCACTCCGAAGAGTCTCAGAGCGGCTCACAATCACCTTTACCTCCCTCCCCCACAACAGACACCCTGTGAGGTGGGTGGGGCTGGAGAGGGCTCTCAGAGCAGCTGCCCTTTCAAGGACAACCTCTGCCAGAGCTGTGGCTGACCCAAGGCCATTCCAGCAGTTGCAAGTGGAGGAGTGGGGAATCAAACCCGGTTCTCCCGGATAAGAGTCCGCACACTTAACCACTACACCAAACTGGCTCTTCTCTCAAGAAGGCATTTGTCTCTTTAAATAACTTCTCCAACCAAGCAGCTTGAAGAATGCATTTAGAGTTAAAGTTGCTTTCTTTCCACCTCTCCCTCCCTCCTCCCCACTCCTGTCTATTTGCCTCCCTCCCTCCCTCCCTTATCTCACAGCTCTCAAACATCTGATGTCTTACGGCTCTCGAGACATCTGACATTTATTCTATGAGGCTCTTACATTAAGCAAATTTGGCCATCCCTGGTTTGATGCAATAGAACAAAGTCTGAGTCCAGCAGTACCTTTAGGACCAAGAAAAGTTTAATTCTGGGTATATACTTTTGCGTGCATGCATGCATACCTGTTTGGATACCTGAAGAAGCATGCATGCACGCAAAAGTTTATACCCAGAATTAAACTTAGCTGATCTTAAAAGATATACACGCAGACAGTCTTTAGGAAGTCTATGGTCTGCAAAGAAGATATGAGCAAAGGTTCTTTGTAGCTGGAAAATGTGTATCCCTTCTATAGAAATAAAAGTTATTATTATTATTAGAATAATAGAATCACAGAGTTGGAAGGGGCCATACAGGCCATCTAGTCCAACCCCCCTGCTTAATGCACGATCAGGCTAGAGCAGGGGTCCTCAAACTACGACCCGCGGGCCAGATGCGGCCCGCTGAGGACGTTTATGCAGCCCGCCGGGTTATGGCAAAATCAGACCGGAAGTGACATTCGACCTAAACTCGCGTTAGCAACGCACACTTCCAGCACTGGGCTGAGGCGGCGGAGACAGAGTGTGAGGCGATACCGAGGTGAGGTGAGTTCCCAGGCCGGGGTGTGTGGTGTGGGGAAGGGAGAGAGATGCAGAAGACGGAGAACTGACGGCCCGCCGCCTTGTACAGTAACGGCAGTCTGGCCCTCCAACAGTCTGAGGGACAGTGAACTGGCCCCCTATTTAAAAAGTTTGAGGACCCCTGGGCTAGAGCATCCCGGACAATTCTTTTGAAGGGAGAAAAAAAGCCTCCTTTTGCCTATTTAGTATATTTGAAAGATACCTTTGTACAAAAAAAAAAAGTTAATGAGCACGGGATGTGGGCAATCCCACAGACTTCTGTACTCTGATCAGATATATACTTGCCCTTGAAAACAAAAGGTATGCTAGATTGTAAGTAAATAAGAGCTTTACAGATAGTGGTGGAAAAGCCACTTCCTTAATGGTCTGTTGGCATGCATTACCAAATAATAGAACCACGTTTGAGACCAGTGGCACCTTGGTCTTAAAGATGACAGTGCACTCAGACTTGTTCTGTTGTTTCAGATCAACACAGCTACCCATGTGACTCTGCCAAATTATAAGTTTTGAAAAAAAAAAAAATCGTAAAAACGGTATATAATTCCAGGCAACCTAAGGATGCAACACTGAACATGCTAGGAAGCAAGTCTCACTGAATTTTAGCCAGATTCCTTCCAAACAGACATGAGGTGGTAAACCTGGGTGTCAGGTGTTCTGTTTCAGCATGCAGGTGGGGGATCTCAATTGGGGTTACCACCTCTGGATTGGGAAATGCTCGGATATTTGGGGATGGGGGAGATCCTGGAGAGGGCAGGATTTGGGGAGGGAAAAGACCTCTGTGGGGTACAATACCATAGAGTCCACCCTCCAAGATAGCTATTATCTCCAGGGGAACAGATCTTGGTCATCTAGAGTTCAACTGTAATAGCAGGAGATCTCCAGGTGCCACCTGGAGGTTGGTAAGACTTGTTCTCATGATGGACTGATTCCTTTTTCTTTTGTAAAAAATAAACAATGCCCTCCACAAAGGAAAACAGTCATAGTTTTGGACCTTTGTTTGACACGCTAGTTTTCTTTGTGTAGGAATGATTGTACATGTACATGTACAGTGACGGGAGCATTCAGGGCTCCCTTTCTAGCAAGAGTGCCTTTGCATATTAGGCCACATCCCCCTGATGTAGCCAATCCTCCAAGAGCTTACTGGGCATTCTTACAAGACCTACTGTAAGCTCTTGGAGGATTGGCTACATCAGGGGTGTGCGGCCTAATATGCAAAGGAGCTCCAGCTAGAAAGTGAGCCCACCATCTGCAATCAGCAGTGGTACAGATGAGACACTGGTTCACCATCTCTTGGGCAGTTTTGGACAACTAGGCCTCAGTCCAAAACAAGTTAGGTATGCTGTTAAAGAAGTCTTATTTGACTAATCTTTAATTTTTAATTGAGTGAGTCCGTTGCAATCTGCATACATTTACTTTTGAGTAAAACTAATAATTCAGAAGAAAAAGAAACATTCTGTGTGTTACGATTGGTCATGTACGTGTTGCTATAGGCAGCATCTTTTTTTAAAAAATGTGAACAGCCCAAAGTTTGTGATGTATTAATCGCAACAGTTAATCAATTGAACGTTGTTGCCCTAATTTAAACACTAAAATCAATGAGTTTAAGTATGCTTAAGTCTGTGTTGGACTGCGTCTGGTGCATAGGACTGATCTACATGAATAACGTAGTCCATATACCATCTCACCAACAATCACGTGTGTATTCTTGTTACATTTTTCAGAATGTAAAAACATTTGATTTTTTTAAAATGTCCTCCTTTCAAAAAAGAACTCCAAAAGAACAAGAGGAAATAACTAAAAACCCAGCAACTAAATAGAATAATTTTTTAAAAAAGAAGTATACATAAAGTAGAGACAAAAATATAATGTGGTGGCAGATCTACATATAAGTTTATATAAAGGGTCCTCAAATATTTAAAAACAAATGCATATACAGTTTTCATCTATATGCCATAAGTTTAAATCCTAATATGCTAAGGTCCTCAATCCATTGATTTACGAGATATATGAGAAATCTTTCTAGTGCTTCAATAGAAGTCCTTTAGATGTAGTATGGGCATGGAGGGTCTATTTTTGTTGACCATTGGTTACTCTCCAAGAGATGGGCAGATAGTTTTGAGGTACATGATCTAACATGGCTTCTCTTATGTTCTTATGTGATACAGAGTGTTGGACTGGATGGGCCATTGGCCTGATCCAGCATGGCTTCTCCTCTGTTCTTATGTGACACAGAATGTTGGACTGGATGGGCCATTGGCCTGATCCAACAGGGCTTCTCTTCTGTGACACAGACTGTTGGACTGGATGGGCCATTGGCCTGATCCAACATGGCTTCTCTTATGTTCTTCTGTGACACAGACTGTTGGACTGGATGGGCCATTGGCCTGATCTAACATGGCTCTGGATGGGCCATTGGCCTGATCCAACATGGCTTCTCTTATGTGACACAGAGTGTTGGACTGGATGGGCTATTGGCCTGATCCAATATGGCTTCTCTTATGTTCTTCTGTGACACAGACTGTTGGACTGGATGGGCCATTGGCCTGATCCAACATGGCTTCTCTTATGTTCTTCTGTGACACAGAGTGTTGGACTGGATGGGCCATTGGCCTGATCTAACATGGCTTCTCTTATGTTCTTAACCTAAGATCCATGGAAAGGTGTAAACTTTAAGGCCATATGTCATTGCTTTGGCAAAAATTGGGTGATCCAGCACCTTATTCCATTCATTCTTGAAACTTATTTGGCATCAAATATTTATAGAGAAATATTGTAGGTTTCATTTTCTGAATTGATTCAATTCAAGTTTCGAGGAGCAAAGGGGACTTGGAGACACTAACTCATGTCAAAGGGCCGTATTTCTATACCAACACTTGTTGGAATTGTAAATATGGCCATCCAACAGTCTAGACCTCAGCTGAGAAAATGACAAAAACTCATCATCGTAATCTATCAATTGGTCCAATGTAAAAATCCCCCATTTGTCTAAGTCTTCCATAAAAAAAAATTTCTTCCCAATTTTTAGGAACTGATTGGCCCATAATATTAATTTAGCATGTGAAAATGAATCAAATTGATGTCACGTTATTATGCACCATTGTTCTATAGCTGCAGAAGCTGCAGGCGGAATAGGATCCACTCTAAGTAGACACTAATGCATTCCACTTATGGAGGGGCACCAGACAACAAGGCTCCCCAAAAGCCTAAAATTGATTGTCCAACTTCAAGGAGTGATCCCAGTAATTAGTACAAGCTAACAAGCTCGCCTGACGATGTAACCAAGATCGAGGAAACCAGCTCCTTCTTTGTTTAATGAAAGTTGCATCCTCTTTAAAGAATCTGAGGCAATAAGGAATTCCCATAAATTTCCAAAAAAGTGTTAATTTTATGAATGTCAGAATATAAAAACAAAGCTGAGTACTAGGAGAGTTATGATTGTTTATTTATTTGTTTAATTTCCAGGCCTCCCCCCCCCACAATAATACTCAGGATGGGTTACAAAAATTTGTAAAAAGACAATGCAGTGACAGAACAAGTTAATGCATATAATAAACGGTGCAATTAAAATGCATGGGATGGAGAAAGTAGAGAAAGAAGTAGTTTTCTCCCTTTCTCACAATACAAGAACTCGTGGGCATTCGATGAAATTGCTGAGCAGACAGGTTAAAACGGATAAAAGGAAGTACTTCTTCACCCAAAGGGTGATTAACATGTGGAATTCACTGCCACAGGAGGTGGTGGCAGCCACAAGTATAGCCACTTTCAAGAGGGGTTTAGATAAAAATATGGAGCAGAGGTCCATCAGTGGCTATTAGCCACAGTGTGTGTATATATAAAAAATTTTTGCCACTGTGTGACACAGAGTGTTGGACTGGATGCGCCGTTGGCCTGATCCAACATGGCTTCTCTTATGTTCTTATGTTCTTACCTGTTTTTTCACAGAAATTATAAGTATAACCCTATTACTTTTATATTATAGGGCAAAGAAGATTGTGCCAGTCAGCAGAGCTGCTAAGAGCTGCTGTGACTTTCAGATAAAGTCACTCCTTGATTCCCCCTCATAGGATTCAGACCTGAACCAAACATCATGTGATAATATATCACATTGTTTGGTTCCAATCCCTCCTCCCAACTGACAATGGATCCAAAAATTTTGTTGCCCTGATTTCCCTCCCCCCAATAGTCATGCTAATCAGTCCTATACAACTGACATATAGGTCTGAGTATTATATAGGATTGCCGGGTCCAACTTAGGAACTATCTGGGGACTTTGGGGGTAGAGCTGGGAGACTTTGGAGATAGACCCTGGAGACTTTCCCATAACAAACAAAAAACAAACACAACAGTGCAGTTTCCCTGAATGCAGTCTTCATTTCCTTATTCTCCTTTTTGCTTTTAAAGGGTTCCCCAGCAGTTGCACTTCTGCTAAATGAAAGTGAACACACACACACACACAGCAGCCAAAATATTCCGCTTGCAAGCCCATATTTTTGTGATCTCACTGGGGCAATTTACTCACAGGAGTTGCTAGATGTAGTAATCTGCTGTATTTCAACCAGCTTTTTCAGACTTAACAGAAAAACAAAAGTATTGAGCAGAGCAGTCTGGGGGGGGAGTTTTCCTCCATCCCATAATCAATAATAAGAATATAGGGAATTATGGAGCCAAACCCATAAGCCAGTAGTTCTCAAACTGTGGGCTAGAACCCCAAAATCGGTTGCTGCTTTCTTGCAGTTGAGTTAGGAGGCCAGATGGAAGGGAGGGAGGGAGGAGGAGGAACAGGGTGAGCTAGGAGATGAGGCACTGGGCCCACCACAGTAGTAGGAAAAGGAAAGGAGAGGGAGGAGACACCAATTCCTATCCCTTCCCTCCCTTCATCCTGTGGCCCAGCTCATTCCCTCAGAGAGGGAGAAAAGTTTGGCCTGCCAGCTTCCTAGCACAATATGTAAAAAACAACTAAGGTTATAGTGACCAAATAACTATGATATAATTATAACAACATGCAGTAAAATAACGATATAAAGCAAGTGTCAAAATGTTTGTAAGGAGGAGTCCCAACGTATAGGAAGTCGACTTGACCAATCATGAACATATGAACATATGAAGCTGCCTTATACCGAATCAGACCCTTGGTCCATCAAAGTCAGTATTGTCTTCTCAGACTGGCGGCGGCTCTCAAGCTGAGGTTTTTCACACCTTTTTGCCTGGACCCTATTTTAGAGATGCCAGGGATTGAACCTGGGACCTTCTGCTTCCCAAGCAGATGCTCTACCACTGAGCCACCGTCCCTCCCTGTCCTGCTTCGATTATTCTTCTGGCATAAAAAAAAAAGGTAGTCCCCTGTGCAAGCACCAGTTGTTTCCGACTCTGGGGTGACGTTGCATCACAACGGCAGACTTTTTTACGGGGTGGTTTTCACGACAGACTTTTTTACAGGGTGGTTTGCCATTGCCTTTCCCAGTCATCTACACTTTCCCCCCAGCAAGCTGGGGACTCATTTTACCGACCTCGGAAGGATGGAAGGCTGAGTCAGCCTTGAGCCAGCTACCTGAACTCAGGTCGTGAGCAAAGCTTGGACTGCAGTGCTGCAGCTTTACCACTCTTCTAGCATAGGGTTCTCCACAATCAACTTGTTGGTAAAAGACGTGAAAGTTCAGTGTCAATTACACAAAAGTCTTACTTGCGTTCCAGAAACTGCAGGAAAATTCAAACAATCAAAAAAGGGGCTGAAAAGTCTCCACATAGATTTTAACCGGCACTACGCTCAAAAATGGCTCAAGGCCGAATAAAAAGGTACCGGGAAATGTCTTTATTGCAACCTGGCAGCTGTAGAGTGCCCAGTGTGTGTGCAAGAAATTGCTCCATTTTGTGTTTGTTTGATATTTTGCCCAACTTCACATTAGAACTTTCTTTGGAATATTTCTTAGGGTCAAACTAGATGTGATGGCATCCTTGTGGCTGCTACTGCCATTTTAAAGAGATTTTATAATGCTGAGAAGGACCTACAGTATGGCAGGCTGAGGCACTCTTATTCCCCCTCTGCACTTTAACAAGTGCCAAAATGGCTGCACCCAGGGGTAGAATTCTAGCAGGAACACTTTTGCATATTGGGCCACACACCCCTGATGTAGCCAATCCTCCAAGAGCTTACAAAAAAGAGCCTTGTAAGCTCTTGGAGGATTGGCTACATCAGGGGTGTGTGGCCTAATACACAAAGGAGCTCCTGCTGGAATTCCACCCCTGGCTGCACCCTCCCAGGGGTGTTCTGGCATTTGAGAAGGTTGGGGGGGGGATAAGAGCGCTGTTCTGTGGATCCAAAGAGGTTCGGGCTCTCATGGCATTTTGAAATCATCACCTGCGACTCCTTGAGCGCTTTCATCAGCGCTGCCTTCGCACCATCCTCAACATCCACTGGAGTGACTTTGTGACCAACACTGAAGTCCTCAAGCGGGCAGAGGTTACCAGCATCGAGGCACTGCTGTTGAAGACGCAGCTGCGCTGGGCAGGGCATATTTCTAGGATGGAAAACCACCGCCTTCCCAAGGTTGCCCTGTATGGCGAAGTCTCCACCGGCCATCGAAATAGAGGGGCACCAAAGAAGAGGTACAAGGACTCCTTGAAGAAATCCCTTAGCACCTGTCACATCAACCATCACCAGTGGTCTGACCTAGCCTCAGATTGCAAAGCATGGAGGCACACCATCCACCAGGCTGTCTCTTCCTTTGAGAACACACGCATAGCTGGTCTTGAGGACAAAAGGAGATTGAGGAAGAATCGCACTGCTACAGGACCAACCCTAAATCAGACTTTTCCCTGCAGCCGCTGTGGCCAGACCTGCCTGTCCCACATTGGTCTTGTCAGCCACCAGTGAGCCTGCAGCAAACGTGGACTATTGCACCCTTCTTAAATCTCCGTTCGCGAAGCCAAGCCGAGAGAGAGAGAATGGCAACAGTGTCCTCATGGTGGCCA
Organism: Heteronotia binoei; assembly: GCF_032191835.1. NCBI lineage: Eukaryota > Metazoa > Chordata > Lepidosauria > Squamata > Gekkonidae > Heteronotia > Heteronotia binoei. The sequence goes on from NC_083237.1 coordinate 60,766,978, forward strand.
CAAGGATGTGTTTCTGGACCTTAGTGCTTTTGAAACAACTGCATACTTATAAACTATTTCTTACTCAGATTTTCAGGTAACACAAGGTACTATCTATCCCAGAATATGTGCAACAGAGATTATTTCCCCTGTGTTCCTCCCCCCCCCCGGATGATCCTTCTTTTCTCCCTCTCTTCTTTCATTCTCTTCATGTCATTTACAAGAAAATCCCCTTTATTTGTTACCTCTTGTAGACTGGTAAGCCTTTTTCAAACACCACCCCATACCAAATTTCATATATATCCATGTCCAGCTCACAGTCTGTTCCTTATCTAAACAGAACAGTTGTTTTTCACAGCCCCCTCCCTGGTGAATAGAATATTCGTTTTCGTTACAATACCTCCCCTATCTAAACAGAATGCTAGTTCTTTAAAAAAAATGTACTTCTGGGGTGGGTGGGTGGGATGCTGGTGGCCGTATTTTGGTATTTTTTGTAACCTAAACAGTTTTAAGTTTAAATCAGTACTGAAAAATCTAGCAAAACAATGACATTTCTAGCTCTGTGCTATCTTTGATTATATAGCAGGCTACTCTGAAAGTGGATGGGATTCTCAGAGATATCAACAAAATGATCCCTCACCCCTTGGCAATGGCTGCCACAACTAAAATATCAGGATTTTTCAAATGCTTTCTGGTTTCTCTATATTTAAGGATAGCAGTTGGAGGGTCATTTTTATGTATATGTTGCATACTTACATCTTGTGTCATGAAGGGCAAGTTATCCTAATTGTATTCTGTTTAGAATGCAAAGTTTGGGATTTTTCTTGTAAGTATTTCCATCTGCATTAGCCATATCCACAGAAATTATATGTAAGTAACATAATTTGTACCTACCAATGCACATACCCTTTGAAATACTCTAGTATACTTTTGTGAATCAGCTGGAGAAAATATCACATCCAGCCTCTCATGTAAATTGTGAAAATATAATTTCTCAGTAGACTCAGACCATATTCATCAAGATACTCCCAAGAAGTGTTGAATTTATTAAGAACATAAGAGAAGCCATGTTGGATCAGGCCAATGGCCCATCCATTCCAACACTCGGTGTCACACAATGGCCACACACACACATACATACACACACTGTGGCTAATAGCTACTGATGGACCTCTGCTCCATATTTTTATCTAACCCCTCCTGAAGCTGGCTATGCTTGTAGCCGCCGCCACCTCCTGTGGCAGTGAATTCCACATGTTAATCACCCTTTGGGTGAAGTACAGTATTTTTTGCACCATAAGACTCACTTTCCCCCCCCCCAAAAAAAGTGGAGGGAAAAGTGTGTGCGTCTTAAGGAGCGAATACTGCAAAAAATTCACACAAATGCCTCTAAATTCACACAAACGGCTCTAAAAACTAGGTGCGTCTTATGCTCTGGTGCGTCTTATGGAGCGAAAAATACGGTCCTTCTATCCATTTTAACCTGACTGCTCAGCAATTTCATTGAATGCCCACGAGTTCTTGTACTGTGAGAAAGTGAGAAAAGTACTTCTTTCTGTATCCCATGCATAATCTTGTAAACCTCTATCATGTCACCCACCAGTCGACGTTTCTCCAAGCTAAAGAGCCCCAAGCGTTTTAACTTTTCTTCATAGGGAAAGTGTTCCAAACCTTTAATCATTCTAGCTGCCCTTTTCTGCACTTTTTTCAATGCTTTTTTCTTTTTGAAGTGCGGTGACCAGAATTACACACAGTATTCCAAATGAGACCGCACCATCGATTTATACAGGGGCATTATGATACTGGCTGATTTGTTTTCAGTTCCCTTCCTAATAATTCCCAGCATGGCGTTGGCCTTCTTTATTGCAATCGCACACCGTCTTGACATTTTCAGTGAGTTATCTACCACGACCCCAAGATCTCTCTCTTGGTCAGTTTCTGCCAGTTCACACCCCATTAACTTGTATTTGTAGCTGGGATTCTTGGCCCCAATGTGCATTACTTTGCACTTGGCCACATTGAACCTCATCTGCCACGTTGACGCCCACTCACCCAGCCTCAACAGATCCCTTTGGAGTGCCTCACAATCCCCTCTGGTTCTCACCACCTTGAACAATTTAGTGTCATCTGCAAACTTGGCCACTTCACTGCTCACTCCCAACTCCAAATCATTTATGAACAAGTTAAAGAGCATGGGACCCAGTACTGAGCCCTGCGGCATTAGATCAAAATTGTCCTGGTATATGAGAGAAGAAAAGGTATTTATTATGTTGTTCACAATAATTGCCGATCAGATATTCTGGGCCCTGTTGCTGTCTTTGCCTTGGGATGAACACGCAGATTCTTTCAGAAATACCATCCCAACATTGCATTCATACACAGAGTTATTAAAGTCTAAGCCCATTTAAAACAATGGCTTTAGACTGAATTAACTGCAAGGGATTGTACTGCACAGGTGCCTGTTTATACTTTCCATATGTATATTTTCTGGTGCATTTTTACACTTTGCATATGTACGTTTTATGCCACATACAACTTTAGTCCGAACTCTCTGCTCACAATCTGAGTTCGATCCTGGCGGAAGCTGGGTTCCGGTAGCCGGCTCAAGGTTGACTCAGCCTTCCATCCTTCCGAGGTCGGTAAAATGAGTCCCCAGCTTGCTGGGGGGAAGTGTAGATGACTGAGGAAGGCAATGGCAAACCACCCCGTAAAAAGTCTGCCGTGAAAATATCATCATGCAGCGTCACCCCAGAGTCGGAAACGACTGGTGCTTGCACAGTTTTTAAAAAGTAAAAATTTAGTATAAAATTTAGTATGTAAAAATTTAGTATAAAACTGGTTAAAAATGACAACTATATTAAAAATGAAATCATAACAGATGTGTTAGTGTCAAAGGCAGATTTCTTCATAAACTCATTCCTCCAATCCCAATGGATTGTTAATGTATTAATGTATTAACTTCTAACATGAAATTATTATTCAGATCATATACACGGCGAGACCCTACTTTGCTATATGCATGACATTGACTGATGGAGTAGGATCTACTCCACAAAATTTATGCTTTTGTAATTTTTTCATCTCTTTCTGATGTTCAAATGGTGGCATGGATACACATCTACCACCCCATGGAGAGTGCAATAATATACACCATCTATTTGCTCCTTCCATGCTGCGGTACATGTATGTACATGCCAGCATTTGTACATCTGAGAGAGAGATTTGAAAGTGCCATAGCTGCATGTGTGGTTGCTTACCACATCGTTTCTTTCCATGCTCTGGCAAGATGCTGCCAGGAAGCAGGGGAGACAAAACCCTGCAGGCAGGCTGAACTCTGTGACAAGCAGGTACATGTGAAGTTGTTTTCTACATGGATTAGCTGCCACATGGAGTCTCTTTTTGTTTGGTTGCTGTATGCAGGATGCCAAAAAGAACAACACACAGTTAAATTGTAAAAAAATGACATGTGTCAGAACATTAACGCTACTTTATTAGAATACAATCGAAGAACATTTTTTGTACTTTGTGGCGCATTTTTTTTCCCCATTTGCATGAAAAAAAAATTTCTAAATAAGGAACAGTTCTGTGAAACGAGACTGCTGTCAAACAGTAGCATCTACGTGAAGTGGCCCTGAAGTTTTTGTTTTCACCAAAAAGGACCATATCCCCCAGTTTATCCTAATCATAAAGCCCATATATTTGGTCATCCATTTGAACTTCTGATTAAATCATATACTGTATATAGGGGTTGCAACTGACCAGGAAAAATAAATGATTCAGTTTGCTGCCATGCCTTTGGCCACAGGTAAAGCTTTTAATTGCATAGAGACAAAGGTATCACCTGCTGAGGCCTGCAGATCAAATCGCTGTTAAAGGCTGGGAAGCGGAGGCATTAAAAAGCAGGCGGTTTTGATGTATACGCTGTACTGAAAAACACAAAACCCACCACCTCCTATATTCTCCTCTAAGAGAAGGGCGCCAAGATAACTTGAATTCTTTTTATACTAAATTATGCAAACTAAGAAAATACATGTTTCCTTATTTTGCATAAGTCAGTCTCTAGTACTTACACAGAAAGACAATAGAGCACTAGCTTCATACCATTGAAAGACCCACTTATCCTTCCCCCTGCATTGGATTTCTAAGATTTTACAACTTGTGGCTTATTAGCTGTCATGACTATAGTTGCAGCTATAAGGACTAGAAATGTGTCTTTTAAAAGCTGAGCTGCTTAAGAGGCAGAATTTTCCTCGCAGTGCAGTGTTTACAATTGCCACTCTTTATACCGTGTATCTGACCTTTTAGATGTTGCAATATACTTTGGCAGCGGTGGCCAAACTTGCTTAACAGAAGAGCCACAGAGAATAAATGTAAGATGTATGAGAGCCGCAAGACATGAACCTCAGAGTTTGCGAGTTGGAGGAAGGAAGGAAAACAGATAAGGGAAGGGAGGGAGGAAGAAAGCAACTTTCACTTTAAATGCATTCTCCAAGCTGCTGGCCAGCTTGGCTTGTAGAAGTGATTTAAAGAGAGAAATGCCTTCTCCAAACCAGCCAGCAGGGCAGTGGGGGCTTCAAGAGCCACACAATATGTGTGGAAGAGCCACATGTACTGTACTACGGTGGCCCCCCCCACCCCAGCAGAGGAAGGAAGAGCCTCAGTGTATTTTTATACATATTGTACATGTAAGTGATATATTTTGCTTTTATCCGTTAAGGCATTTTTAACATTAACAGTTTTTCAGTTGCCTTGTAAAGTGGGTAGATTCTTCTTGGCTAGTATTTTATATAGATCCACTGCCAAAACACCTTTGGGCTCAGTTCAAATGTAACACCAACCATGGTTGGTTGTTAACACGAATAAAACCTCAGGCCTCGCCTTCTTTCACACATCCACTTCTGCACTTCCTGATTGAAGGCTTTAAGATGAAACAGCAAACTATGGTTCGTGGTTCCCTTCTAGATCGTAATGGCTTTGCAAACCGTGTCCATGCTTGAGAACCAGGAAGTGCGGGAGGGCTGAAAGGGAAGAGGGAGCATATGAGCCTGAGGCTTGCTTGTATAGTGCTAAACCACACCTGAATGCTCTCTGTATGACACAGAAACATAGCAGGCTTGTGGTTGTCTTTTTTGTACTGAATCTGAAAGTGACATAATCTTTGCAATGTGTCTTGCTTCGACTGACCTGTTATTTAACATGTGAAGGGGAACAGCTTGGATCTAGTATTCGATAGCTTCACTAATGCTGCATTAGAAGGTGCAGTGGCTACCCTTGTATTCTGAGGCTGTTATTACAGGCAGAAATGCTGGCATAAAAGCTTCTGACAAAGTGGGCTTCTGGTCACAAAAGTGTTATACTACCCCCCCCCCCCCCCAAGGTTCATTTTTACCTCAGAATTCTTACATTATTTTGACTGCAATGGTCTAACATATGATTGTCTCTCTGGAATCTGGCATAAGAGCCAGTTTGGCGTAGTGGTTAAGTGCGCGGACTCTTATCTGGGAGAACCGGGTTTGATTCCCCACTCTTCCACTTGCACCTGCTGGAATGGCCTTTGGTCAGCCATAGCTCTTGCTAAGTGGTTAAGTGCACAGACTCTTATCTGGGAGAACTGGGTTTGATTCCCCACTCCTCCACTTGCAGCTGCTGGAATGGCCTTGGGTCAGCCATAGCTCTCTCGGGAGTTGTCCTTGAAAGGGCAGTTTCTGTAAGAGTTCTCTCAGCTCCACCCACCTCACAGGATGTCTGTTATGGGGGAGGAAGGTAAAGGAGATTGTGAGCTGCTCTGAGACTCTGAGATTTGGAGTGGAGGGTGGTATATAAATCCATCATCATCATCGTTTAAGGGGTGGGAAGTGAAGCAATCCTAATTTATGGAAGTTTTAGGATGCCAGTTTCAGTAGATCCACTATATATTCCTTTGTAAAGCTGAGATTGAAAACACAAAAAAGGCAGTAGTATATCCTACAGATTGACGCGTGATCCATCAGAGTGGGAGTGTGGTGCAGTAGGAATGGTGTTTGAATAGATCCAATGTTAGGTGTGGGTTCAGATTGTTGCTTACTGAAGGCAGTTTATACAACATTATTGGTGTGACAGTCTGAGGCAGTGAGTGAAGTTAATGCACATCGATACTTCTAGAAATGTGCCAAAGTGCATGGCAGATGTGGGCTGGACTAGGTGCTCTGGGGAGATAACGGATCCTCAGCATAACCATGTGCTGTTTCAGGTGGGATCGCCGTGTTGGTCTGAAGCAGCAGAACAAAGTTTGAGTCCACTGGCTCCTTTAAGACCAACAATGTTTTATAAGCTTTCATGCACACCTTTGTTGGTCTTAAAGGTGCCAGTGGATTCAAACTTTGTCCATGTGCTGTTTAATATTGAGGCTCAGCTAGCAAGACAGGCTGTCAGTATAGGAAGTAAACAAACACACGGTTTTCCGTATGCCAGTCTGCACATGATTGGCTTTGTGCTGCACTTTACCAGAAATTATTTCGTTTGACGGGTTGGCCTATTTTATTAGTTCTCAAAAGAGCAAAATAATAAAACGCATAGCCCAAAATTCTTGGATCAAATTCACACTTGTGGCAATGGACCCCTAAGGAGCCCATTCGTTCTAAGAGATCAGCGTGTGCATGTGTGTCCCTGCCACATACGTTTAAAAGCACTGACTGGTGCTCAGGTGACAGGAAAGTTCCCCCTTCAGGCAGCTCCATCTTCCCGAGACTTCTTGGTATGCTTGTACTTGGCATCTGTTGGATCTGCTGATTCTGCTATTTTAGTGGGCTTCCATGCTCTGTTTTGTTCAACTGCTTTGGGTACAGGCCACGGCTTGTGTATACACTGCCTTCTCCCCCCCTCCCCCCGTGGCGGACTGGGTCTAAAAATATTGGTTGCCAGGCGACATAGGGGGCCCACCCACAACTATAAGGCTATCATTTAATTTTTGTAAGAAATAAATTTTTAAACAAATATATGTGGAAAAAGGTGCAATTAAAACTTTTGCTATATACATACACACACACACACATATACAGGGTTTTTTTGTAGAAAAAGCCCAGCAGGAACTCATTTGAATAGTAGGCCACACCCCTGACATCACTGTTGTTTCACACAGAGCTTTTTTTGTAGAGAAAGCCCAGCAGGAGCTTATTTGAATAGTAGGAAAGGAAAGGAAAGGAAAGGAAAGGACCCCTGTGCAAGCACCAGTCGTTTCTGACTCTGGGGTGACGTTGCTTTCACAATGTTTTCACGGCAGATTTTTTTACGGGGTGATTTGCCATTGCCTTCCCCAGTCTTTTACACTCCCCCCCCCCCAACAAGCTGGGTACTCATTTCACTGACCTTGAAAGGATGGAAGGCTGAGTCAACCTTCGGCCAGCTACCTGACTCCAGCTTCCGCTGGAATCGAACTCAGGTTGTGAGCAGAGAGCTCAGACCACAGTACTGCAGCTTTGTGGCACGGGGCTGCTTGAATAGTAGGACACACCCCCTAACATCACTGTTGTTTCACACTGGGTTTTTTTTGTAGAAAAAACCCAGCAGGAACTATTTGCATATTAGGCCACACCCCCTGAAGCCAAACCAGCCGGAACTGTATTCCTGCTCAAAAAAAGCCTCTGTGTGTGAGTGTGTGTGTGTGTGTATATGTGTATATATATATATATGTGTGTGTGTGTATATATATATATATATATATATATATATATATATATATATATATATATATATATATATATATATATTAGTGATTACAGTGTACAATATATTGTACATATCGCTGGCAGTATACAGTAGATACAAAATGTAAATACAGGTTGCATTTTCTTCAGCGTAGCTGATCTCTGCCAGCTGGAGATCAGTTGTAAAGGCGGGAGATCTCCAGGCCCAACCTGGAGGAGGCTGGCAACCCTAAATACAGCGTCAATTTTAGTTGCATTACAGTAATAATACTGGGCATCCTATTATATTTTCAAGCTACTAAAAAGGTCATTCACATTTTTAACCTATTGTCTAATGTTTCAGGGGGCCCACTTGCCATGGGGCAAGCCAGTCCCCCCCCCCACCCCGTCCTGCTCCGCCTTGGATCGTGCATTGCATGCATCGCCCTTCCAACTCTCCGCCAGGCCATCCCTTGGCCGGCTCGGGTGCACGCGCCTCGTAACTTGCCTTGCCAGCGCCGCTTGCCCGCGCGCCAACCTTTCGCTGCATAGCTGCGCTCTGGCCGCAGTGCGCCTGGGAAGCCGGCGGTGGCGCTCGCGCCTCCCTTTCTCCCTCCCCCATTGAGCTTTCCCTTCCCTTCCCCCTGCCTTGCCTGCCCGGTGCATTCTCCGATTAAAGGGAGGAGGAGGAGGAGGAGGAGGGCAGAGAAGGAGCTCGGCCGCCATTTTTTTTCCCCCGAACAGAATTTAGCAGCAGCAAAAGGCAGCAGGAGCAGCGCCACCGTCGCGGCTGTTGCTGCCCGGGCGGAAGGTGGGGGAACCGAAAGCAAAGGGGGAGCGGCGATTCCAGCAAAAAAAAAGGGGGCGAAGGCGGGGAGGAGGAAGCCGCGCAGGCATTATTGCACGCCGTGCCCCACTTTGAAGAAGAGCGAGCGAGCGAGAGAGAGAGACCCTCCTTTGCAGTAGGAGGAGGCACCGCAGCAGCAGCAGCCGCCGCCGCTGGGGGGAGGAAAACAGGAGCGCCTCTCCCCCCCCCCCCACCCCGCTTCTTCTCCTTCTCCCTTCTCCCGGGTGTGTGGTGTGGCGGCGGTTGCAAAAGAGGAGCCCCAGCCTCCCCCCTCCCGCGATCCTTTCCTTCCCCAGCCCTTTTCCTGCCCGCCCGCCCTCCTTGCCTGCAGAAGAGCAGGGAGCAGGCGGGCAGGGAAAGGGGGAGCCGGGGCTGGGAGGAAGGAGGAGGAGGAGGGGAGAGAAAAAAGGGGGCAGAGGAGAGGAAAAAAACAGCCGCGGCAGAAAAAAGGAAAAAAAAGAGCACGGGGGCAGCAGCGGAGGAGGAGGCGGCGGCGGCGGAGAAGAAGAGGGGACTCGGCTTCCTGGCCGTGTTTGCAAACGGCGCCCTTTTAATATTTTTTTTTAATATATATTTTGTGTGTGTGTGCACCGGGCCGGATCCGCCCGGACTCTGCTCCATCACGTGGTAAGTGCCGCCGCCTGGCTGTGCTCGCTTTGCTCCTGCCTGCCTCGCTCGCTCGCTCGCTCGCGCTTTGCTGGCTCTGCTTTCGCCGTTGCCCTTGCTCGGCCCTGCCGCTTCCCCCCTTTGCCTTTGTTAGCGCGGCTGCCTGAGCTGCACCCCCGCCGGAGCCCGCGGCGGCCAGAAAACAACTTCTTTTCGCGCCCCCCCCCCCCTCCTCCTCTTCTCCTGCCCCGGCTGACTCGTCCCGCCGTCTCTCGATTCTCCCGTCTCCCCCATTTCTTTCGCGCTCCCTCTTTTATTTTTATTTTTTTATTTTACAGCCACACCAGAATAACCCATCCAACTTCCCTGCCCGGGTTCTTTCTCCTCCGCCACGCTCTCGGTGCCAGTCGCGGGCAGGTTTTCAGCCCTCCATGATGAATATTATTCAGTTCTCTCCCTCCTCCCCCCGTTACTTTTTTGCATTTGTTGAGCGCGGTGGGGTTGCAATAGTCCCGAGGCGTTTTGCAGTGTGTCCCCGCGACCCCAAATGCAGTGATCTTTGAACACAAAACGGGGGTGGGGGAGGAAGAAAAGAAGCCTTGTAGGTCGATGCAATATCCCCCCCCCCCCGTTTGCAAAATCTTAGAATGGATCGTAGTTCGGCTAGGGGGGGGGGGCACGCGAGGGAAAGTATTAAGCTGGGGATGACCGTGACCATCCTAGCGGGAGAGGTGGGGATTAGTTTATTGGGGGGGTGGGGAGAGGAGGAAAGACGTAGGCTGACTTTGTTTAACGAATGGGGATAGAGGCGACCACTCCCGCACTGCTCACTTTGCAATTTTGTTAAAAAAAAAGAAAGAAGAAAAGAAAACAAAAACACTTTGCGCTTCCAAAGCGACTGCAGTGGCGGTATCCGCGGCGGGGCCCCCGCGTCCCACTGATTTTTAAAGCTGTCTTTTTAAAAACCAGAATAATAATAATAATAAAGGAAGGGGAAGGAGGAGGGGGTTAAGTCACATAACCAAATGTCCGGGTAAATCGAGACACTTTGACCTGGCGCCTAACCTTTCACAAGATCGATACTAGCTAAAGCACCGTGGAATTATTTAAAAATAATAATAATAATAATAGAGGGGTGGGGGGGGTCTGTCTCGCCGGCTGTGCCTGGGAGCCTGGTGCGTGCGTGCGTGTGCGCGCTTCGGCGAAGTATTGCGGCTCCATTGCACGGAGGGGGAGGGGGCGGCGGGCGAGAGGCTGGCCGCGGATGGCGCCACTTTAAATTGAAGGCTTGCCCTCTCTCCTCCGGCGCTGGCAGGCGAGGAGCTCCCCAGCTGGACCGTCTTTCCTCTTTGTGTTGCTTCGCCCGCGACACTTGCCGCTCTCCCCCGCGGCATCCCCAGCGCCGGCGCGCCCCGAAGTTCCAGCGCAGCCCCTTCCCCGAATCCCTCCCCAATTTCCAGGCTCAAACACCCCTTTGGGGTGTGGGTGCGAGCGCGCGCGCGCGCGCCCCCGCCCGTGTGTCTGTGTGTGTGTGTGTGTGCGCTGGCGATTTCGCCGTCACGTGGCTGGCTGGCAGTCATTTTTGTGTGTGTGTGCGCGTTGTTGGTGCTGGCTGCTGTTGTCGTAGGGTTTATTGTTGAGAGTAGTAAGGCTGTAACAATGCGTTCGCTTCTTCCCCCCCCCCCTTCTCTTTTGTGCGCCCGTGTGTGTTTTGTTTCCAAACTCTCGCCTAGGTCAATGGTGGGGTGGGGGTGGGGAAGAAGAGAGCAAATGTTCCACTCGAACTCTTAAATAAGGTTTTGAAGAAACTGGGCACACATTGCATAACGCTTGGTTTGCATAATCTGTAATGCGTAGGGTTTGCCTCGTTAGAATAAGGATTGAAATTATTGGATTCTGGTGTCGAATTGGATCACGTGTATTAAGTAGCATGTTAGTAATGCTAGGAAAGGTGGCTTCTGTTACTGTCGAGCTGAGTCTTCAGCCTGCTGGTTAATTTGTTTTGTAACAGCTTGGTATGTATGAACATCCCCCCCCCCCCCTTTCTCATTTTTTTTGGACCCTACAAAGGCATTTATTAAAGTGAGTTTTATCACAGCAAGTCTTTGGATTCTTGTGTTGCTCGACTGCTTACTTTATATCGTTTAAGAAGATGTAAAATTGGCGGGAATGTTTTTGTTCTTAAAGTAAGCAGGAAACAATTTCTTAACTTTTTTAAACAGTTCAAGATACCAGATTTGTAGAGTGATGGGCCTCCTCCCTTTCCCCCTATTTACTCTGAGTGCCTTGATTTAGAACTTGTTCATAAATGCGGGGATTTATTTTTCTTTCTCAAAACATAGTTGGAGGGTGCCTGGATTTTTTGTGCGTGTGTGTGTGTGTGGTGACTGTATCCTGAACATTGACTCAGGAACAATTTGGGCCTTTTTCTTCCTAGCAGTTATGTCATGTCATGTGATACTGTGTGTGTGTGTTTGTGATGTGTAGTTCTAAAAATAAGACTTAGGTAAAAAAGCTCTTCCCTCAGAAGTTAAAATGTGTTGTGAAAGTGGGAGAGAGTGCTTCTGATTGCAACAGCCTTTCTGAAATTCTAGAAGCAACAGTAAGCCAGTTAAGCCTCCTGGTTAACTGATAGACATTGAGCTTCTAAGGTCCCCCCCTCCAAGCCCCCCTTCTTTCTTAAAAAAATTAATCTTAGTTGAGAAAAGATAATGCCACCAGTTTAACAAGGTAGATGTTGAGTTAAGTTGTATTCAGAATGCAGCTTGTTGATATGATTCTAGGTAGGGGCAGGGATAAGTTTCAGAATTCAAATTGTGTTCTGCTGTTGCTTGAAGATGATTTGACTCTATTGACAAGTTCAAGGTCTAGTTCAAGAAGAGAAGCTGTCAACAAAGTAATTGTCACATAGTAAAAATACTCTGTATTTTAGCAGTAAAAAGTATAGTGATGTTTGGTAGCGTTATGGAAAAGTATAAGAGGATCGGACTGTTGCCAGCTTACAGGAGCTATATGGTTTTAGTTTCTCAGCATTTTCAAAAGTTGGAAGACACTGAAATAAAAACAACTTTGAGAGTGCAGTTCTGTTTTTGTTAGAACTTAGCTGCAGTTCACAGGAGCCTGGAAAACCTTTTGTGTCTGCAGATATAAAAAGTGTCTGGTGCACATTTGTGTGTGTGGGGGAGGGAGGAATGATGGGATCTGTACATGTTATGGCTATAATCCCCTATGATGTTGAATAGAACACTGATGGACTTCCTGAGAGCCAGTTTGGTGTAGTGGTTAAGTATACGGACTCTTATCTGGGAGAACTGGGTTTGATTCCCCACTCCTCCACTTGCAGCTGCTGGAATGGCCTTGGGTCAGCCATAGCTCTGGCAGAGGTTGTCCTTGAAAGGGCAGCTGCTGTGAGAGCCCTCTCCAGCCCCACCCACCTCACAGGGTGTCTGTTGTGGGGGAGGAAGGTAAAGGAGATTGTGAGCCGCTCTGAGACTCTTAGGAGTGGAGGGTGGGATATAAATCCAATATCATCATCTTCTGATGGCACCTGGGGTTTTTGGCCACTGTGTGACACAGCGTGTTGGACTGGGTGGGCCATTGGCCTGATCCAGCATGGCTTCTCTTATGTTCTTATGTTCTCTTTTATACAGCTGAGCTTTGGGCGCCCAGTTCAGCAGGTCTGCACTCAGAAACCTAATTCTGGCCCTGAATTAAATTCATTGGCATTCTAAAAAATTGTGTGTTCTTGAATGGTTGTAATTCTTTTTAACTTACAAAAATCATATTTTTCTCAGATATCTAAAAGCATAGTCATTTTGTGAAATTGTAAAGGCCAGCACATTTACAGTGGTTTCTACTTTCATGGTTAGACCCCAGTTTTTCAAATGTGTAACTGATGGAATGAGATCTAGCACATGTGTGCTGCATGGCTTCTTGTTGTGTTTGTCTTTCAAGTCTTAACATATAACCAGTTTATTACCCGTGTGATGTACATAGAGTTGATTTCATTCTTATTTATTTATCACTTCTGTTGGATGTGAGGGTGATCTGGCTGCGACATCTGTCACCCCATTGATCACCAGGGTTGATTCGGCTGATCTGGCTGGCTAGGTGGGTGTCCCCTACTTCCCTCACCACTCCATGTGCGTCCCTCCTGAAGCTGCGCGCTTGGTGGAAGAGGCCGACCATCCCAGATAGGAGTGTACCGTTCTTCGGTCAAGGGTATCGCTTCTATACCCCGCCTTTCTTCCCAATGGGGGGCTCAAATTGGCCACATCAGTCTTCTCTTGTTAATTGTATTCACACAACATTCCTATAGGTAGGTTAGGTTGAATGTGTGTGACTGACCCAGGGTCATCCAATGAGTTTCCATGGCAGAGTGGAGATTTATACATGGGTCTCCCAAATTCAGCACTCTGACCACTGCGCCACACTGAGTGTTGTTGCCCAGTATCCGGTGGGGGTCAGCGTGGTAAAGCGACTAAGATGCTGGATTGTTTTGGGGCCTTCGAATCTCAGCCGGTTGATGGGAATTCCTCATGGGACTTGAAAGGCGGCAGAACATTCAGAGATGGCTTGCCATTGCCTGCCTCTGCATGGTGAACCTGGACCTCCCATACTGACCCGGGCCAATCCTGCTAAGCTTCCAAGAACGAGCTAGCCTGGGCTGTCCAGGTCCGGTTGCTGACTGTGGCTGCCCAGTATCCAGCAAGGACCAGTGTGATATAACAATTAAGGTCTGCACTGTCCTGAAGTTCATTGGGTGCTGTTAGGCCAGTCATGCTCTTTCAGCCTAACCTTCCACAAAACATTGGTTATGAGGGATACAGTGGAGGGGAGAGCAGGGTCTATGACGCCCTAAGTCCTTCAGAGGAAGGGTGGGCTGAAGAACAAACAAACTGAAAATGTGGAAGTTGACACATGGCTGTTCTTAGTATAATGAGGGGGAAAATGGGTGGAGTTTTCATAGAATCATAAAGTTTGAAGAGATCTCCAGGACCATCTAGTCCAGCCCCCTGCACAATGCAGGAAATTCACAAATACTTTCCCCCTGCCCCCGGTTACTCTTGCTCCATACCAGAAGATGTCAAAAACAAACAAAACCTCCAGGATCCCTGGTCAAACTGTCCTGGATAAAAATTGCTTCTTGACCCCAAAGTGGCAACCAGCATTTCCCTGGGCATGTAAGAAAGGGCCATGAGAACTAAGCACTAACACAACCCTCCCTCCCTCCCTCCCTCCCTCCCTCCCTCCCCTTCCTCCCTTCCTCCCTTCCTCCCTCCCTCCCTCCCTCCCTCCCTCCCTCCCTCCCTTCCTTCCTTCTTCCTTCCTTCCTTCCTTCCTTCCTTCCTTCCTTCCTTCCTTCCTTCCTTCCTTCCTTCCTTCCTTCCTTCCTTCCTTCCTTCCTTCCTTCCTTCCTTCCTTCCTTCCTTCCTCCGAAGTTCACAGCATTGATGTCAGATGGCCATCTAGCCTCTGTTTAAAAATCTCCAATGAAGGAGAGCCCACCACCTCCCGAGGAAGCCTGTTCCACTAAGGAACCGCTCTGTCAGGAAGTTCTTCTTAATGCTTAGTCAAAAACTCTTTTGATTTAATTTCAACCCAGTTGGTTCTGGCCCAATTTTCTGGGCAACAGAAGACAACTCTGCACCATCCTGTATATGATAGCCTTTTTAGTACTTGAAGATGGTGATCTTATCACTTCTCAGTTGTCTCTTCTCCAGGCTGAACATAGCAAGCTGCTTCAACCTTTCTGTATAGGACTTGGTGTCCAGACCCCTCACCATCTTCATTGTCCTCTTTTGGACATGTTCCAGCTTCTGTAGTTTTTAAAAATTGCGGTGCCCAAAACTGAACACATCATCATGGAAGGACTTCTTGCAAAAAGTTAAGGTTTTCTTTTTCTTTCCCATTCAATTACGATGTGAATGCTGCTTTAGTCTGTTACCCTGATATATGAATTTACAGGCATTTCATTTATTACAATTAAGTCTCCCTGATGTTTCTATGATTTCCCAAATAATGTTGTTTGTAAATTTCTCTCCTTATGTAGTGGCATTTTAAAACCCTGAGCTCTTAAAAATGGTGCTTATGGATGAAGTAACTGTTACCGGATATCAGATGTTCAGTGCTTTGTCTGAGCAACTCTGGAACGGGCAGGGTTGTTGCATCAGCTTGGCCTAGTTGAGTGATGGATTATTGCTATGATGTACTTTGTTCACTGTCAGCAGTTAAGCTCTGAGGACCTAATAGGGTGCAGGCAAGTTGTGGCTTCCTATCTATGAGAAAACCCTTTACTACATTTGGCTAGTAAGCCAGTTAAGAGACCTGGTTGGAAAAGGGCCCTTGCCTTCAACACATGCTCTTTATAAAAGTGTTTTACGGTAAAACACTTTTTGAAAGAGCATGTGTTGAAGGCAAGGGCCCTTTTCCTGGAGCTTACAGTAGGCCCTGTACTAACTTCCTTGTAAACTCTTGGAGGATTGGCTACATCAGGAGTGTGTGGCTTAATATGTAAAGGAGTTCCTACTACAAAAAAAGCCCAGTTTTACTCATGTTTTGTATTAGAGGTAGGGAGCTGTCAGCCTACAGGGGTGGCCAACGGTAGCTCTCCAGATGTTTTTTGCCTACATCTCCCGTCAGCCCCAGCCAGCATAGCCAATGGCTGGGGCTGATGGGAGTTGTAGGCAAAAAAAAATCTGGAGAGCTAACGTTGGCCACCCCTGGCCTAGAAGCCTAGTTCAGCTCCAAGGGTTTCCTGTGTTACTAGTAGAACAGCTCTGCATTAGGTGGAAATCCATTGCTGTTGCGGCTTTTTGATTCTCTTTGTCTGCCTGCGCACCCCACCCCAGCAGGAAATAGAACCTTTTGTAGTGTCCTCTCTCTGTTCTGTGTTTTGGCTAATTTTACTTCCATGGTGGGGGCGGGGGGAGTCATGGGAAGTGCCAGTGAACTACTGAAGTTATCAAGCTTTACCAAAGCTTCCCATACATGGATAGGCACAACAGAATGGGTTTAAGAGTGCTTTATCTTCCTCATAAGTAGGAGGGCCCATGCTACTGGCCCCTTGTTGATGACCAAAGCATTCAAGAATTCAGTTGCCTTTTTGGGGATGACAGAGCCTCTGTTTAAGGTGGTGAACAATATAATATAATATAATATAATATAATACAATACATAAAATAGCAATAAATAAATAAAAGAACAATGAAGACAGAGCTCCTGTATCTGGGTCACGGGGATCTGGAACCTGCTCCCTACCCTCGATGGTGCCAGCACAAAGGGTGAAGAGTCCTTTCCGTGGAGGCCCGGGTTGCTCCCTGTTGATAGACCAGCCTTTTATCATCTTTGGGGAGGGACGGTGGCTCAGTGGTAGAGCGTCTGCTTGGGAAGCAGAAGGTCCCAGGTTCAATCCCTGGCATCTCCAAAAAAGGGTCCAGGCAAATAGGTGTGAAAAACCTCAGCTTGAGACCCTGGAGAGCCACTGCCAGTCAGGGAAGGGACGGTGGCTCAATGGTAGAGCATCTGCTTGGGAAGCAGAAGGTCCCAAGGTTCAATCCCCGGCATCTCCAAAAAAGGGTCCAGGCAAATAGGTGTGAAAAACCTCAGCTTGAGACCCTGGAGAGCCGCTGCCAGTCTGAGAAGACAATACTGACTTTGATGGACCAAAGGTCTGATTCAGTATAAGGCAGCTTCATATGTTCATATGTTTGGTTGGTCAAGCAGCTAGTACCCTATCTCACTTCCCAGGACCCGGCTACAGTGATCCATGCAATGGTCACTTCTAGACTGGATTATTGTAACTCACTCTTTGTCGGGGCTGCCCTTGAACTTGATCTGAAAACTGCGGTTGGCGCAGAAGGTGGCAGCACGTGTGCTGACAGCGATGCCTCTGCAGGCTTGCATTCAGGTAGTGCTTTGCCAGGTGCACTGGCAAAAGTACCGGATCCAGTTCGAGATTTTAGTGCTGACTTTAAAAGCCTTACGTGGTCAGGGACCTGCATATCTCAGGGACTGTCTCTCCGCATATGTGCCGCATAGAGCCTTGTGTTCAAGGGACCAACACTTTCTGGTTGTCCCTGGCCTGAAGGACATCTGACTAGCCTCAGTCAGGGCCTTTTCGGCCCTGGCCCCCGGCCTGGTAGAACAAGCTACCAATCGAAATCAGGGCTGTGTGTGGGATCTACTACAATTCTGCAGGGCTGTAAGATGGAGCTTATTCTGCTGGGCTTTTAGCTTCGGCAGTGGGCTTCCAAATTCTTCCATCTCTTTGGCCTTCCCTACTGGTAACTCTGACCGTGTAGTCAGCAATCAACATCGTTGGCACTGCACGGAAGGGTGCATCATAGCATCGCTACCAAGGCAGTGCCTTATGCTGGTTTTTACTACCATCTCAACTTTTAATTTTCCTGATTTTAGGCGATAATTGTGAGGATCGTTTCATTGTCACCATTATGTGACCTGTAACCTGCCCTGATCATGCTTGCTGGGAGGGAGGGATATAATTAATTAAATAAATTAGCTTCCAGCAGCAAAGATGGGAAACATTCAGCTCACCGCACAAACATCACATTCAAGAGAAGTTCTCACTAGCACCCTGAAAGTGCTTAAACAAAGAGTCAAGCAGACCTCTTCCAGGGGAGAGGAGGAAGTGAGAAGTCTGGTTTTGCTACCTTGTGTCCCTGTCGCCGAAAGACCTGAACAGGCCCCGCTTGCTACTGTGATAGACTAGCCTTTTATCATCTTTGGGGAGGGTCGGTGGCTCAGTGGTAGAGCATCTGCTTGGGAAGCAGAAGGTCCCAGGTTCAATCCCTGGCATCTCCATAAAAGGTCCAGGCAAATAGGTGTGAAAAACCTCAGCTTGAGACCCTGGAGAGCCGCTGCCAGTCTGAGAAGACAATACTGACTTGATGGACCAAAGGTCTGATTCAGTATAAGGCAGCTTCATATATTCATATGCAGAGCTGAGACTCAGAGCTGAAACATATGGTGGTTTAAAAAGGTAAACATATGAACATATGAAGCTGCCTTATACTGAATCAGACCCTTGGTCCATCAAAGTCAGTATTGTCTTCTCAGACTGGCAGCGGCTCTCCAGGGTCTCAAGCTGAGGTTTTTCACACCATTTTGCCTGGACCCTTTTTTGGAGATGCCGGGGATTGAACCTGGGACCTTCTGCTTACCAAGCAGATGATCTACCACTGAGCCACCGTCCCTCCCAAGGTAAAGGTAGTCTCCTGTGCAAGCACCAATCGTTTTTGACTCCGGGGTGATGTTGCTTTCACAACGTTTTCACGGCAGACTTTTTACGAGGTGGTTTGCCATTGCCTTCCCCAGTCGTCTACACTTTCCCCCCAGTAAGCTGGGTCCTCATTTTACGACCTTGAAAGGATGGAAGGCTGAGTCAACCTGGAGCCGGCTACCTGAACCAGCTTCAGCTGGGATCGAACTCAGGTTGTGAGCAGAGGGCTCCGACTGCAGTACTGCGGCTTTACCGCTGCGCCACGGGGCTCTTATATGGTGGTTTAGGTTGGAATGAATACTGTTCATCTTTTCTAGACTTTTGTTCTAGAATGAAACATCTTTGGAACGAAGAACTGCTCGTAAGCTAATAACTTAGGCCTGGTCTACACATGCAGAAGAATGTGGTAGAATCTTGAGCAGAGAGATTGCACGTACCACTTCAGACTGCAAGAGGGGGAATGCTGCTCTTTTATGCTTCCTGAGTTAAAAAAAAAGGGGGGGACCCCATTCAAGTTAAACAAATCTGACAAATTGGCAGATAGGTGCTTGCTCACCTTACCCCCCCCCCTCCAGTGTATGCTTCTGTGGTTTTGGGCAGGAATATTTTCATGCAAGGCAGTACAAAAAAAGGTGACCTCTCTCAACTCCACCTACCTCACAAGGTGTCTGTTGTGGGGAGGGGAAGGGAAAGGAGATACACATTCGCTGTTTTGGATAGTGAAGGGCGGGGTGTAAATCCAATCTCTTCTTCTGTTCTAAAGTGGTATAGTCTGCGCTGCTGCTTTGTTGTTGAGGCCTTTGTTGTTTAGATACTACTTCCCAGGGTTTTTTTTAAATGGGCATGTTTTTTGCTTTTGAAGGTAGAGGTAGTCCCCTGTGCAAGCACCAGCGGTTTTCGACTCTGGGGGGATGTTGCATCACGACTTTTTCCGGGGTGGTTTGCCATTGCCTTCCCCAGTCATCTACACTTTCCTCCCAGCAAGCTGGGCACTCATTTTACCGACCTTGGCAGAATGGAAGGCTGTCAACCTTGAGCCAGCTTCCTGAATCTAGTTTCCGCCAGGATCAAACTCAGGTTGTGAGCAGAGCTTTGGACTGCAGTACTGTAAGCTTACCACTCTGTACCACAGGGCTACGTGCTTTTTGCTTTCAGCAAGATGAAAATAGTTGCATCTCATTCATGATGCACTGGTTTTGTGAGGTAGGTTAGGCTAAGAGTGCCTGATTGTCCCAAGGTCACCCAACAGACTTCCATGGCAGGGTCAGGATTTGCACCACATTGACTTTCCACACTACACTAGTTCTTCCATCAAATATGCAAGATGGAAAATAACAGTAGTTGTTGTCCCCCCCCCCCCAAAAAAGTTTTATTGAGGTAAACTGATGAATACGTACAAACAAAATATAAAAAGCAAAACAGTAGGTTAGATTGAATCATGTACCAAACATGTACAAAGAGCACCTTAAAAACTATTACCTCTCAGACAGAAAATATATATATGCTTACTAAAGCTATCTACGAGTGCTGTGATTTGGAAGCAAAACGAGGACTCAGAGGTGAATTTTTCAGGCCTGAGAAAGTTAGAGATGTGACTAAGAGTGAAAAGAACGATTATAAGGGGGAAGGTTATGTTCTGACATGTACTTTAACATCGGGTTTCATGTTGAAATAAATTTGTTATATTCCTTTTTGGTAAGAAGTATGGTTTACAGAAGTTGATAACTTGTTTTCATTACTTTGTTTGAAGGACAAAAAACATAGCAAACTATAGCTCTGGAGGTGATGTCCACAGTATTTTGCTGTTGTTCCAAACCAAAATATGTTTATGACTGTAGTAATAGGTCCAGATTATGGGTGTGCAAAAAAAAAAAAATCTGGTATTTTTCTGGTTTGGGTATATTGAACATGAAAAATATTGGTATTTTCTGAATCCCAGTGCCAGTATGGTATTGGGATTTGAGAAATGTTCAGGAAACATAGGTAGTGGTCCCTGTAGGGCAGTGGTCCCCAACCTTTTTGGCCCCAGGGCTGGCCTTCCGACCGCGGCCCCAGGGCCAGCAGGGTGGGGGTACCCAATTCAGCCTCCCCCTGCAGTGCCTCCTCCCCAGTTTCCTCCTCTGTTCTTCGCTGCCCCCCCCCCCAACAGCCTTGCTGCCTCCTCCCCACATTTTCACCTTTTTAAGGTTGGGGAAGGGACCATGAAATGCCTCCCAGGCTGACCCCAGTCAATCAGCTGATTGGTGGGAAAACCGCAGCAGCGGTGAGCGACACTGCCCTTGCCTCCTCCCCTTCCCCAGCCTTCAAATGGTGAAAACAGGGGGGGGAGGAGGTGCTGCGGGATGTGGGGTGGTGAGGCTGTGCAGCCCGTTGCAAACAGGCTGCGACCCAGTACTGGTCCCGGCTTGGGGGTTTGGGGACCCCTGCTGTAGGGTATAATGGAGAATTGATTCCAAGGGCACTTGGGGCTCTGTGGGTGATGTTTTTTTAGGTAGAGGCACCAGATTTCCATAATAGCTGCCTCTCTTCAATCCCTCCCCCCAATTCTATAGAGATTGCCCCCATCCCCATCGCTTTCAATGGAGAGGGGAAGGCATTTAAAGAGGATCTCTTTAAATGCCTTCTCCAAGCCCCCACTGCCATAATATGACTCAGTTAGTGAACTCAGAAGGCATTTAAAGAGGCTGCAGTCTTTCTTTAAATGCCTTCTTTAAGCCGCTCCCAATAAAAGCCAAATAATACTAGCTTTTATTCATGCTCAGCTACATGGATAGCCAAATCAGATTCTCTAATTTGAATATGGTTTTGAAGAACATGAAAAATTGAGGTAGGGGATTTTTTTCAAGTTTTTCCGGATCAGATAAATGGAATTGCACAACCCTAGTTCACATAATGGAAACTGTAGAAGGCTTCATATATACTGCTGCATCTGCAGAGATGTATTCCCATGTAACAGAATTTTTCATACAATTCAGTATATCTGGTTTGCGCTGGCTAGAACACCATATGCCCTTTGGGGGTGAAGTCAAGTTTACTCCTGGAACTACTAGTATAATTTCACACCCTGAAAAAAACCAGGTTACATTGAACTGTGATGTGACTTCTTTACCAACTATTTTACTGCTACCTGTCTAAAACTAGAATTACTGTTGTGACAGTGGAGTTCACAATGCCACATTCATACATCCAGATTGCTGAAGCAGGGAGCAAAGCTCTCTGCTTCATAGGTGGCCTGTTGAAAGGAGTAGTGGGGACAGTTCTAGGATATGGAGTAGTTACTTCAGTTCTAGCTATTGGGTAGTATTTCTTTTTGAGTGTTATCTGTTTAATTATGAGTAAGAATTAGTTACAGTCTTGATCGGCATATGAAGACCGAATGGGAGAGAACTAAAATAGGTAGCAGATGTGTGCATGGATGATGCACAAAGTGTGTTATCACAGAAGTTGAATTAAGCATGAAATGCAGGCCTGCGTCAGTGCTTGTTATCTTGCGTCAAGCTATTTGTCCAAAAATGCAATGCATGCTTACAAACCCTAGTTATTATAAATTCTTACTTTTCCCTAGCCTAGATCTCGAATTGCCTTGTTTGGTTGCTGAAAACTTTTGGCGTTCCTGCTAAAAGTGCTGTAGGGCGAAGAAAGTTGGGGAATCTGCTTGAATTCATCAGGAAGTCCTAAGTTGCCATTCTGAGTCTAACTTCCTCATCTGCAATATAAGGATAACAATATGAGAATAATTCTGCCCACCTTATTGAGTTGCTCAGGATTAATGAAGTAATGTAGGAGATGTGTCTTTGAGTATTCATGGAGCAGTATATGCTGAGTATTATTATTTGTCGTCTTGGGCGATCAAAAATAATTTATTCGGAACATTTCTGGCCCGTCTCTCTCTCTCAAGGGACTTGGCAGTGGGTTACAGAAAAATCAGACAGACAACAAACCTGAAATATATGAACCAAAATTGAAGCATAACTAAAACATTCATGATGATCTCGAGACCAAACTGACTGATTTGATTATATCTTAAAAAGCCTTTTAAAAGTAATTTAGGCTGGCAGCCGAAGCCATCAGAGTTGGGGCCTCCCTAGCATAGGAAGTCTTTTCCACCATAGAAAAGCCCCTACCTAGCCTGAGCAGCTGAAGTCCAAACTGGCCTAAAGGTTGGAAGCAAAAGTACACCTTGGTTGGCCAAGCATAGCTGTTACTAAGGCTTTTTTTTAAGCAGGGACGCAGTTCCGGCTGGCTTGGTGTCGGGGTGTAACAAATGAGTGCCTGCTGGGCTTTTTCTACAAACAGTGGTGACCAGGGCATGTGGCCTAATGTGCAAATGAATTTTTCTACCAAAAAAGCCCTGTCTGTTACTATGGAATATCAAGGGAGAGATAGTTTTGCAGATATGTGAGCATTAGTCCCCAAAGAACTTTAAAGGTAAGAATGCCAATGTAGTGGTTAAGAATGTCAGTCTAGTATCTGGGAGAGCCTGGTTTATTATTTATTTAATTCGATTTTTAGCCCGCCCTTCGCGCAGAACAGCTCAGGGTGGGTTGCATCACGAGTTTGAATCCCACTTGTGCTGTGGAAGCTCGCCGGGCGACCTTGGGGCCAGTTACGCACTCTCAACCTAATCAACTTCACAGGGTTGTTGCGCGAATGCACTTTTACTGCTTCACTAACCTTTTTTCGGCAAAGAGGAAAAAAATCCAAACTTTCAAGTTCCTCACCAACAAAGATAATGTGACTGTCAAACGTTGAGAGGGTCATGGCCTCTTAAGACATCTGCTTTCCCTGACCAGACTGTTTTCACGTTTTGCTTAATTAGATCACCCTGTTGAGGACTGAACTTCACTTGTTTTGATCAGTGTGTGTCTAGTTCCTGGGTGGGGTGCTGTGTCACTGTTGTTTGTAAGCTGTGCTCTGAATTCTACCAGTATTTCTATAGTATGTCTCATTATAATTGAGTCGAGGAGTTTTTTAACTCTGAATCTCACTTCTGTTTGTGCCTGGGAGTGTGACTGCCCAAGTGATCCTCGTGGTTCAGGAAGGGTTGAACCCTCGTCTCCCCAGTGCTAGCTTGGCATTTTAACCGCAAAGCGACACTGGCTCTATTCTTGAATCTACACCACATCAGTTTTGTGTTCTGCTTTGCATGGTGCCATTTTCTTTGATAACAATTTAGCCTTGTGTTTTTTTTTTCCCGCTTAATAATGTTAAGTGATTTTATGCTAGCTGCTAAAGCAGGGAAGTAAAAGAGGCCTTTGGCCGTAAATGTTTTTACTCTAGTTGACTTAATTGATCTACTGTGTATTGAATCTGCAAGTTTGTCTGTGTTGCCTCCCTGGAGTGGAAGCCACAACTAGGAGAGAGTAGCTCTAGATCTGTGAGATGGTATAGTGGAGCTGTTTCGGTATGAATTTGCTCCTTGTATCAGTGAACAAAGGAGGGGGAAATGCAGGCGCTCCTGAATCAACTCAAGGGTGGGTCACAAATGGCTTGCATATATAAAATGTAGGTAGCTGGGAAGACTTAGCTGTGGGAAATCTTGATGTCGGTTTTTCTTGTGCCGAAGAAGGTGGAATGATAAGAGTTTGAACTAGTGATGAGTCATCTGCAAAGAGATCTTGGTATGTTGGCAGTTCATTGCAGAATTGAGGAGCTGTGATGGTGTATAATTACCAGACTGGATAATGTTCCTCAAGGGTAAGGTGTGGAGGAAGAAAACCTGCAGGGAGCAATGTGTGGTCAGGAGGAAATGGTAATTATTAGTTAGCTTTATTTGAGCAAAATCCCTGAAAACTGAAGTAAAGGTGCAAGCACCAATTGTTTCTGACTCTGGGGTGATGTCGCATCATTTTACGGGGTAGTTTTGCCATTGCCTTCCCAGTCATCTACACTTCCCCTCCCCACCCCACCCAGCAAGCTGGTAGAGACAATTATTGATCAAACAAGATCCTCTGTCAGCCCAGCAGGTGATTCTTAGTTTCCTTCAGCTGCAGGAATTTGTACTGTAATGCAATTGATATATATTGTAAGACCGGAGGCCTCAACAAGTATGTTGGGATAAATGATTGAATACTCATATTACGTAAGAAGTAGAAATACGTAAAGATCTGGTATAGCTAGGTGGGTTTAAAGGGGGGGGGGATTTTAAGACCATATAATGTTCTCTGAAAATCAGAGCTTTACAACTATTCATTTTCAGTAAGAAAGGGTCAAAAGGAAGAAGAACGTCATTCTAGAAGCTTCTGCAGGGAGTTGTATTAGATCTGATTTTAAATTAGTATCTGAAGTGTGCGCGCGCATGTACCAGTTTGAAAAGTGTTTGGGCTTGCTTAACTCTTAAGGCTCATTTAATATGTGATCAGATTCATTGCGAGGATTAACATGAGATTTATGCATTATGCCTTTCATCTTGCTATTGAGCATCTGCAGAGTTAAGCATCTTGAGTAGGTGTTTAGCTTTTATTGGTGAACTTCCTGGAAAACCTATGTCCAGAATCAGGGGTGGCCAAACTTGCTTAACATAGGAAGAAGACAACATTGGATTTATATCCCGCCCTCCATTTCAAATCTCAGAGTGGCTCACAATCTCCTTTATCTTCCTCCCCCACAACAGACACCCTGTGAGGTGGTTGGGGCTGAGAGGACTCTCACAGCAGCTGCCCCTTTCAAGGACAACTCCTGCAAGAGCTCTGGCTGACCCAAGGCCATTCCAGCAGGTGCAAGTGGAGGAGTGGGGAATCAAACCTGGTTCTCCCAGATAAGAGTCCGCACACTTAACCACTACACCAAACTGGTTCTCAAGAGCCACATAGAATAAATGTCAGATGTTTGAGAGCCCCAAGACATGAACATTGGATGTTTGAGAGCCACAAGGAATTCCGGAAGGCAAATAGATAGGGAGGGAGAGGTGGAAAGAAAGCCAGCTGGCTTGGCTCGGAGAAGATTTAAAGAGGCAAATGCCTTCTCCAAGCCGGCTGACAGGGTGGTGGGGGCTTTGAGGGCCACACAATGTGTGTGAAAGAGCCACATGTGGCTCCCAAGCCACAGTTTGGCCACCTCTGGTCTAGAAATATGGTATGGTCTCTCAGGTTCCCAGTATGTGGAGGAAAGACCTTGAAAGCCTCACTAGTATAGTAAGCAAAGAAGTCTTAACATCTATTAAGTTTGTGTGCTTATTTTTATATTTTGGGATTATGAGGATATGGACTAGAGGTAAAATTTCTGGAAATTTTGAAGTCATGGGAAAAAATGCTCATCCCTGAAATATATGCAGTGCTTTTTCAACTCTAAGCTAAATCTACTTTAGCAACATAAAATACATACTTTATAATTTAGCATATAAAATTGCAGTATTTGACATATATGTGGATTTTAAGTCAGCAGCTTTATACAGAATCAGGCCATTGGATCATCAAAGTCAGTATTGTCTACTCAGACTGCCAGCTGCTTTCAGGCATGCAAATCACCTATTACCTGAATCCTTTGAACTGGAGATGCCAGGGATTGCACCTGGGACCTTCTGAATGCTAAACAGATTTTCTGCCTCTGAACTATGGCCTCTCCCCTTGCTCTTGTGGCTGTCATTGATGGTCCTGTTGTGTAAGAGAAGGGAAGTTGTGGTCTTTTGTTAGAAATGGAAGAGGTTTTTATCCTTGGAATTTCCATGTGTTTCAACATGTCTCAGTGCAGTCCAGTTTTTTTGGGGGGCAATTAAATAACAAATGCCCGTAAACTGTCTTAGTGTAAGGCAAGGCCTGTTTTTCCCCCCAGAAGGTTATTTGTATTGTTCAAAGCTACAGGGGATTTTAAATCCACAATTTAAATTAGTTGGCATTTTTCTGGAAGATTTTCTTCTTGTAAATAGTTTGCTATACTTATTGGTTGAGCTGGTCTATACAGGGAGAGATGTTGTATTGTTTGTAAGTGGAGCTAATGAAACCATGTACTTCGTCCAGAATGGATCAAATCTAGCATTAATTTCTGTTGTTGGTCAACTTAGTGTTGTGTGTGCGCATGTGTGCTGACATGTAATGTCACAGTGTCCTGGTGCAGTATAGATAGGAGGTATGGCAGGAAGTTAACTCACTTTTTTGTTGTTTAATTACAATAAATTGTCAAAAAGTAATTAACTTTGAGAAGCCCCAATTTTTACCAACACATAGTAGAATTCCTTCTTTTTAATAATAAACATTTATTCAGGGTAAAAACTCTGACATCAATGAGACCTTGTAGGGCCGTGCCGTGTCATGCTGGGCCGTGTGTGTTCCTATTTAAGATTAGGTAGCAGAGATATAAAATCTATAAAGAACACAAATACAATAATTAAAGATTTTTTTTTTAAAAAAAATTAAAATAAAACATGCTTAAAACATTAGCACTTGTTGGTCTTAAAGGTGCTTTCTTTGTATTTCTCCCATGGGATCCAGGGAATTGGGCAAAGGAAGCTCTGGCTCTTTTCTGTGCAATTGAGAGAGCCTGGCAAAGCAAGCTCTGCCCTCCCCCATTTGTTCCCCAAGGGAGAAGCCTCAGCCAATGGAGAAAATACAGGTTTTGCCCTGTGCGATTGAGCAAGCCTGGCAAAACAAAACGGAAGGAAGTAAAAGAGAGGGAGAAGGAAGCAGATGACAGCCAGTTGCTTGGGGGCCTAATAGGAGTCCTCTGGGGGCCTGATTTGGCCCCTGGGCCGCATGTTTGACATCCCTGGATTAAATGCTTTATAAAGCACACACTTTTCTCAGTTAATCCCCCCCCCCCCCCTCCGATTTCTGCAAAATTATTTCAAGTTATTACTAGTTGTTGGCCCTGTGCTTAGGTGAAAAGGGGGGACAAGTGAATTCTGAACTGTTGGCTCATTTTAGGTTCTCAGCTTTTTTCAAGCCTTTGGTTTTGTAGTTATTTTCAAGAAGCTGTTCATATTTTAAGGTTAAAATGTTTGTATGGAGAAAATGGCACCCACTGAGATACATAGAACAGTGACTCATTTGCTTTCTCTGGAACTGTTTCATTTAATGCTGATGAGAAGCAGCTTTAATCTTGGTGACTAAATGGCATCTCTCATTCATTTCATTACCTGAAGTCAGGGGAAAGTTTATAGGGCTGCAGTATAGTAGTGTATAGAACTTGCAGGAAGGCAGCTACTAGAAGGGCCAGCTACAGCCCCATTCATGTGAGCAAAGTAAACAGTGCACAGTCCTGTAGGACTTTTTCAAGAATGCAAATATAGATTCTGATGTATAGAAGAACATTTGCTACCTTAACTTTACATTCTAAATCCTTGGACTGGCTCAGGATTTGAGATCCTTATTGTTCTGAGCCATGGATAACCAGGTTAATCTCTCCCCCCACCCCCCAATATGACATCTTAGTTCCTGACTGGAGAACTGAAGGCTTTAAAAATTTGGATTGTGTGTTTTTGAATATTCTGGTTCAGTTTCTAGCTCAGAACTTAACACCAGGGCTTTTTTTGAGCAGGAACACTGTTCTGGCTGTCTTGGCATAAGGGGGTGTGGCCTAATATGCAAATAAGTCCCTGCTGGACCTTTTCTACAAAAAAGCCCTATGTGAAACAATGTGACATCAGGAGGTGTGGCCTAATATCCAAATGAGTTCCTGCTGGGCTATTTTTTTTTACAAGAAACAAGTTTAAGTACACTAAACGCAAAATAAAGGGCCAAACTTCTTGAAGAAAAATTAAATATTTTCTCAGTTTGTTGTTTTCATGTACAAATATTCTGTCATCCAGAACTCCATGTATCATAGCTGCCTACTTGAGGGAATAGAATACATTTTCTTTCTAAATACCCTAATTGGGTGATGGGTATACATGTGCTGTCTTCCTGCTGTTGTCATTGTGGAGGCATATCAACACTGAGATGCTCATCTGTCCCATGTGAAGTTGTCTGGTTGCATTGTATAGTGCTAAAAGGCAGGGGTCCCCAGCTTTTTTGAACTTGTGGGCACCGTTTGAATTTGACACAGGGTGGTATGTGCAACCACAAAATGGCCACATGGGAAGTGGAGCCAACCATGCAGAGAGAGAGGAAGCCCAAGTGCAAGGGCAAAGAGTGGTAAATTTTAAAAAATACACTGAGAAAGAGGAGTCAGAGAGAATTAAACCAACATTTGTTTCAGTTGTTGCTGAAATGTTGTTTTACTCTGCATAGTCAGTCAGTCAAGCCAGTTTGGTGTCGTGGTTAAGTGTGTGGACTCTATCTGAGAGAACTGGGTTCGGTTCCCCATTCCTCCACTTGCACCTGCTGAAATGGCCTTGGGTAGCCATAGCTCTCATAGAGGTTGTCCTTGAAAGGGCAGCTTCTGGGAGAGCTCTCTCAGCCCCACCCACCTCACAGGGTGTTTCTTGTGGGGGAGGAAGATTCAGAGTGGAGGGCGGGATATAAATCCAATATCATCACCACTGCCATGTTGGGTCAGGCCAATGGCCCATCCAGTGTCACACAGTGGCCAAACCCCAGATGCCTTCAGGAGGTCCACCCACAGAGCCAGAACTCCAGAAACCCTCCCACTGTTGCCCTTCAAGCACCAATAATAGAGAGTGTCACTGCCCCAGTCAGATCTCAGATGGACAGTTAGAAACCTTGCTGGGCAGGAGCCATCCCTGGCCCCACCCACTTTCTAAAAAGCTGTTGACTGGCACTGTGCCACCCCAGCCACCATGTTGGAGACCCCTGCTAATGGTAGTCTGATGCTAAAGTGGCCACCAGTTGTTAACACACAGGATTGGAGCCATTTCCTAAGGCCAGATTCACAATTAGGCCAACTAGGCACTGGCCCATGGGCCCCCATGTCTTTAGGAGCCTCGGGCTGCCTCCTCCCTCCCAGTTTCCCCCCTGATTGCAGTCTTTCCAGCCTGCATACACAGCCAGCAACTGAGCCACTCTTTGCCCAACTTGCCTGGTGCAGCTACTGTTGGCATCGTTGCCAAGTTTGCCTCTCCCCCACAGCTTAGTAAAAGGGTTTTTTGAGAAGGTGCCTGCAGGCTTCTTCACCCAAAGGGTGATTAACATGTAGAATTCAGCGCCACAGGAGGTGGCGGCGGCTACAAGCCTAGCCAGCTTCAAGTGGGGATTGGATAAAAATATGGAGCAGGGGTCCATCAGTGGCTATTAGCCACAGTGTGTGTGTGTGTGTGTGTATACACCAGAACCCTTCCACAGCTTCTTCCTCTTTCTCACTATTCTCAGCAGTGTCTCTTAAGCTTCTAAGACTTAAACGACGTTAAAAAAAAAGACTTCTTTCTGTGTGAAGTAGTTTGGTTTGGGTTCACGGAAAAACTTACCAGAGAGATAGCACACATGTGTGTTTGTGTGTGTTTGGGGCTAAATATGACTGTCTGCCCCGACCACTTCCAGCTGTAGTACTGCCGGGCGACTTGCATGACAACGAGGGAGCAAGCCTTCTCAACAATGGCTCCCCAATGGTGGAATCAACTACCAGAGGAGGTGCGAGCCCTGTGAGACCTGAATCAGTTCCGCAGGGCTTGTAAAACCACCCTCTTTCAGCTCCCTTTTAAGATGGAACCCGGTTAATTGACATCTAGCCATCCTATACATATCCTGAATTGTAGCACCTTAAATAATAACTTACAATGTTTTAATTGTTTTATTTAACTTTTATGACTGTAATTCAACTATATTTTATATTTTAAATTGTTTTTATAGGAATGATTGTATTTTATCGTAATCGTGGTAAACACCATGTCCTGTGAGCCGCCCTGAGCCTGCCTTTGGCAGGGGAGGGTGGGATATAAGAATAAATTTATTATTATTATTATTATTATTATGACATGGAGTGACTTACCATGTTTGGTCTGCCTCTCCTCCATGGTCCTCCTGTTTGTCTCTTCCTCCAGTCCTTGACCCCTTGTCCTGTATTGCGTTTGGTTCTGTGTCCCTTATCTCACTGCTGCTCCTTCTTATTTAGCATGCTGTTACCTTTGGCTTGCCAAATTTTGACGCAGATTAAGATTTCAGAACTTCTGATAATAGTGTTTTGTCCTTTCACTGGGGGTAGGGGTGGTTGACAGGGAATGGGGGTGCTTTTATCGCACAATGGTAGTAAATCATAGTTATGTCATGGTATCTGACATATATTGTACATGGCAACTGCCTTGATTTTATAGCTGCACTAATTCTGTCCTAATGAAACTTTTTAATTGTTTTTTTTTAGGCTGCCCTCTGGCGAGGCAGTGGAAAACAGCAGAGCTGGCCTCTGCAACGGGAGAGGTTGGACTTCCCATCTCTCGGTGCTGAATGGCTACTATGGCGCCCGCTCTCACTGACGCAGCAGCTGAAGCTCACCACATCCGGTTCAAACTGGCTCCCCCATCCTCCGCCCTGTCTCCTGGCAGTGCCGAGAACAACGGCAACGCCAACAACATACTCGTCACCGCCAACGGCACCAAAAGGAAAGCCGAGGATTCCAGCCTAGATTTTCGAAATAACCCTACCAAGGAAGAGCTGGGAAAGTTGCAACCCCTGGTGGCATCCTACCTCTGTTCGGATGTAACATCTGTTCCTCCAAAGGAGTCTTTGAAACTTCAAGGGGTCTTCAACAAACAGACAGTCCTCAAGTCTCACCCTTTGTTGTCTCAGTCCTTCTTGAAAACTAGTGACCTGTTGGGGAGGCAACCAGTGTTGGAGTTTTCCTTGGAAAACCTAAAAACCATGAATACGAGTAATCAGACACCTCTGCCGCAAGCACCTGTCAATGGGTTGGCTAAAAAGTTAGCTAAGAGTAACAGTACTGATCATGAAAACCCTGCTTCGCTTAATGGTGGGAAGCGTGCTGTCCCTTCTACCACCCTCCAGGATGTTGATTCTAATAGGCCGGGGGGTTCTGATTTGGGGGACCTGAAATCAGGTTTGACCAATTGCACTCTTCCGCACAGAAACCTTGACGTGGAGCATACAGCTCTACTTAGCAATAATGGCACTGCAAATAAATGTACCCTAAACTCCCCAGAACATGGATTCGAAGGGGGCAGTGGAGAGAACAGGTTGTTGACGTTGTCCGGTGTGTCTGCTCCTTCTGACCTTGGGGGCAGCAAACCTGAAGAGAAGATCTCTCTGCCAAACAACTCCTTCAGTACCCTGGATTCGGATATGAGGACAAAGGTGTTGCTGCGGCGGCAGGTGGACATTGAAAACCGTGCTCGCAGGCTACAAAAGCGCTTGCAGGTGGTGCAGGCCAAGCAGGTGGAACGGCATATCCAGCAACAGCTGGGTGGCTTCTTGGAGAAGACTCTGAGCAAGTTGCCGGCTTTGGACTCTTTGAGACACCGGAGCCAGCTGATGCTGACACGCAAGGCAGAAGCCGCTTTGAGGAAAGCGGCGAGCGAGACGAGTACTTCCGAAGGACTGAGCAGCTTCCTAAAAAGTGACTCTATCTCAGAGGAGCTGGAGAGGTTTACTGCCAGTGGGATGGCTAATATGCGATCCTGTGAGCAAGCGTTTGACTCTGACGTGACAGACAGCAGCTCGGGTGGGGAGTCGGATATTGAAGAGGAGGAACTGACCAAAGCAGACGCTGACCAGCACCATATACCACTGTGAGTAGCGCCAGGCTTGGGGTGGGAAAGGAGCAATACCTAAAGCTTCTTTATGTCTTTAGATCTAGGATTTATCCTGAGATGTAGGTTAAATAACGTACTTAAAAGAAGTTAACTGTGCTGTGTGAGTATCCTGAAGATGAATGATGATATCCAAGATAAACACAGTTACTTACATTTGGTTGGACGGAATAACTTCAGCTCTTTTATCTCTGCAAATTTAAGTGCAAAAAGTAAGAGAGGAGGTCCCGTCTACGTTACTCTTTTTCTTTTCCCTATTGGCTCCTGTTTCATCCAGCTGATTGATTGAAATTCAGTTCTGCTTCACAGAGATGGTCAAAATAGTTTATCTTGGATTATTTGGGTTTATGATTTTATTCAGTGATGGGATCGTGCCATTGATTTTCCTAATGAATCAGTGAGGACCTGTGCAAATAACTCTGTAAGTTGGCGATTGCTGATATTCAGCTGTCTCTGCTGGGAGAAGTTAAATGCTTACCAGAATCTAAATATTTGGTGTAAACCATTCTAGCCCTTAGCGAAAATTGGAGATTGGATAACCATGATGCATGAATAATTTTGACATAACGAGCATTCCTTTTTGCACCAGCATCCTGCAAGCCCCATGCCTTGTCTGATGACAAATGATTATCGAGAGTTGGGATCAGACCCTGAAAGGACTTGAAGAGGAAAAAATAGAGCAGAATAGGCAAAGAGTTTTTACTCTTTTTTTAGCAAACCATATGTAAAGTTGGAGAAATAACAGAAGGAAGGAAAGGCGGGAATGTAAAGCAACAGCTATAAGTAAAGGAACTATAGGCCTTCTTCCCCATCGCTCTGTGAACTAATTATAGTCGTTATACTCATTGGAAGTGGGATTTATAAATGGGCTTGGCTGTCCGATATTTACATCAGCCCGACCCTGCCTTTTTATCAATGCCGTTTAATAACTTAAGTTTGGGGTGTGACTGTCTGTCTGGTCATTAGTTGAGAGCTGTCTGGTCTTTGCAAACTGGTCTGTCCTGTGGGTGCACATGTCAGTGCTTGCCCGTCAGGTATATCTGCTTTACGTCTTGGATTAGCAAGGCAACCAACTATATCGGGGTCTTGCAATGGGTTCAGTTGGTGTTAGGCCCGTTTCACATGTGGGATTCGTTCAAAGCCAAACAGGAACCTTGGGATTCATCAGCTGGATCCAGTTACAAAATGGTGACGAAGGGAAGAGTCCTTTGTTCTTCAGATCTCCTACTAACAAGCAATCACATCCACGCGTGATACCAGGTTGCCACCAGTTGTCTTCTGGCTGTAACAAATATTGCAGCTATTTCACAAGCATAAAACAGGAACTAATAACGAATGCAGCGCAGATTAGTCACGAAGGTCAGCCCTGCTGCAAATTGCATGTTAAGCCACTTGTATAGCACATGAGTCCCTGAGTCCGCTTGCAGAGAGGGCGGGATATAAGTCGAACGTAATAAATAAATAAATAAACATGCGCGTAGTGTATTGTTGAGCTAATAAACATTTTTAGTCTAGAAAGGAATCAGCCTATTTCACACAAAAGGCTCTGATGCTGAGATGAGTCCTGAGCAATACTCCCTCTAAGCTGTGGAGTCTTGTAGCAAAAATTCTACTTCATGAGCTACCGGCATTAACTTAGAAGAAGAAGAAGATATTGAATTTATATCCCGCCCTCCACTCCGAAGAGTCTCAGAGCGGCTCACAATCTCCTTTACCTTCCTCCCCCACAACAGACACCCTGTGAGGTAGATGAAGATATTGGATTTATATCCCGCCCTCCACTCCGAAGAGTCTCAGAGCGGCTCACAATCTCCTTTACCTTCCTCCCCCACAACAGACACCCTGTGAGGTGGGTGGGGCTGGAGAGGGCCCTTTCAAGGACAACCTCTGCCAGAGCTATGGCTGACCCAAGGCCATGTTAGCAGGTGCAAATGGAGGAGTGGGGAATCAAACCCGGTTCTCCCAGATAAGAGTCCGCACACTTAACCACTACACCAAACTGGCTCTCCGTTGTGAGCTACTGCATACATTAGTTTGCTCTGGGCCATTTTTCCTGAGCCAAGACAAAAATGTGTGAGCCGGAAGCTAAAAAACTGTTAGCTAGCTCACACTAACTCAGCTTAGAGGGAACACTGGTCCCAAGGACAGTTAGTGATTCTGTGGTGCATAGAATTCAGATTCTTGTACAACAGATAATTCAGTGAAGCCACTGACTGTAGGTTGTTTGATGCGAGAGGCCCAGGCGACATGGCTACTATTGGACACAAACAATCTTGTCACCCTTTTGGTGGCAAAAAGTATAGGAGCAATAATTAAACACCAGGGAAATGACATTAAGCAAGGCCTTTTCTTTTTAATTTTTATTTTAATCTCTGCTTAAGGCGATAGCTGTATGAAGATGGATGAATGGATAGATAGTGGTCAAGTCATAAGTGCAATGGGTACACATTCAGACTGCAAAACGTTAAGGAATTTAGAAGACAGGTGGGAAAGGAAGAGAAGGACATGAGAAGTAGGGGTGTCGCATGGGCCATGAGATGGGTACAGGATTTACATAGGAATGCACATCATAAAACACAAGCACAGATGTATCGCTCATTGATTCATGCAGTAAGGAACTCTCCAGCACTGGTTGAAGTTTGTCCATGTCTGCTGTTGCCCGGTTTCCACACTACATACCCTTCTATTGTCCTGGCTGCATGTTGAGAGCTTCCACTGCCTTTTGTCTTCACTATGGAGACTATTCAGTGTTTTGCTGTGGAGCTGCGAGATGTGTCTGGCTGCCAAAAAGTCGTCCTAGCTTCTCCCAATTTTTTCCTCCAGCTGAGCCATCATCACACAATTGGAGGCTGGAAATGAGGCAACCAGACTGGTTACTGTGGCTCTTGGGAACTGGAAGACTAGGTGGGGTCAGATGGAATCCAGCTATGCTCTTCTTCCTAGAGTTACTATTAAGGGTCAAAATAAACTCCTAGCATGTGTACCCTTATACACTCCTGGATATGTGTGTACATA
Source organism: Heteronotia binoei (assembly GCF_032191835.1). Classification (NCBI taxonomy): domain Eukaryota; kingdom Metazoa; phylum Chordata; class Lepidosauria; order Squamata; family Gekkonidae; genus Heteronotia; species Heteronotia binoei. Next base: position 60,801,915 of record NC_083237.1, read on the forward strand.
TGTTACACTAGGGCGTGACCTTTCTCCTCCTCTTTGTGTTGGCTGAGATGGGCATGCAGGCAAGAACACAGTTTTGGTAAGTCAGAAGCGCCTGCCCAAATTTGGATCTTTTTCTGCTTATTGTGAATTTGTTGCTACGAGCATTCGGATGGTGGTAGTAGGTAGTTAGGGCATCGTGTTTTCACCAAGAGCACAGCAGCATTCTGACTTGATGTCCAGCTGCTGAAACTTCATGCATCTGAGCCAGCCACAATGAAACTCTCCCCTTCGCATGCATAAATTTGAATGCATATCTGATTGAATTTGTACAAAATGAGAAAATACTAATTGAAAAGGTTAAGGGTATCAATAATATATACAGGAATGGCCGCATTCCATTGTGATCCATTCCATGATAGACCATTGGATTTTGCCTTGCATTCCACCCACTCTGGCGTAGCCTAGGAAATCATGTTTCAAGAGAGACCATTGTTTATTTGTAGCCTTAGATAGAATGTTTGAATTGAATGGGCAGGGTTGGATGTCAGATTATAGTAAAAAAGCAAAGAAGATCTTAATTATGTGGGGCTCCGAGAGAGGTGTAGGATTAGAGAAGTAACATTTCCAGAAGAGTTGAAGCCGTAAGAAAAAAACTCTGAGGATCTTCTTCTTCGTGGTCTCTGTGCTTCACACTCATGGGATAGAGTGCCTGCACCGATCCCCGAATCGGTACCTAAAAAGCCCGGGATTTTTTTTGCGCTCGGCACCAACGGCATGTGCAGGAGTCCCAGTGTGCATGCTGGCCGGCGCCAGCGCGAGGATCCCACCAGTTCCTTTCTGACCGCTGCACTGAGAAGATCTCCTTTCGTGTCCCCGGTCGGTAAAGTAATCTTTGGGTTGCCTTTCTTGTTGTATATAGCACGTTTGTTATTTTCTTAGTGTAGTTAGTTAGTTAGTTGTTAGATAGTGTTGTAAAAAAATTTTTTTTGTTGGACTTGCCTTCGGGGCCCAGTTTTCCTTCGTTTTTCCTCTCAGAGACTTTCCTGGGTGGGTTTTTTCCTTGGCGTCTATAGAAAGACGGGTTTTTTTAAAGAGGTGCCGCTCCTGTGGGAAGAAGATTGCCCCTCCCCGATGGCCATTCCTTCTGTCTCCTTTGTTTGGACGAGGGACATTGTGTGGATTCTTGCTCACACTGCCTGAGTTTTTCCAAACAAACTCGGAAGAATTGAGCGGTGAGGCTTTCGGCTGCGTTGGTTGAGTCGGCACTTCGTCCTCAAAAGATGGCATCGGGCCCGTCGGTACCGATGGGAGAGGCCGCGGCCCCGACGGTCACATTGGCTGATACATCGCCAATCAGGACCGAGATGCCAGTCGAACGCGGGCGTTCCACAGTGACCTTCTGAAGGGTCAGTGGACACCCCAGCTAAGAAGCGTCGGGATGACTCGGGGACCCGATCATCCGCACTGAAGAAGGTGAAATCTAAGGAGAAGCGGAAGAAGAGATCGTCCTGCACTCCAGAGCCAGTATGGTGTAGTGGTTAAGTGTGCGGACTCTTATCTGGGAGAACCGGGTTTGATTCCCCACTCCTCCACTTGCACCTGCTAGCATGGCCTTGGGTCAGCCATAGCTCTGGCAGAGGTTGTCCTTGAAAGGGCAGCTGCTGTGAGAGCCCTCTCCAGCTCACCCACCTCACAGGGTGTCTGTTGTAGGGGAGGAAGGTAAAGGAGATTGTGAGCCACTCTGAGACTCTTTGGAGTGGAGGGCGGGATATAAATCCAATATCTTCTTCTTCCTTCCCCTTCTCATGACGCTTCGACATCGATGTCGACCGCTCCACCGAGGAAGATCTTGGCATTCCCACATCGCAGCCCTTCAGTGTCGAGAGGCAGTGCTTCGCAGCAGTTGCATCTATTGGCATCGGAGCAAGAGATCGACCTCACTCAGCGCTCCCATTCTTCGGGGTTGAGTCGTCGCAGTGAGAGCGACTGTGTCTCGGAGGTGGAGGTGTTGGCACCGATGGAGCCGTTGGCACCGCTGGATCAGGCAAGAGGTCAGAGCTGGCTGTGCGCTGGCACTGGAACCGTGGTCGGAGTGCCTGGACCACGACATCTTTGTGAAGGCTGCGCATCTCCCAGAGGTGCTCAACCTGCAAGCAGACTCCCTCAGCAGGGGTGCGGCTTCCCTGCATGAGTGGGAGATACAGTGGCGCTTCCTTCAACCCGTGTTTCAGCTCTGGGTGTATCCTCAGGTGGACGTCTTTGCCACAGCTGAGAGCCAGAAGTGTCCTCTGTTATGCTCCAGAGGGGGCTCGGATCCAGAGTCGTTCGGAGACTGCCTGCTGTTCCCGTGGGAAGGTCGGTTCCTATATCTGTTCCCACCTCTGCCACTATTGACGAGGGTGGTCAACAAGATCGCAAGAGAGAGACCATGCTGCATCCTGGTGACTCCGTGGTGGCCTCGGCAGAACTGGTTCCTGATCTTGCTCCAACTGGCGAGGGGGGTCTTCTACCAGTTTCCAGCGGAACCGGATCTTCTGTCAGCTCAGGACGGTCATGCATTCCATCACAACATGCCCCACCTGAAGCTGACAGCGTGGTTCATCGACCCTGTGAGTTCTCCAGCAGGGTCCAACACGTTTTCCTGAATAGCAGGAAGCTATCTACCTGCGCTTCTTATGATAGGAAGTGGTGGAAGTTTCTTCAGTTTTTAGGTGAGCCTACAGTTTCGCCCCAGAGGGTGGGACTGCCGGTTATTTTTGAGTTTTTGTTATCTCTGGTGGATGCTGGCCTTGTTTTTCCCATTCAAGTTTATCTGGCAGCAATATCTGCATTCCGTGAACCAGTGGAGGAGCACTCGGTTTTTGCACACCCTCATTCTAAGAGATTTTTGAAGGGTTTGCTTAGGCTTCATCCTCCTTCGAGACCGCCCCCACAGTTGTGGGATTTGTCTCTAGCGTTGGACAGGCTGACTCGGCGTCCTTTTGAGCCGATGGCCACATGCTCGTTACAGCTCCTATCTTGGAAGACTGCTTTTTTGGTAGCCATCACATCAGCACGCTGTGCAGGGGAGCTCACGGCTATGCGTTGTAACTACCCATATTTAGCTTTTCAGGAGTGTCCTTAGCTCCTGATATTTCCTTTCTCCCCAAGGTGGTTTCTCAGTTCCACCTTAACTTAGAAGTTTGGCTGCCCACGTTTTATCCTACTCCTTCCTCGGATGAGGAACGTAGGTTGCATGCTTTAGATGTTAAGCGTGCCTTGAGACTATTAAACTGTGTTATTTGTTGGCTAAGAAGCCGTTACCTGGGCCTATTCGTGGACACTCTACAAGAGCGATGGTGACGTCGGTGGTGTTTCTGAAAGGCGTTTCCCTGACGGATGTTTGCAAGGCTGCCACCTGGTCCTCTCCACATGCCTTTATGAAGCACTACGCGCTGGACGTGCATGCTCAACAGAGGACTCATCTGGGAGCTGCGGTGCTGCAAGCTGTTTCTTCTGGTTGACTGTCTTCCCCCCTCCAGGTATGTCTTGCTTGTTAATCTTGATTTAAGGAAAAGGTAGCATAGTGTATATTGATGTGAGTTTTATGTATTTTTATGTATTTTATTGTATAATTATTAACGTATTTTAAACTGATTCTTGTTAGCTTTTTGTGTTGTAAGCCGCCCTGAGCCCGCCTCGGTGGGGTAGGGCGGGATATAAATCGAATAAAATAAATAAATAAAATAAAAATAATCTCCCATGAGTGTAAAGCACAAAGACCACGAGGAAGATAGACAGGTTGCTTACCTGTAACTGTAGATCTTCGAGTGGTCATCTGTACATTCACACTACCCGCCCTTCTTCCCCACTGCTGACGGTCTCCCTTCAGTAGGGGCTTCCAATGGTCAGGAAGGAACTGGCGGATCCTCGCACTGGCGCGCATACGCACTGGGACGCCTGCACATGCCCGTTGGTGCCGAGCGCGAAAAAATCCTGGGCTTTTTAGGTACCGATTCGGGGATCGGTGCAGGCGCTCTATCCTATGAGTGTGAATGCACAGATGACCACTCGAAGATCAGCAGTTACAGGTAAGCAACCTGTCTTTTTCTTTCATTGGTGGGGGGTGGGAAGTTGAAATATATGCAATACTGATGTGCCTGTCAAACTTAAACTTATTTTAGTGCTTTAATTTTAATTTATTTACATTATTTAGCTAGAATCTGTCTTTCTCTCTGGGACTCAAGGCGAATTACACAGTGAGTCAATACAATCAACAGTATGGGACATTGACTAAACCAGGGGTGTCCAGCATGTGGCCGGTGGGCCATATCAGGCCCCCGGAGGAGGGCTCCTATCAGGCCCCCGAGCAACTGAGTGTCATCTGCTCTTGCTTCCTTCTACATCACAGCTTGCTTTGCCAGGCATGCCCATTCAAGCTATAGAGCAAAGCCTCCATTTTCTCCATTGGGTGACCAGCACATGAAGCAACTTATGTACAAAAGCTCACAATGCCTAGCCATGTCACATTTTCCTCTCAGTCTTAGGCGCAAAGCATTGACCATGAGAGAGGGTAGGTTGGCTGATGGAAGGGAAGGAACAAAGGAAGTAGGAAAAGGGGAAAAGGATATGGGTGTTCTCAGGGAAGGAAAAGAGGAAATAGTGGGGAATGAGAAATGAGATTCCCCTGGAAGCCCTTGCAGGTCCTCCACTTTTATTTAATTAGAGAAGACATTAACTGAAGACAAGGAGAATTTGTCTCTGCCCAACAGGCTGCCCCCTTTCCCTAAAGGAAGCCTGCCACTGAAGTCCGGTTGAGTCCCTTTGCAAGCCAGCATTTTGCTTGACTCTGGAGCAGCCCAAAGAGGTCAGTTTTAATCTTGAGCCCCTGGCCTGTCTTGATTTCAGTTTGATTTCTGAAAGTGGTATGTCTGATACTATGTCATTATATTGTTAGTTTATTAAAATGCACGTGAAATAGAAATATGTAGCGTCTCCTGGATATGATTGGGCCCCACAGCTCATCATTTTTTCCCTTAGGCTTGTAGCAGTGAATGGCAGGCCCCAGGGGCATTGAGTTGTCACTTCATCTGTTGAAGTTGCGATGGAGCTGTTGGTTGATTTATATTTACGTAATTCCTGAATAGTGAAATTACATTAAAATGTGATTTATTTAATCTATATAGCAGGGGGTGGCCAACGGTAGCTCTCTAGATGATGATGATGATATTGGATGCTGGCTGGGGCTGATGGGAGTTGTAGGCAAAAAACATCTGGAGAGCTACCATTGGCCACCCTTATATACCTTGTTTAGGAAAGAGGTTTTTGGGAGGGAAAGCACAGATGGTTGAGGAGCTGCAGCAGATAAGTTTCCATCCCCAGACTGGAGTACGCCAGCTTTTATTAACAGGTAATGGAAATACAGTTCCTAGGACAGTCAAATTAAGAATTAAATAAACTGGATTTTTTTGTGTGTGTGTTTCTTGGGCCTGCTTCAAAGCACAAATTAAAATTGGGGACGGACAGTGGCTCAGTGGTAGAGCATCTGCTTGGGAAGCAGAAGGTCCCAGGTTCAATCCCTGGCATCTCCAAAAAAGGGTCCAGGTAAATAGGTGTGAAAAACCTCAGCTTGAGACCTTGGAGAGCTACTGCCAGTCTGAGAAGACAATACTGACTTTGATGGACCAAGTGTCCGATTCAGTATAAGGCAGCTTCATGTGTTCATATATATGTTCAGTTTAGTTTTGAAAGTGTGTGACCCTCTGGCATCATGTGTTCCCTGGATTAGAGGATTTTGTACAACTGACCCTGCTTTCTTCCTTGACTGAAATTTATTTTTGAGATATGCATGTATCTCCTCTCCCCAGGAAATCTACAGCCAAGCTGTGTAGTGCCAGCTGAACCACAGAGTCAGGATTCAGGATAACCTTAACAGGCTGGAAAACTGGGCTAAAACCAGTGAAATGAATTTTAACGGGGATAAATGTGAAGTTCTGCATTTAGGTAGGAAACATCCGATGCATAATTATAGGATGAGGGAGACTTGTTTTGGCAGTAGTATGTGTGAAAAGGATCTAGAGATTTTAGTGGACCATACACTGAATATGAGTCAGCAGTGTCATGTGGTAGCTAAAAAGGCAAATGTGGTTTTGGGTATCAACAGAAGTATAGTGTCCAGACCACGCAAAGTGATCTTTACTCTGCTCTGATTAGACCTCATCTACAGTATTGTGTTCAGTTCTGGGCACCACAGTTTAAGAATGATATAGACAAGCTGGAACATATCCAGAAGAGGGCAATGAAGATGGTGAGGAGTCTGGAGACCAAGTCCTATGAGGAAAGGTTGAAACAACTGGATATATTTAGCCTGGAGAGGAGACGACTTGAGAGGTGATATCACCATCTTCAAAAACTCAGAGGGCTGTCATATAGAGGATGGTGTGGAGTTATCTGTTGCCCCAGAAAGCTGGACCAGAACCACTGGATTGAAATTAAATCAAGAGTTTCTGGCTCAACATTAGGAAGAACTTCTTGACCGTTAGAGCAGTTCCTCAGTGGAACAGGCTTCCTCGGGAGGTGGTGGGCTCTCCTTCCTTGGAGGTTCTTAAACAGAGGGCTGTCATATAGAGGATGGTGTGGAGTTATCTGTTGCCCCAGAAAGCTGGACCAGAACCACTGGATTGAAATTAAATCAAGAGTTTCTGGCTCAACATTAGGAAGAACTTCTTGACCGTTAGAGCAGTTCCTCAGTGGAACAGGCTTCCTCGGGAGGTGGTGGGCTCTCCTTCCTTGGAGGTTCTTAAACAGAGGCTAGATACCCATCTGACAGCAATGCTGATTCTGTGACTTGGGCAGATCATGAGAAAGAGGGGCAAAGGGAAGTACTTGTGAATTTCCTGCATTGTGCAGGGGGTTGGACTGTGACCCTGGCGGTCCATTCGAACTCTATGATTCTGTCTGATTTTAGGCTAATTCAGCAGTCGTGGCTGAGTGATGCACTATTCTCTTTTCCAATTTTTTTTTAGTGGTACTATTTTACCTGCTACTTTCTCCTCCTTCTTTTCATACCTTAGACCACTATTTCTTTCTCAAGGCTTTTGGCTTTTAAGCAAATAGCAATTTGCTTACCCCAGTGTTTCATGTTCTGAGCATCATGTGCTGTAGAAGTTTTCTCATGCCTAAATTTTTTTGCTTTGGCTGTGAACACTCGGTAGGTGAATCAACGGCAGCTTTAACTAAGGCCAGTTTTAATCAGTGGAAGCATACTTTTAGGTGTCTGGCAGTGAGCTAAGGGTCCTTTTTATTTAGGTATTTTGATTCTGGCATGTTACTGTAATATTGAATGAAAAAGTATTAAAGATGACTTTCCCTTTTAACACCAAGTATAGTCTTTGTTACAGTAATATAAATTATTTCACTTTTGCTTTAACATGTATTGCTTGAATCGAGTCACTTAAAAGCCAAGTGATCTGTTGAAAGTTTTAAACTTAGGCCTAGTTTTACTTTTACGTATCCTGCTGGCTCCTCTTCAGTGAGCAGCCCTGTGCTAATTTGCCTGATTGGTTTGCCAATATTTCAGCTGAATTGTCTTTTTGTGTACTTCAAAGAGCTGGAATTAAGATCTACCAAACAGCGGTTTAGAATTGGGTAGAGATGCAAATAATATCTAGTCCACTCAGGCTTAGAATCAATTCAGTGCTAAAATAAATGGGAGAAAACGTCTATCTATGAAGGCAGTTGTGTAATTTGGGAGTAGTCTTGAGAGGACAGGTTAATAATGCTGGTCTTAGCTTGCTCACTGTAGTCACATATGGAATATCTAGACTAGAGGTTAATATGATATCAGCTGTTTTTGGCTTCTGGGTGTGGAAGAGAGACTTGGGGCAGTTTGGTGTGGGCCAGCCTAATGTGATAGAACCAGGGGTCGTTTTGTAGAAAAATAGGTGGTGGAGCTCATCCAAGGATTGTTATGCAGCTGCACATACTATTCAATGGACAAGGAGGTGGATCTCAGAAGAAGGAGGTGGAACTCTCAGAAAGGTTCAGGAGTTGTGCTCCCGTGAGCTCCCACTGAATCTGAGGCCTGGATGGAACTCTCTGCCTCCAGAGCTGAAGAACATTCATTTAGAACCCATGTCAGGACCAGCACCTGACTGTGGAAGCTTATGAGACTGAGATTGTGGAAAAAGGACTGTTGATATCTGTAGCTGGCATTGTCTGGATTTAGGTTTTGGAAGAATGGACCATTGAATCACTTAGAAGAGGTTAGATGGATGGCAACCCAAGAGACATGCCCTGATCATGGCACCAAAATTATGGAAATCCCTCCCCAGGGATATTCATTTTTCCCTTTCTGTCACTGTCTTCCCCCGAACAGGTAAAGACTTCTTTGTCTCATCTGGTGTTCCTTCAGTTACTCTTCCTGCCCTGTGTTTTTAAATTTTAGATCTGTGTTTTTATACATGTGTTTATTCTTGGTTTTATATTGGTCTTATGATCATTCTATAATGTGCTGTTTTTAATTGTAAGCTCCCTTGGTGGCCCTGATTGGGCAGGAAGAAGGCCATGCTGTTGTATGGTGGCTATTGTGACCCCATCCATAGGGATTTCCGGGCAAGAGACATGGCCTTCCTCTGCACAGTTACTCCAGTCTTCCTTGGAAGTCTCATCTAAGTACTAACCTACCCATCCAAGTAAATATGTGATATGGTCTCATTTGGAATATTGTGTGCAGTTCTGGTAATCTCAGAAGGACATCACAGAGCTGGAAGAAAAGGGCAACTAAGAAGATCTGGCAATTGAAGCACCTTTCCTATGAGGAAAAGCAGACTGTGAGCCTTTTGAGTTTAGAAAAGAGGAAGGGGGCATGATAGGAGTTGATATGCATGGGGAAGAAAGAGTTGACAAAGAACTTTTTTCTTATCAAAGATTTCAGGTTTTCACGGCTGGTAACATCATTAGGGTTTGTAGAATCTTTCAGGCTCAAGTGCCGTGTTCTACTGGAGAAAGTTTTTCTCCAGTAGAACACGGCACTTTCTCCAGTAGAATACGGCACTTGAGCCCGAAAGATTCTACAAACCCTAACTTCTTTCTTGTTCCCAAATACTAGAACTCAAGGGCATTCAATGAAGGTGATGGCCAGCAGGTTCAGGATGGACAAAAGGAAATACTACTTTACACGTGTAATTGAAACATAGAATTCACTGCCAGAGGATGTAGTGAAAGCCACAAGCATAGACAGATTTAAAACAGGATTAGACAGTTTTTGGAGGAGAGGTCTGTTAGTGGTACTAGCCATGGTGACTAAAGGGAATCTCCAGATTCAGAGGAAGGCCTCAACCTCAATGTCCTGTTGTTGGCCCTCCGAGGGAACTGATTGGCTGCTGTATAAGACAGAGGGCTGAACTAGATGGACCACTGGTTTGGTCCGCCAGAGCTATTCTTGTGAACGCCTCTGCCGCTATGCCCTGTTGGCCCTCTAGAGGAACTGGTTGGCCCTGTGTGAGATGGGATGCTGGACTAGATGGGCCACTGGTCTGATCCAGCAGGACTCTTCTTATGTTTTTATAAGCCGTTTTTGACATTTAAAGCCTACATGCCTTGGGACCATTGTACCTGAAGGACTGTCTTCTCCCATTTGTTCCTGCCTGGGAATTAATATCACAGGAGATGCTCTCCTGACTGTTCCATTAATCAAAGACTCAGTTGATAGATACATGAGAGAGGATCTTTTCACTGGCAGCCCCACAACTATGGAACGGCTGCCCCAGGGAGGTGTGCCTGGCCCCTGCTCACTTTTAGTCTTTAGGAGGTGGTTATATTTAGGACTGCATTTTTTAAAGGCAGTCCTCATGATTTTGAACGTCGTTTATTTATAGTGTAAGCTGCCTTGTGCTCCATAAAGAAAGTGGCTAGCAAATGCTTTAAATCAATGAATAAATCTACCTGTGATAGAGAAATGTTAATTTTAGCATGCACTCCTAAGTGATTTTTCATGGTCGCTTTTGGTGCGGTTTCTTATCCGGGGAAAAGGTTTTGGTGTACAAAGTTAATTCCCAGCTTGAAGGTTTTTCTTGGCTAATTTAAGAAGACGACAGGCGGTCTGAAGTGCAGTGAGAAATTATTTAAACTCTAGCTTGGTGCATTCTGAAGCTTTTGTGTCGAGGGCAGAGAATGTGTGTTCAAACCACTTCCATTACGGTTTAGATTGAACCCTGACACATAATAGATTGGGTTTTGAGGACGTGCTGAGTTACTTTTTCTTGCTTCCTTGCTCAGAACATTGTAGTTTTAAAAGAAAGAAGCTGGAGATTTGCAGAGAATCATGGGAGGGAGGCAGCCATTTGGAAATTCCTGCCAATTACACTCCGCCCCCCCTTCTGAAAACTCAGTATAGGCTTTGAACAGCATCCTCCCTCCTCCTCCTCTTTTTCCCCTTTAACAGATCCTTTGCTCCTGTCAACATTCTATGTTCCTGAAGTGTATTCAGCTCACATCAAGCTGTTTTGGGGGCTCTCCTAGCCCCCCCCCCCCCAGTTCATTTACAGAGTCAGATATTTCTGAATACCTGGAAAGTCCCTTGGTTTTGGAGGAAGCTTTTTAAATAGCAGAGAAAAGTTAAGGTTCAGCCAAAAATGCTGTTCCAATGACATTATCTGGGCATTTTGGACACAAGGTTGAGCATTCTTGAGTTCAGATCAGGGCTGTTTTTGTAGAAAAAGCCCAGCAGGAACTCATCTGATGTCACCAGGACTTTTTTGTAGAAAAAACCCAGCAGGAACTCATTTGCATATTAGGCCACACCCATGACTTTTTTGTAGAAAAAGCCCAGCAGGAACTTATTTGTATATTAGGCCACACCGCCTGACTTCACCATTGTTTCACATAGGGCATTCTTTGTAGAAAAAGCCCAGCAGGGACTCATTTGCATATTAGGACACACCCCCTGGCACCAAGCCAGCTGGAACTGCATTCCTCTGTGTTCCTGCTTTTTTTAAAAAAAGCCCTGGATGTCAGCATAGTTTCACATAAGGTTTTCTGTAGAAAAAGCACACCAGGAACGCATTGGCATATTAGGCCACACTCCATGATGCCAAGCTAGCCGGAATTGCGTTCTTGTGCATTCCTGCTCAAAAAAAGCCCTGGTTCAGACTAGTTTAGTGAGTTCAACATATGCTTAAATCTCTCTAGTTGAAATTGGTGGGAATTTCAAGTAGTGGACTTCAGCTGGATTCTGCTCTTGAACCCCCTTTTGCTCCAATAACCTTCATTTCTTTCTTCTGACACTTCCTTGATGTTCATAGTAATATATTCAATTACTGGGAGCTAGGTAGGAGAAACCTACTTTCAGATCTCTGAAGCAACTGCGTTGTCATACTTAAAGTCCCTGTGACTACCAGTTGCCTGGATTTTTTTAAAGTCCCTGTGACTACCAGTTGCCTGGATTTTTGTATCCCTGGAAACAACAAGCCGGCATTTTTATTTCTATCAGTGATTTTTTTTTCTTGTAAATAACAGTCGAAGGGAAACTGGATTGGAATCAATCCAGACTTGATTACCGTAACTCGCTTTTATGCAGGCTTGTCCTTGCGGCTGATCTGGAAACTCCAGCTGATGCAGAATGCGGTGGCATGCCTGTGGATAGCATCAGCTCTGCCAGCACTCCACCAGTTGCACTGGCTACCAATCGAGTACCAGATCTGTTTAAAGGTACTGGTACTGACCTTTTTAATAATAATAATAAACTTTTATTTCTATCCCGCCCTCCCCGCCAAGGCAGGCTCAGGGCGTCTAACAAGACATGGTAAGACCATGATACAATAAAACAGTATATAATATAATTAGTAATTTAAACAGTAAAACCAATAAAACAATATGACATTATAATATAAACAAATTATGTATAAGATGGCACGGTGGTTATTGATGTTATCAGGGGTTCCGTCTTAAAAAGCTAGCTGGAAGAGGACAGTTTTGCAGGCCCTACGGAGCCTTGTGTGGCTTGGGACCAACATACCTGAGGGACCGCCTCCCACCGTATGTGCCCTGGAGAGCTTTGCGCTCTGCAGATCAAGATCTGCTGGTTGTACTAGAACTAAAGGATGCCTTCAGTTGAGGCAGTGGGTGTCCAATAAGACCTTAACCTCCGCTGCTGAAGCTTACCATCTTTATGTGGTCCAGGCTAAGAAGATCTGTGGTGCCAGCTGGAAATCCCTGGGTTCTTTTAATTTTTGCTGCTTTTAAACTGTTTTAAATGTTTCACTTTTATATTGAACTAGGAGTAAGGCCCGTTGTGAAGAAAAATACAACGGGCTGTAGAAGGAGGCTCTAGGCAAGTGTCCACCACCCTTGCTGTCTTTCTGCCCACCCAAGTGGAGGCACTGACTACTCCCCCCCACACCCACCTCAAGGGGAGCTGATCTCTGCCATCTAGAGAGCAGTTGTAAATCTGAGTGATCTCCAGCGGTTCCCTAGGAAGAAATGGCATTGTACCTGTCTGAGGTCCCACCCCTCCTCAAACGCCACCCTCTCCAGGCCCCACCCCTTAAGTATCCTGGCATTTCTTAACTTGGAATTGGCAACCCTGTCTCCTTCACATTTCTGGGATCCAAGATCACTGCAGATGGTGACTGTAGCCATGAAATTAAAAGACGTTTGCTCCTTGGGAGGACAGCTATGGCGAACCTGGGCAGTATAATAAAAAGTAGAGGCTTCACCCTGCCAATAAAAGTCTGTATAGTCAGAGCGATGGTATTCCCAGTAGTAATGTATGGCTATGAGAGCTGGACCATAAGGAAGGCCGAGCGCAGAAGAATAGATGTTTTTGAGATGTGGTGCTGGAGAAGAATCTTGAGAATCCCTTGGACTGCAAGAAGATCAAATCAGTCAGTCCCAAATCAGTCCTGACTGTTCCCTGGGAGGTCAGATGCTGAAGCTGAAGCTCAAATACTTTGGCCACCAAATGAGAAGGGAGCACTCACTGGATAAGATCCTGATGCTGGGGAAGACAGAAGGCAAAAGAAGAAGGGACGGTAAAAGATGAGATGGCTGGACAGCGTTACTGATGTAACAAACACGAATTTGAGCAGACTTCGGAGGATGGTGGAAGACAGGAGGGCCTGGCTTGACTTTGTCCATGGAGTCGCAAAGAGTCGGACTCAACTGTGCGACTGAACAACAACAAAATCTCCTTTATCCGCTCCTCTAACTTCAGCTTTCCATCGCCTTCCTCCTCCCTGCAGCCTCTACATAGGAAAAGTACAAGCTGTCTTCATGGGGGGGGGCAAGGCAGTGTACATCATTCTCCTCTCCCCTGGTGTGATCTGAGCAACAGCCATGTGAGGCAGGTTAGGCTGGAAGTCTTTGACTGGTCTGAAATCATCCAGTCAGCTTCCACAGCAAGAACCGGGGTCCAGCGGACCCCCCTCTGAAGCCCTAACTCCTATGCCTTCCTCAAATTCCAGTACAGAATCTCCAGGAATTTCCCACCAACCTGGAATTGGCAGCCGTAGTCAGGAGTAGCCCCAGTGAGTTCTGCCTCAGAGGCCTGTAGTGATACCTTTCAGACTAACAGTCTCTCTCTGTTTAATAGGGAGGAGTCCTCAGCCATTACATCAGCTTACATCATCTCCCCCTCCCCCCCGTTGATCTGAACAACAACCCCATGAGGCAGGTTAGACTGAAAGTCTGGGTTTGAAATCACCCAGTCAGCTTCTATAGCCCTCACATGGAGATTGGCAACAATGGTTCCTCAGGAGGAAAGGCCTCTCCCTCAGAGGCAGGCCTAGTACTAGGGCCTCAGGTGCCTCAGGCTGGCACCTGCCTGGCACCCCCCATGCTTGCCCTGCAGCCGCACCCCTGCGCATGGGGAGAGCAGGCATAGCAGCATGGAAGGTGGGCTGAGCTGGGCCTGCTCCGCACCTCCAAGAGCGCACTGCGGAGGCATTCTCCTCCAACAGTGGTTCCCCAGGAGAAGAAGCCTCTCCCTCAGAGTCCATTCTATCATATGAGGCCACTGTAGCCTAATTAGAATAGAAAGAGTGAAGAGTATTTGCAGATGGAAAGGGGGCAACTTGTTTATCTGCTGATGTAACTGATCCCTCCCTGCTGTGAATGAACATTCCTTTTGAGTCAGTTGAAGAGAAGAAACTGCTACTGTTTTGTCTCATGAACATGTCTCTTACAGTTTACTGTTTGCTTTGTGGCAGCGTTGTTTGTGTGTGTGTGAGGGGGGAGCTGGACTGTCCTGGACTTCCTACAACAGGCCCTGAGGAGAGGCAGTAGTGATCAGTAAGCCCCCAGGAGAATCTGTCAGCAGAGAACTGTCTCGCTCAAAGGTCAGTGGCCTTCTGTTGGGGTTCATGTCCGATGAGGCTGGTGGTGGACGGGGAAGAGCAGAATCAGCCTGTGGCACACCATAGACAGTGGGAGCAATCCTGCCATAGGCCGCATCCAACAAATGAAAATTCTCACATTTGCCACCATGGTTGGGCTTTTATTTATTGCTGATGATTATGCATTGATATTTTGATATACTTTTACATTCTGCTCTGTGATCTGCCCTGACTCCAGTTGTGGGGAGGGCATAATATAAATTTAAATAAATACATTGGAGGCTTATGCTGCAGTTGGGTTCAGAGCAATGTTTGAGCCAGTTTGGTGTAGTGGTTAAGTGTGCGGACTGTTATCTGAGAGAACCGCGTTTGATTCCCCACTCCTCCACTTGCACCTGCTGGAATGGCCTTGGGTCAGCCATAGCTCTGGCAGAGGTTGTCCTTGAAAGGGCAGCTGCTGTGAGAGCCCTCTCCAGCCCCACCCACCTCAGAGGGTGTCTGTTGTGGGGGAGGAAGGTAAAGGAGATTGTGAGCTGCTCTGAGACTCTTTGGAGTGGAGGGCGGGATATAAATCCAATATCTTCATCTACCTCACAGGGTGTCTGTTGTGGGGGAGGAAGGGAAAGGAGATTGTGAGCTGCTCTGAGACTCTTCGGAGTGGAGGGCGGGATATAAATCCAATATCTTCATCTACCTCACAGGGTGTCTGTTGTGGGGGAGGAAGGTAAAGGAGATTGTGAGCCGCTCTGAGACTCTTCGGAGTGGAGGGCGGGATATAAATCCAATATCTCCATCTACCTCACAGGGTGTCTGTTGTGGGGGAGGAAGGGAAAGGAGATTGTGAGCTGCTCTGAGATTCTTTGGAGTGGAGGGCGGGATATAAATAAATCCAATGTCGTCGTCGTCTTCTTCTGCTAATGATTTTTACATAGTGGTGTGCTAATCAAAAGGCTCTGCGAGTGTGTTTGCTAGTCATAAGAGGACGAGGAGTTTGTCATTCTGAAAACTTTGTTTTGATGTGGTGGGAGCAATGAATCTTTCAGTAATTTAGGTGGGTGTGTCCCTGAGACTTTAACTAAGCTAGATTCATAGGGTGCAGGATGTAATTTCTGGGGTTAGGCAGTTAACAGAACTGACTCACCTTGCAGATAGGGAAAAGAAGTAAGCAATAGGATAATAAAGCACATAGGAAGAAGTAGTGTACCAGGGCTAAATGTTAGCTGTGACCTGCTGATCGCATGACAATACTGGAAATGGGAAGCTGATGTGAGACTCAGAGCCAGTCAGATCTTGAGTTGGGGGAGCCAGTTGGAAGTTGGGAGATCCTGGACAGCAAAGAGTAAATTGGGCATGATGTTCTGCTTCTTTGGTGCTGGCTCAGTGGATGATGCGGCCTCTCTTTGTGGATTCAAATGACTCTGAATACCAGCATCTGACATACTCATTTATCTTTGTATCAGCTCTCTTTTATTTGGTGACTTTGCAGCTGCTTTCCCACAGATTGTGGTTGTGTTTCCCAAGGTGATCCCATTTGTGTCCAGTACAGATCATATTTGTGGCCTGAAACCTGTGCTCGGATCCAACATATATGAATATGTATGATTTTGTTAAACTTCACATTGTAAGTCCTTGAAGCCATCTGGGATTTGCTATTAATAATCCTCAAGAGATAGCATGAGCCCCACTGACTTGCAAAAACATGACATCAATCATGAAACGGGAAGAGGAGAAATCAGAATCATGGTCTCAAGAAGCAGCCATGATTGTATTCTTTGCTCCCCAAATTTTGTTCCCTTTAATTGTACTTTTGCTTGGTTTATGGGTTCACACTTTTCAAAGGTTTTTTTGTTTGTTTGTTTCAGTTTTAGCTATTTTCATTGCCTTTTTGAAAACCTCTTATTCCTCCCACCTTCTTATTGCCTTTCATAATCTTCTGTTTCTTTTGTTTTGTGATGCTGTCACAGCTGGCCTTTCTCTTGCAGCTTGGATGCACCACAGAAAAGGTATGACAGAAGGAAAAGAGAGGCAAAGACTCAAAGGAAAACTGACTTAATTGCAGTCACGCTTAACACTTATTTATTTATGCTATTTATAGTCCTGACTTTCTCACAAGGACTCAAGGCAGGTTACATGTCATGAGTCAGTACAATCAACATAATTAAATCCAAAGGAATTTTAATGGGGCTTACTCCTGAGTAAGCGGGCATAGAATTATAGCCTTAAGGATCCAAACTGTTCGTTGTCTCTAATCGGGAGTTGAAGGGTTGACCCTCCATTAAAAACAGGTCTAACACAAATGTACCCCAATATGAATGAGGTGGTATCTGGAATATTAGTAATACATTTATTTTTCTGAAAGCTGCTCCTTGTCCAAGAGTTTTTGGAGGAAACGTGTTTCTCAAAGAAAAAAAGTGCTCCAGCTCAGTTCCAGGTGTATGCATACAAATATATATTTGTATCCTGCCCTCCCTGCAAGCAGGCTCTGGGCAGCTAACAGCTGTATTTGTCTGGACCATACAGGAGTGACCCCATAGGAGTCTTGCAACTAGCTAGGAGTCTCCATATAGGAGTCTTGCAGTATAACTTTCCTATGTCTAGTTTCGGTGGTTCCCTGGTGGGAGAGGGGAAGGGCCAGGCAGGAAAAACCTGCATGCTCTTCAGGATTTAAAAAAAAGGTAAAGGTAGTCATTTCCGACTCTGGGGTGTCACTTCAGTATGTCACTTCATGGCATACTGTTTACATGGTGGTTTGCCATTGCCTTCCCTAGTTATCTGCTTGAAGTGAGGAGCGGTTCATTTTTGTGGCTCTCCCATGTCACACGGGAGGTACATGCAGGAGCCAGAGATGATAGGTAAGAGGCTGGATGCTCCGGAGAACGGTTTTGTGTTGCTGCACAGAGCTGGCTCATTCCCAGCAGTGCAGGAGGCATATGTGGGAGCAGGAGGCAATACGCACAAGAACTGGATGCTGCTCAGAGCAGCTTTTTTGGTTTGTGCCCAGCACTGCAGGGGCTTCGAGCTGGCTCACCCCCTCAGGTGCAGCTGGCAACGGGGAGGGGGGTGGAAATTAGCATCTGAAGCCAAATTGTGGTGGTATAGAGACTCGGGACCCAACAGAAGCTCTGGGCTTGACTCCACAACCATTTGAAGGGTCATAACCAGTGCTCTAAGCTACTGTGCTCTGTACTGCACATTACACATCACTGGTGCTAAAATAAATTTGCATTACTAGCAATAAATCTTAGTTTGAAGAATTAGATTTTAAAAATAGTTGGAGCAAAACCTTACAGAGCTATGACGCTTGAGTTGTTGCTTTATAGTTGTAGAATCATAGACTCGGAAGGGACCCTCCAGGGTCATCTAGTCCAAACCCCTGCACAATGCAAGAAACTCACAAATACCGCCACAGGATCCTCATTGCTGACAGATGGCCATCTAGCCTCTGTTTAAAAGGAAGGAGAGCCCACCACCTCGTGAGGAAGCCTGTTCCACTGAGGAACCACTCAAATGGTCAGGAAGTTCTTCCTAATGTTGAGTCGGAAACTCTTTTGTTTTAATTTCAACCTATTGGTTCTGGTCCTACCTTCTGGGGCCACAGAAAACAATTCCACACCATCCTTTATATGACAGCCCTTCAAGTACTTGAAGATGGTGATCATATCACCTCTCAGCTGTCTCCTCTCCAGGCTAAACATGTCCAGCTCCTTCAACTTTTCTTCATAGGACTCAGTCTCCAGACCCCTCACCATCTTCGTTGCCCTCCTCTGGACCCGTTCCAGCTTGTCTATATCCTTCTTAAAATGTGGTGGCCAAAACTGAACACAATACTCCAGGTGAAGTCTTACCAGAGCAGAGTAAAGTGATACTATCACTTCATGTGATCTGGACGCTATACTTCTTTTGATACAGCCCAAAATTGCATTTGCCTTTTTAGTCATCAGATCACACTGTTGACTCATGTTCAGCATATGGTCCACTAAGACCCTTAGATTCTTTTTGCACATACTACTGCTAACACAAGTCTCCCTCATCCTACAACCATGCTGTTAGTCAGGTGTGTGGTGCTGATTTCAGGATGTATATTTGTAAAATAC
Source organism: Heteronotia binoei (assembly GCF_032191835.1). Taxonomy (NCBI): domain Eukaryota; kingdom Metazoa; phylum Chordata; class Lepidosauria; order Squamata; family Gekkonidae; genus Heteronotia; species Heteronotia binoei. The sequence goes on from NC_083237.1 coordinate 60,820,300, forward strand.
CTGCCTGAATGCAGTTCAGTACATGCTGAGCTTCCAGTTCTCAGTACATAGGCAGCTGGTTAGAGATGTAACATTTCTGAGAAATATGAAGCTGTGAGGGGAAAAACTGGAGAATTTTGGGGGGAAAGTGAAAGTATATGCAGTATTTAAAACATCAGCCGTAAATTCAGTAATCTCCAGGATGGAGTCTGTTTTTTTTACTCCTGCTGCATGTGCAGTTGACATTTTCATAGAAATAACGCACTACAACCCCAAGGCAGCTCAGACCCTGGTTGCAAAGTACAGTGAGAGCACGTGCAATCTGTGTACATTGCACACTTGGTTTAGTACGTGTGTTGAGTAATTCTCAAGCTACATTATCCAGGCATCGGTCCCTTGTTTAATATGTAGAACGAACACGTGTTGGCTGTTTCTTACAAACAGCTGTATGTATGCAAGTTGCATGTGTGTTCATTGTAACATGAACAGGACTTCAGTCTCCCAGTTCAGACCCCATCTGTAAATATTTAAAGTTGACATTTTTTGTTCCCGTTGAAGAAATCCCTTGGCACCTATCGCATCAACCATCACCAGTGGTCTGACCTAGCCTCAGATCGCAAAGCATGGAGGCACACCATCCACCAGGCTGTCTCTTCCTTTGAGAACGCACGCATAGCTGGTCTTGAGGACAAAAGGAGATCGAGGAAGAATCACACTGCTACAGCACCAACCCCAAATCAGACTTTTCCCTGCAGCCACTGTGGCCGGACCTGCCTGTCCCGCATTGGTCTTGTCAGCCACCAGCGAGCCTGCAGCAGACGTGGACTACTGCACCTTTCTTAAATCTTCGTTCGCGAAGACAAGCCAAGAGATGCATTACCTTACACTAGCTGATACTAAAGTTCATTTGTTGTGTTGTTGCCCACTTACCCCATTTAGAGAGATCCTGCCGGAGCACTTCACAATCCCACCTTGGAAGGAAGGAGGACTATGCTTCATGTAGAGCAGGAGGGTCAAACTCATGAGAGGAAACTCAGGAGAGCCAGTTTGGTGTAGTGGTTAAGTGTGGAGGCTCTTATCTGGGAGAACCGGGTTTGATTCCCCACTCCTCCACTTGCACCTGCTGCAATGGCCTTGGGTCAGCCATTGCTCTGGCAGAGGTTGTCCTTGAAAGGGCAGCTGCTGGGAGAGCCCTCTCCAGCCCCACCCACCTCACAGGGTGTCTGTTGTGGGGGGGAGGAAGGTAAAGGAGATTGTGAGCCGCTCTGAGACTCTTCGGAGTGGAGGGCGGGATATAAATCCAATATCATCTTCTTCATCTTCTTCATGAGGGCTGGATCTGACAAAAATGTGATCTTGTTGGGCCAGGCCATATGTGTCATAAAATCTAATACCAGGTAGCAGAGATATAAACCTTATAAAGGACACAAACAGAGATTTTTTTTAAAAAACTTTAAACATACTTAAAACATTAGCACTTGTTGGTCTTAAAGTTGCTTAATTGTATCTCTCCCGTGTGATCCAAGAAACTGTGCATAGTTTTCCTTCTTTCCCCAGGAGTGGGGGGGGGGCAGGCTCAGCCAATAGAAGGAAGAGAGGCTTGACTTAGTAGCTCTGCTAGCAGTTGAGAGAGCCTGGCAAAGCAAGCTATCCCCCCCCTTTTGCCCCAAAGGAGGAGCCTCAGCCTATGGAGAAAACAGACTTTGCTCTATAGCTCCTGTGCAATTAAGCAAGCCTGGCAAGACAAGCTATGATGCAGACGGAAACGAGAGGGAGAAGGAAGCAGATGACAGCCAGTTGCTCGGGGGCCTGATAGGAGCCTTCTGAGGGCCTGATTCGGCCCCCGGGCTGCATGTTTGACACCCCTGAGTAGAGTTTCTCATACATAATAGGTGGGTTTATGTGATCAGTGGATATTAAGCAGCAATCATACAGGTGAGGCTGTGTAGAGAATCACATTTGCCAGCACTGTTAATGGATTTTGTGTTTGCTTGAAATGAATTAACTTTTTGTAATGGGGTGATCGGTTATAAAAAGAGTATTATTTTGTTATAAAATATAGCATATAAAAATGTTTTGTATAAGGCATTGGGTGGTATTGCCTTGAAATTGGACACTTTTCTGGGCTTGATAATGTTAAAGCTGTCTTCTGCTCACTGCATTGTTACATGCTGAATGTGTGCCTACATCTCTTGACCTTTGACCACTTTGCAGTCATGTATACTGCCTTGTGGCTTGTGAAAGGGCGGTTGTTCATCAGTTTGCTGGTTAAAGGCATCTCTTCCCATATTGAATTTTAAAGCAGCAATGCCATTTCCTGACATTTTCCTACAAATATGGGGAAAGTTACAATAATGAATCATTTTGCCTAGAGTGAGTTTTCCATATCAAACCATTTTTTCTTGTTTCTCCAACTAAAACTTTGGAGATTCTCAAATAGTGTCTCTTCTGTAGACCCCAAGTATTAGTGGCTCAAATAAGAAAGGTCTAAATTTAGAAATAACATTTTTTAAAAAATTAACAACAATCCTTTGTTGGTTTAAAAAGTTTTATCATATGCTGCTTGGATTATGCTTGAAACTTCAGCAGGAATAACTTTATCTCCAGCATTATCTGTTAGCTCTTGGACTGTATTGAGACTAGACATCTAGATAAAAAGAATGCTGCCCTCTAACTAGAGCTCCTTGCAATCCCAGTGTGAGATTACTGTGATTGGAAAAAAGTACTAATAGCAGGAGGCAAATGTGTATAGAAACTCAACAGACAGTACATATTGTGATCTTCTTGAAGTGAGGGTTGTGATATGCATGTAGTGTTTATTTTTTATTGGTGCAAACATCACTTTGATTCCTGTTACCTGTTCTGCCGTCTCCCCACCACTTTTGTGTTGCATCTGTTTGCAGTGGTGTCTTCATACACTGGGCAGATGCAGGTCACTCAGTATTTGTTGCGGAGGGTGAGGGATTTGAAGGAATTTTGACCTTGAGGTATGTTTGGGATGCTTGCATGCATGTCCGTGGGCCCCACCAGTAGGAGGTAAGAACAATAAAGTCACTTGCATCTGCATGTTAATGTTTACCCCCATACCTTGCTAGCTGTAGTGTCTTGGTTTAATTTACATTGTTGTATTCCCCTGGGAAATACCGACTGGGTAGTTGGAGGCAATACTCCCTCTAAGCTGTGGAGTCCTAGGAGCAAAATTTCTACTTTGTGAACTACTGGCATTAAAAGTTGTGAGCTACTGCGTAAATGAGTTTGCTTTGGGCTATTTTTCCTGAGCTAAGACACTCACGCTGAGTCAGCTTAGAGGGAACACTGGTTGGAGGTATCTGAGCCCCTTCAATCCTTGCTTCAGTATGGTGTCAGGATAGGGATTGTCCTGCTTCTTATGTAGCTTCTGGCTAAGTTGGAATTTGAAGCAGGATCCTTACTGATAATCATTCCAGTTGTCTCAGCATAAGTGCCAGCTCACACCAATCACCCCATCACCATTCTGTACCCGTTTGTGAACAGTCTTCATGAATAGAGGGGATTACAGTACTTTGATCTGGAGATCATCAGTACATGAGCCACATTGGCTACTTCTCTGGCTAAGAAGGGTGGAGAGCCAGTTTGGTGTAGTGGTTAAGTGTGCGGACTCTTATCTGGGAGAACCGGGTCTGATTCCCCACTCCTCCACTTGCACCTGCTGGAATGGCCTTGGGTCAGCCATAGCTCTGGCAGAGGTTGTCCTTGAAAGGGCAGCTGCTGGGAGAGCCCTCTCCAGCCCCACCCACCTCAGAGGGTGTCTGTTGTGGGGGAGGAAGGGAAAGGAGATGGTGAGCTGCTCTGAGACTCTTCGGAGTGGAGGGCGGGATATAAATCCAATATCTTCATCTACCTCACAGGGTGTCTGTTGTGGGGGAGGAAGGTAAAGGAGATTGTGAGCCGCTCTGAGACTCTTTGGAGTGGAGGGCGGGATATAAATCCAATATCTTCATCTACCTCACAGGGCGTCTGTTGTGGGGGAGGAAGGTAAAGGAGATTGTGAGCCGCTCTGAGACTCTTCGGAGTGGAGGGCAGGATATAAGTCCAATATCTTCATCTACCTCACAGGGCGTCTGTTGTGGGGGAGGAAGGTAAAGGAGATTGTGAGCCGCTCTGAGACTCTTTGGAGTGGAGGGCGGGATATAAATCCAATATCTTCATCTACCTCACAGGGCGTCTGTTGTGGGGGAGGAAGGTAAAGGAGATTGTGAGCCGCTCTGAGACTCTTCGGAGTGGAGGGCAGGATATAAGTCCAATATCTTCATCTACCTCACAGGGTGTCTGTTATGGGGGAGGAAGGTAAAGGAGATTGTGAGCCACTCTGAGACTCTTCGGAGTGGAGGGCGGGATATAAATCCAATATCTTCTTCTTCTTCTTAAGCTACATCTGGTGCACCAACTGAAATTAGTTTAAAAAAAAACACATTCTGGGTGATGGTCTCCATCGGTAAATACAGAGCAGTGCTGGGAAATTTATTACAAGAAACTGTATAGGAAGACTTAAAATCATTTAAAGACAACTAGACTAAGCAGCATGATGCAATGACTTTCTTGCCTGAGTAAGCTAACTCTGGTCATAGGCACAATATTTCAAAATATTAGTGACAAAGGTTTTACGAATGATTAGTTTTTTTAAAAAAGGAATGAGACGAAAGAGCACACCATCACACCTTTTCCCCAATAAAGGAGGGAGGGCGTAAAGAAGCATACTTTTGTTTAAAAACCACAGAATTTAAAATTTGACACAAATATTGGGTGTGCTTGATGTCTGGAGGAGAAATCTGTGTTTACTCCACCTTTTTCCCTGTTCCAGTGCTGGTCCAGAGATGCTCACAAGCCAAGCTCCTCCTTCTCACTGTCCCTCTCTAGTTTTCTGCTCTTCTGCCAGTTTAGTGTTCTCTCTGTCCCTGTTACTGGGCGGGGAGTGGAAGCCAGAAAATAAAGTTCTGCAGAGCAGAAAATAAGCAGAGGCTTTCTGAGTACAAAAATGGTAGCTAGATCTTAAAAGGCTGTCTCACAAGAGTTCAGACTTTGTTTACTGGTGCCCAAGGTAGCACTTGGACGAGCTGAGACCACCTCTTCTCCCTTAGTCCAGGATGGGGGCAGTCTCTCTCTCTCTCGAATGCGCACACACACACACACACACACAAAGAGCGAGAGTGCTTCTGCTTCATTCTCTGGAGCTGCTCCTTCTCTTTTGGAGAGGAAAGAGAGTCCAGTGGCAGGTTTGAGACCAACAATGTTTTATTCCATGCAAGCACGCTTCTTGGGTGGGTGGATAGATTCTTCTGACAAAGCACAATGTACATTGTGGAAATTATTTTGACTTCTTCTGATTTTTTTTTTTAAAAGATTGGATTTCTCTGTTCCTGTCTGGATTTCTTTGCTTTCAAAAAGACCCTAATTAGAAATTAGAACACTTGGATTGGTCCTATCTTGAAGGGTTGAGTGATTTCAGACGCGAAATAATGATAGCACACATTGGGAATGAAACAGCAAAACTAACTCTTAGTTCAGTCCAGGATGTATTGTCTTGAACTTCATTATCAACTGCAACTCAGCAGTCTCTCTTTCCAACCTCCCTTTGAAATTTCTCTGTAAGAGGACTGCTTTTCTTAGGTCAGCAACTGAATGCTGTGGTTTCTAATGTCAAATTTATGTCCATTTATTCTTTGCATCCTCCTGGATGGAATTGAGACCTAGGTTCCCTGTCTCATAATAATAATAATAATAATAATAGGTTTTATTTATATCCCGCCCTCCCCGCCTAGGCGGCTCAGGGCGGCTAACAACATTTTACACAGTTAACATAGTAAGTAAAACTTTAAATTTAACAATTAAAAAGAAATTAGACATAAAAACCAGTTGATTAAGTTAAAATACCCAGTTCAATTTACATTAAATATATCTGGCAGCGATAAAATTGTTTGGCGCTGGTTCTGCCAGTTTAGGTAGTTCCATGATCGTATTATGGATGGCGGTTCTTTATTCATTAGCAACTCAGTAGTTAATATCAGCATAGGCTTGTCTGAAGAGGGCGGTCTTGCAGGCCCTGCGGAACTGGTCAAGGTTCCGCAGGGCCCGTACTTCCTCTGGAAGTTGGTTCCACAATGCAGGAGCCGCAGCTGAAAAGGCCCGTGTTCTGGTGTTTTGAAGTTAGACCTCTCTCGGCCCAGGGATAGTCACTTTATTTTTACCCATTGACCTCAGTGGCCTCTGGGGTTCATATGGGGAGAGACGGTCCCTTAGGTAGGCTGGTCCTCGGCCATATAGGGCTTTAAAGGTGATAACCAACACTTTGTTCTGGACTCGGTAGGTAATTGACAGCCAGTGCAGTTCGCGCAGCCCCGGCCGTATGTGCTCCCATTACCAATGCTGGCATCTCCATGCCTACTACCCCTCTGCATATCACACCTAATGCAATAAAACCTGGTGTTGTCATTCACCTGCTATTGCAGTTCACCATTATAAGGTTTATATCTCTGGTACCTCATGATACATTTTATGGCATGCTTGGCCTAGCCCATCAAAGTGACTCTTAGGTCAGATCCGGCAGTTTGGCACCTCTGCTCTAGATATCTAAGTCTCCTAATGGGCCAGGAGTCTGATAACTGGATTCTTCAGGATCTTCCTGCCCAAGGGACAAGGGAGAACTTTCTGATGAGGAAGAGCCATTAGTAACCACCATTCAGACATGTCTTTTTTCACAGGAAATCTTTCACAAGCTTCTTCCCAGGTTGCTCCACATCCTAGAGATTTTGTACGGCAAGAAAGAAGTAGACGAGACAGACCCGTCAAGGCCTTTGGGTTTGGCCAGGGTTTTTCCTCAAGGGGGAAAGCGGTCCCCACCCTGGAATTTGTTTTCCATCTGCGTTTGACAAAGTAGTCAAGTCCACATTGGAAACACTGGCTAGAACCAAGGCCATCCTGTCTGATCATCTCTCATTTCTACTCATTGGTACTAGGGGCTGCAGATTGTTTTATGCTTCCTGTAGTAGATGCCCCAGTTGCCAGCCTGTGTTATAACTTCATTCTGCTGGTGGAATAAGATGGCAGACCGGCTCATTTGGGAATTCCTGAATCTCTCAGAATGGATGCTGAACAGGGAGGTCTTCCTTCAGGTGAGCCACAGATTAGGCTCAGTAAAGGGTAGACCTCTTCACATCTGCGATCAACCATCAGGTTCCAAAATTCATGACAAGGAAGAGATGTCCTCAAGCCATAGGAGTAGACACTCTAAGCTGGGAGTGGTCAGATCAACTCTTGTATGTCTTTCCTCCTACCCAGTTAATTCAAAGGGTGGTCCGGGTGATCATAGGCTTAAAAGCAAAACTAATTCTAACAGCCCCATTTTGATCCTGTCGTCTGGTATTCTAGGGCATGATGAGGTTGTCCTCCAAGGAACTGGTGATGCCTTCCAGTCAGAAAGGACCTTGTATATCAAGGGCCCCTACATCCTCAGTCTAAGATGTTCACAGCCTGGAGGTTGAATGGTCTCAATTTAGGGAGATAGGTTACTCAGATAAGGTTATAAATACCTTACTGACCTCTAGGAAGGGTTCTACCAATATGGCCTACAAGAGTACTTTGCAGGTTTTTTTCAGTCCTGGTGTTCAGATATCTGTAGGACTGAAGTGGGCGACCTCTTAGCCTTTCTCCAGTCAGGTTTGGAAAAGGGTTTGAGTAAATTTTATAAATTTTTTTATTATACCAGCACCCTTAAAAGACCATAAGGAAGGCTGAGCGCAGAAGAATAGATGCTTTCAAGCTGTGGTGCTGGAGAGGACTCTTGAGTCCCTTGGACTGCAAGAAGATCGAATCAGTCCTAAGGAAAATCAACCGTGACTGTTCCCTGGAAGGTCAGATGCTGAAGCTGAAGCTCAAATACTTTGGCCACCAAGTGAGAAGGGAGCACTCACTGGAGAAGCCCCTGATGCTGGGAAAGACAGAAGGCAAAAGAAGAAGGGGACAGCAAAAGATGAGATGGCTGGACAGCATTACTGATGTAACTAACATGAATTTGAAAGGACTTAGGAGGATGGTGGAAGACAGGAGGGCCTGGTGTGACTTGGTCCATGGGGTTGCAAAGAGTTGGACTCGATTGTGTGACTGAACAACAACAACCCTTAAAAGACAAGTAGCTGCCGTTTCCATAGTTAGAGGGACCAAGAAGGAGCAGGCATTCTCTCACCACATGTCAGGAGATTTCTTAGAAGAATGTCCTTCCTGGACCCTCCTTGCTGCCATCGATTTCTCTCCTGGAATCTCAACATGGTACTGAAAGCTCTCTCTCATGCCCCCTTTGAACCTGTAGCCACCAGCCAGTTTAAGGAACTCACCTTTAAGACCATCTTCCTGGTGGGCATCATGTCTGCTAGAAGGGTGTCAGAGCGTTGGGCTCTCTCTGCAGATAAAGAGCTTCACATTTTCATAATGACAGGGTCCTACATACCGACCTAGCCTTTGTCTCAAAGGTCAATTCAACCTTTCATAGGCTGGAGGAATTAGTCCTCCCCTCCTTCTGTCCTAACCCAAACCTCCTCAGAAAGAGAATGACATTCTTTAAATCAGGGTTGTCAAACTTACAGCACATGGGACACAACTGGCCCACCTAGGGCTGTCAAAGCTGCAAAGAAAATGCGGAATGGATTTTCCGTTAAGGTCTCTGCACCCAGATCAACTACTCTGAGACTAGTGTATCTGGGCCTAGAGACCTTAATGAAAAATCCATTCTGTGTTTTCCTTTGTCTGTGCTGCAATGTATTTCAATGGAGCGGAGCTCAAATAGTTTCACTGTTTCATTAAAAATTGCATTGCCAAATCGTACTATTTCTCCAGTTTTCCATTTTAAACAAAACATTACAAGAGTTTTAAGCATGTTTGTATTTCAAGTTTAAAAAAAAGTCCTTAATTGTGTTTACCTGTATCCTTTATAAAGCTTATATCTCCGCTACCTGGCATTACATTTTATGACGTGCATGGTCTGGCCCCACAAAGTCCCATTTAGGTCAGGTCAGCCCTTGTAACAAATGAGTTTGACACTCTTGTCTTAGACGTTTTGAGAGCATTGTGTTTCTATTTAGACGGGACTAAATCCTTTCTCAAGGCAGATTCTAGGTTTGTGTCCTGTAAGAAGGGCTCTACGGGGAGTGTCTACTTCCACCCTTAGCAGATGGGTCAGGGGGTGTATTCATCTAACACAGCCAGGGGCCTTGACCCCCCCCACATTGAGCGTAACAGCTTGTTTGTTGAGAGGAACGGCAGCAGCTAGAGGTGGTGTGTTGTGCAGCCACGTTGGAGGTCAGTGCATTCTTTCACCAAGCATTACCACTTTGATAAAGCAGCCTCTGCTGATGCAACCTTTGATAGAAAGGTTTTGCAGTATACCCTTTCAGGTATATCATTATTTTTGTCCCTCTGCTCACTCCTCTCTCCCCCCCCCCCACCCGGGCATACTGATTTTTATATCCTATAGGTTCAGACTGCTTCACTCTGGACCACCAGAGATTGGAAAGTTTGTTTCACTTACTATCAATCTCCTTTCTCGGTGGTCCTGGCATAGGGCAGAGTCTCTTCCCTGCCCAGGGGTTTAGCCAGTTCTCCCAGTTTTGTCTGTGACCTGTTTAAGGTATGTTGCCCTCTCCTAATCACTGGGTGCTAGCTGAGCTGCTGAAGTTTGGGAAATGTCAGTAAGTCCTTAAATTCCCCATTGCGGAACGTAGGATGGAGGTGCTGAATGGGTGGCAGTGGCCACAGGTGATGGAGACATCCAAGGCCATCTCATGAGATTTCAGAAGCCATTATTGGGTTCAGAAAGAGCACAAACATTGTAGCGGGAGGGGGGGGGATGTCTTACAATTTTGAAATACTAGATTTTTTTTCTGCATATGTGGAGGTACCTCCAAAATGCAAAACTTTTCATCCCCTTTCTACCAGGCCCTCTTGCAGTGCTGTCTCTTACCTTCATGAGCCAAATCTTCAGTCAGATAAAACAATTATTTTTTTTTTCAAGTGTAAATATATGTTTTCCTTGTGGCTTCTGAATTTCCAATACTTTAGACGTAAACTGGATTTTTTAAAAAGGATGTGTGTACAGTTTTCTTGGTTCAAAATAAAATTGCCCACACCCAGCTTCCTGTGATCCTTTGAAACAAAAAGAGCTCGTATTCTGCTTGTCTTTTCCTCTTTTCCTGGACTTTAAAAAGAACTGGGAGGGTGCATTTTCAGTCAGGGAAAACAGCTGAATTTTATAAATGCTCTATGTGGGCATATTTAAGATCTAGTGACAAAGCAAGAAACATAAGGTTTAAGGCAGTGCCACATTATAGCACAACTGCCTTAGATTATGTAATTATTCAAGCAAAATCTTATCAATGAATACTGTGAAACCTAAAATGTTTTTTTTAACCCACTACAAAATTGGGACACCAAATGAAGGCTATTAACCTGTAGACAACATCAGAGAAATATTTACGTTTGGCGTAATATTTACGTTCAGCTAAGGTCCCTTAAAGTAAAGAAGCAAAGGCCTTGGGAGGTAGGGAGGACAATTCAATGAATTTTTTTCACTGTTCCCCCCAACCTTTTTCTCTATTGGATTCGGGGGAACTCTGGAAGAGACTTTTAAAAATAGGTTATTTTTTGAATGATTGAAATCTCTTTTGAGACAAAATCTCTTGACTGAAATCTCTCTTGAGACAAAATGTGTAATATGAGACATGAGACAAAATATGTAATAAGTGTTAGATAATAACCCAGATGCATATTTGCAGACATATGCAACGTATTTTCAGAGGTATGTTAATTATTAAACTGTGACCGATTTTGTCCACAACTGATATGTGATGATGCCTTATCGAAAGGTTTGATGCTTTAGTGGTATAAAGTTTAACTTGGTAACCAAAAATGCTGCTAGTCCTATTATTGAGATTCTTTCTGTCCAAATACTACCCTCTCTTGTTTTGCATTTTCAACTTTTATTTTTATATTATATTTTATCATATATTGCAATTTATACATTATAAGCTATATATTATATCATATTAGAGCAGTAAAATAAATTTAGTTCTAATAAATATTTCATATTTTCCTTTTTTTCCAGAGTTTTTTTTCCCCCCTCTGGAAAAACAGGGAAATATTCTCTTCCTCTTGGCTTCAACATTTTATAGTATTTATAGTCATGCCTGAATAAAAGCTGATATTATTTGTTTAAATGTCTTCAGTTTGCTTGCTGAGTTGGGCTGCTGCCTTCGATAACTGAAAAGAACTCCTGTGGAATATGTATATATTTTGTCCTTATGGAATGAATTTTTTAAGATAAGGTATCACTCCAAAATGCATAGCATTAAAAATGTTATGTAAAATCTACAGCGCTTGACAGTGGTAATTCCTATATATAATATTATAATATACCCCATATATTTTCAAATATAATTCTAAATGTGACTCTTGCCAATAATTAATATACCATAATATGTTTGATATTAAATTACTAAAGAGCAGTGTATTTTCAAAGCTTAACTTGATATCCACATATGCTGGAGGTCCTTGAGTTTGTGAGATTTTTTCTGCTCAAATAAGACACTCTTTTCTGGTATTTACTACAAAATTTGCTTTCTAATTTCAGTTTGAAATTTAGATGCATGTGCTGATATGCAGCAGTTTACAGCACTCTTTGCCAAGTACTGGGTAATGGGAATATTTCTGATCTTTCTAGAAAACTTAAAAGTATACTTTGGAGTTCCATAATTTTGCCAATTGATACAGTTTTGTATACTACCTAAATTACAATACATCTGGAAAATGTAATTTGATAGTATTTCAGATTTTCCTAAAATTTCCATTTTCTGAAAAGAAAGCATTGTTCCCCATGGTTTCAGCGTTTCCAGAAATTTTACATCTCTAGTCTGCCAGTGAAGGTGGGTGTATTTGTGCGTGGAAAGGAATAGTTGTTGATCATAATAGCACAAGTTATTAATAACATTATTGTTACCATACGTCAGTTTGTTATTCTCTCAGGGTAAAGATCTTATGTCTTATCTCCTGTACTCTTAAAATAAACAGTTTGACGAAGTGGCAAATTTAGGCAGGCCTGGTGTGTCCCAAGTAGGCCAGGTAGGTGACCGCCTGCAGGCTCCATCTGGCCTACATGGGCACCAGGCTCCCCCTCCAACCCCCACTCTCTCCCTGCGGGTTGCTGAGTCGTCATTGCGTGGCTTCCCCGGCTGTGCTGGGAAAGCGGTAAATAAAAACAGCTGGCCAGTAAGGCAAGAGGTGGGGCTGAGGGGAGGAGCTTTCAGCTCCTTCCCGCTTCCACTCCAGCTTTCCTGCCTTGGTCAGCTCCCGCTGCTGCTGAGGGAGGAAGGTAGGCTGGAGAGGAGCCATTTAGCCCTTCCTGATAGGGGCAGCCAGGAGGCACAGTAAAGTGGCGGATGGGGGGAGGGTGCTCGAGGGGCGGGCTCCTTTCCTGGGGCAGTGGGAGACTGCCGGCACCCAAGTTCCAGTGCTGGATTTTTTATATTCTGTTTCTTGAAACATTTTCTCCTTTTTTCTCCTTTTTTTTAAAAAAATACAGAATATCCAGCCTGATGAATTTGGGGAAAGTTTGCCATTTAGGCTGCATTGGGGTGTGTGGGTTTTTTTTTCAAGTAGACCCCAGTATGAGATGATACAGTGGCAAGACTTCCATTTTGGATGGAAAATTTGTTGTTCTAATCCAGGCATTGTAGTTTGGTGAGGACTGGCAAACAGTTCAGAAGAGGGGAGCTATAAAGAGGAGTAAAAGACTAATGGTTGTGTTTTGGAAAGGCTGAAAGCAGTAGTCTGGTGTGAACAATTTAAGAAGGGGAAGACACTGAAATGTTGAAACGGCAAGGGGGAATAGATTAATCAAAACTACAGGAAGGCAGGCTTGGGTTAAATATTAAAATTTGTGACTAATTATGTAGTGGAGTAAGTGGCCTGTGATGGTGACTGTAGAATCTTGTCTAAGGAAAAAGATGGAGAGGCATCTGCTTGGAATACTTTCGGTACGAAACATCTTACTTGAGAACAGGAGGAAGAACCAGATGGCTGATTAGTGCTTCTTGAATTCCTGTGATCTCATGATTATATGATCCCATAATTGCCACATTCTAGTGCAGTATACCTAAGAGTTTTTAGAACTCTTGCGTCTTTCTACCTGTGTATAGGCCTATTGAAAGCACCTGCTGCAGTTGAATTATTACAGCTAAGCAAATCTAGGTCTGGCCAGTAGTTTGATATCATACCTCTTGGAAACTGGGTTTTTATGTAAGAAGGATGGGTGTTGGAATTTTTGTGCTGCATGGTTGATGTTCCAGAGGTCTCAAAAGTGTGCAAGTTTTCCATTTTCACATATGAAAAGGGAAATGATATTTCTGACTCAGCGAATGAGACTGGGCCACTTTGCACAAGCTTAGCTAAACACTGAAGGCATTTTCCTTGCCTAAACACTGTTGATGTATCATAATTGAAAACAGTCTGTGGTAGGGACACTGAGACAAATGCAGTCCTGAAACTGAAAATTCAAATGCAGATTGACTGAGGGACTTGCGTGTTGATCTCAGAGGTATGCAGCATGTAGCAAGCACTGTAGCTTAGGTATGTATTTCGAAGCCTTAACCCACGGGAGTGATAGTGCAAGAGTACTCATACCCATGTTCTGCAGAAAAATCCACAATAAAGTTTACTTGGTGAATGTAAGAATATCAGAAAAGCCCTCCTGGAGCAGACCAGTGGTCTATCTAGTCCAGCCTCCTGTCTCAACACAGTAGCCAACCAGTTTATCTGGAGGGCCAACAAGGGAGAAAAAGTTCTCTTTGTCAACTCTCCACCCCATGTGTAATTTTATAAATTTAGTCATCTCTTCTAAACTGAAAAGTCCCAGACTTTTTAGCTTATCCTCATAAGGAAAGTGCTCTACCCACTTACTCATCTTGGTTGCCCTCCTTTGTACTTTTTCTAGCTCTGAAATGTCCTTTTTTGGGATATGGTAACCAGAACAGGACACAGTATTCCAAATGAGTCTGCACCATAGATCTATGCAAGGGGATTTACAATATTGGCTCAATCCCTTTCCTCAGGGCTTTTTTTTTTTAGCAGGAACACAGTTCTGGCTGACTTAGTGTCAATATGCAAATGAATTCCTGCAAATGAATATGCAAATTAATTCCTGCTGGGCTTTTTCTTTTAAAAGCCCTGTGTGAAACAATTGTGATGTCAAGGGTTGTGGCCTAATATTCAAATGAGTTCCTGCTGGGCCTTCTCTACATAAAAAACCCAGCCTTTCCTAATAATCCCTAACATAGAGTTTGCCTTTCACCACTGCAGGACATTGGGTTGACAGTTTCATTGAGCTATCCACTATGACCTCAAGATCTTTTCCCCTCTCAGTCTCAGCAAGTTCAGACCCTATTAGTCTATACTTGAAGTTGGGATTTTTTGTTCCCAGTGATGGGGATGGGAGTTGTCATTACTAGACTTAATGGAATCATAATCCTTGAAGGGCTGCAGATAAATTGCAAGGAGATGCCTTATGGGTCAGCAGGGTTTTGAGTACATCAGAGTTTGGAATGAAGGGTTTCTCTCAGGACTGCATGGCCCACTTGCCACTCCACACTATATCGCACGTTTGTGTTAGTAGTGCTCACTTTTAACTTGCATGGTGTTGGTCCCTCTCCATCTATAGATGGGTCTCTGGGTTCATAATGTTTTTGATCATTCTTATCGACTCTTTTAAACAAAGAGTTTAATGTTTTGGAATGCAGCTTCTCGTTGGTTTCTTATAGAAATGAAGAGAGCCTTGTGCAAGGGAGAGTGTGGTAAGCAGGGCTTGATAATACATGTATCTCCCAGAGTGAATGTGCGATGTCAGAATTAATCATTTGCAATTTGCAATGAGGATGGAGGCTTAATGGGCCATAGAGATGTTTTTCACTGGCCCCTAGGGAGGGTCCATCCTCAGTAGCATGGAGCATTCAGGCTTGTGCTGCTAATAAGATTAAAATTGAAAAAATTAATCAAAACATCTCATTCACCTAGACTGTGAAAGCTCGGAAGCCTGGAAATTGATTGCAGTGAAAGTCTTTTTGCTTTAGTACAACAGACCTGAAAAAGGCATTGTCCTAGCAAACTCTTGAGAGTAGGGCAAATTTGCTTCTGCCCCTGCCAGTGGTTTGAGGTGCTGTGATGTCATGGAACGTTCATCCAAATCATTGTTGGTGAAGGAGGATTCGAATATTGAGTTGTGCTAATGTAAGGGGGAAACACAGGCTACATATAAACTTGTTGGCTATATTAAAAGATCCCATGTGGCCCAGTGACAGGATAAACTTAGCTAGTTTTCTTCCCTTAAATTTGAGGACATGGAATTGATTGCTGGGCTCTTATGACTATTTCAGAAGTTGATTTGTGGCTTCCATCTCCATCCTAAGTTGATGCTCTTATCATTTAGTTCTTTTCCTGTCTTAGTGGTGACTGTGGAAGAAGACAGCTCTGCATGTTTTCTTACCTCAGAGATCTCTGATTTTTTTTCCCCCTTCCCTTCCTCCTTCATTCGTATCCCATTTTTCATTCAGGTTTTTTTTTGCTTTTCTGTTACCTCTATTGTTCTGTCCCATTTCTTTTCCTATCAGCTTTTGCAAAACACAGGAGGTAGCTGGAAGCTGGTACTGCAGAGATGGAAGGAAACTTCTGACCATGAATTCGAAGAGGGAGAGGATTTACCTGCAGGAGTTCAAAAACAGATAAGACACATTGTGGTGAGGGACAGTGGGCCAAAATAATGAGGAAACTGCCAGGGAAAGGCTGACATGCAGATCTAGTCAGAGTCTTCTGGCCCTCTGTAGCCAGAAAAACTGATAATTTTATGAAGAAGGATGATACTATACTCAGAATCTCAGAGCCGTCACAATCTCCTTTACCCCCCTCCCACAACAGACACCCTGCGAGGTGGGTAGGGCTGAGAGAGCTCTTGCAGCAGCTGCCCTTTCAAGGACAACTCCTACAAGAGCTATGGCTGACCCAAGGCCATTCCAGCAGCTGTATGTGGAGGAGTGGGAAATCAAACCAGTTCTCCCGTATAAGAGTCCGCACTCTTAACCACTACACCAAACTGGCTCTCTAGTAAAGTAGTAGTAGTAGTTAAGGTTATTGTATATGGCCGTTGGCTCTAACAAGTTAAAATGTATTTACAGCCCTGGAATTTTAAAATTTCTAATACGAAGCTCGTCTCAAAAAATTCTCATTCAGACTCAAAAGTTATATATCGTTTCATCTGACTGCTTTGTTCGAAACCACATTTGCTCTGCTTTTCTTAGTGGCTAGAGCAGAGTGCCATCCTGTAGGAGACAAAGGAGGCATAAATGCTAATTTGTCAGAATCAGAAAATAGATATAAAGTCTGTGATAGCTTAGCCAGGAATTTATTGTAGGCTCAGAGTATAAAGGGCAAACCAAAACATAGTGAAGATCTTCCACTAAATGACAGTGTCGTTCCTGCGGTATTTTTGAGTATTACCCAGTAAGTAGCTCCATTGGCATATTTTGAAAATGCAGCAATACGAATGGCATTCTGAGTGTGCTGTTATATCCACCAGACGAGAAGCTCTGAAATGATTTTTAAAAATTATTTTATACCATGGCGCAAACTTCAACTTCGACTGGATGATTAGCGCCTTTCCGATTAAGACATTCTCTTAATGCACCCATTTCTGCAGATCAGAATTATTCCCTGAAGGCCAAAGCAAATAATCTGGAGTGGTGTAATGGAAAATAATGTTTAAAAAATCAGAATGACCTTTGTCATTACTTAGCAATAGATGATAACTAGATTTACTGAGTCAATATTTGTTAAATGATCCCCCATTTTAAAGTTGCACGAACCCTAATCAAAGGGGGAGGTCATGTTCTATTCAAAAGCCACTTTCTCACAGTGGACTTTAATCATCCCGCAGGGATTGCAGTCAAACTTTCATGTGATGGCTTCCGTGGCATCCAGAGTCCTATCAGCAGTGTTGAGGAAGAACAAGTGGACAGAATCCATGGAATTAGGACTAAGAGCTTTGGATTCCTCTACTATTAGATCTGCTTTATAAACTGGTCCTGAAATCAGGATGTATCAGAGATGTTGGCAGCAAAGAAGTGTGAAGAATCATCACAGTACAAAGCCCATTCCAAATCCTCAGAAAAGCACTACTTCATATCGGTAGTTTGACTTTCAAGGACAGGAGGACTCCACCGTTGGGCTGTGAGAGATCAGACCTTGCTGTGATTCTGCTCATGCACTGATAGCAGAGAACCTTTGCCACTATCACTGCCGTGTCGTAGGTCTTCAAATGGGCCCTCTGGCGTGCACTTGTCAGCTTTGTCTGTGATGAAAACCATAATTGCTCTAGAGATTTCTCTCAAGGACCATCAACTCCAAGGTAAATCGAGGAGGCTGGTTGGGAACATAGAAGGGGAGAGGATGTGGGGGAGGAGCAACTCTTGTCTCATTTAGGAAGGAAAACTTTATTTCCTGTATTCTTGAGGAAAATATGATGAGAATGTTTGTTTAGCTTTGGTTCACTCTGGACTAGCAATCACCCTTGTCTGGCTGTTGTTACGTTGGTTACCTTCAGTGCAAGACAAGCAAATAATTCATGTCAAATGAGGTTGGACCTAGCGACGTTTGAGTCTGCTTGGCGTCATTACTGTGACATATAAAAGGGTGGGGGGTTTTTTTGTGAAAATAAAATAAAACCAACTCTTACCTTGTTGTGGGTGGGGAAATGCTTGGTTGTGAAGCATTGGAAATGGAAAATACCAGTTGCCTGACAGCATTGGCGAACTGCGGTATAGTATTTCTGAGAATACTCTCTTGTGCTATGATGAACACAAATGGTGAAAGATAACTGTATCTTTCCTCACTGATTCAACATTGGATTCTATGGTCTTCGTGTGTAATCTCTTCTGCCTTAGCTGCCAGTGTGGGTTCGGGCCTGGTCGGTTGACTCTTTGAATATTAAGTTGTATGTCTGTCTTCAGTGTTTTTTGGGGTGTATGCAGTTCAAAGTTAGTTTTGGACCTGGTTGAGGATGTCAGCCCAGAATTCGAGTAAAGGTGCAAGCACCAGTCATTTCCGACTCTGGGGTGACATCGCATCACAACGTTTTCATGGCAGACTTTTTACAGGGTGGTTTGCCATTGCCTTTCCCAGTCATCTACCCTTTCCCCCCAGCAAGCTGGGTACTCATTTTACTGACCTCGGAAGGATGGAAGGCTGAGTCAACCTTGAGCTAGCTACCTGAACCCAGCTTCCATCGGGATCGAACTCAGGTCGTGAGCAGAGAGCTTGGACTGCAGCACTGCAGCTTCACCATTCTGCGCCATGGGGCTGCTTAGAATTAGAGTACACATAAGGAAATGATCTGTTTTGATCCTTTGCGGTTACCACCCAGTGAGAAGATTGTAGTTCTCCCTCTGAGGTAGGAGGGACACCTTGTGGGTGATTCCTAACCTTCTTGCAGGGAGGCAGGAAATGAAGTTTGTTTTTCCTGTTCCGTTAGGGGTCACCCACTTCTCAGTTCTTTTTCTGCCTCAGAAGGGAGAGTATCTAGGTCAGGCTTCACCTTCAACTCGACTATACTTTTCTTGTTCTACTTTCCTTCTACACATTTTCTTCTTTCTCTAATCACCACCAATCTCCCCCCAGTCCCCTTTCAAGGTGGTTAGCCTTCTCAGCCTGTCAGGCATTTTTTTCTTGAGCGCGCTTTCAAAAGCTGCAGCAATAAAGGGGGGGGGGACCATTTGCTTAGAAGGCGTGTATGCCTCACAGTGACGAAGACGGCTTCCTTTCCAAGGGTGATGAGGAGCCGTTCAGTCTCATCGGGGGAGACAGCAGAGCTGGCAAGACCCATAGTTGGCTTGCACGGACCTCCACAGCACGCTTCCACAGAAAAGGGCACCAAATGCAGCAGGCTTCCTAGCGGCGCTTCGGGGCAGGACAGAACCTCGTCTGCGAGAACGGAGGCTACAAAATGGCGTCCCAGCAGGGTGGTGAGCAAAGCGATCCAGTTAGACAGTCCCTGGGGGAGGGGGTGCTGGTGAAAATAGCCATGTTACTGCGCATTTCTCCGGGGCTTGCTCACGAGGAGGACGTTCTGAATTAAATGCTGCCCCTGCTCAAGTGGAGAGCCAGTTTGGTGTAGTGGTTAAGTGTGCGGACTCTTATCTGGGAGAACCGGGTTTGATTCCCCACTCCTCCACTTGCACCTGCTGGCATGGCCTTGGGTCAGCCATAGCTCTGGCAGAGGTTGTCCTTGAAAGGGCAGCTGCTGTGAGAGCCCTCTCAGCCCCACCCACCTCACAGGGTGTCTGTTGTGGAGGAGGAAGGTAAAGGAGATTGTGAGCCGCTCTGAGACTCTTCGGAGTGGAGGGCGGGATATAAATCCAATATCTTCTTCTTCTTCTTCTTCTGCCTTCAGAGTATTTGACTCAGTTATCTGAGCAGATATTGGAAGGTTTTTCAAAATGCTGTGAAAAAAGGGGTAGGAGAAGGCACAGGTCACCTCGGTCCTCTTCTTCCTCCTCCCCATCCCCCCGTTCTAGACAGAGACGTTCTGGGGGATCCCGTTGGCCAACTAAGGCTGCACAAAAACAGACAGCTAGCCACGACAACAGAGATTTCTCCATGGGGGCAGCGAGCTCAGGGGGGAGGAACATAGTGCAAGAGAAGAAGGTGAATTCTCTTCAGAGGAAGAGTCAAACATAAGAGGTTCCAGAACCTTCAGTCAGGTTCTTTAAGGCAGAGGATCATTCCTACTTGCTATTTAAGACATTGATGGTACTAGACTTGCATGATGATCCCGATGTAGATGAGGATCAGAAACATCAGTCTAAAAAGAGACACAAACAAGGGGACGCAGAAATTTTTCCTAAGCAGACCTCTGCAGGGAAAGCCTTTCCCTTCCTACAATATTTTGAGAGACAAATGAGAACCGAGTGGCAAAACCCCCCTGCAAACAAGCAGTATCTGGGTTTTCTCAAAAAGTTATACCACCTATATTCCTTTACAGAGCAAATTCTTAAGGTCCCTTTGGTAGACGAACCAGTCACGGCACTGCAAAATTCTGGTCTAGTATCAGCACGCATCAACCCCTCATCCTGAAACCTCTAAACCAAGCACATTCACATTCAAACCTCCCTTCGTCATCCATATCGGTGCCTCGCTCTCCCCTCAAGCCATCCACGCATCATTCTTACCCACCACTATTAAAGCCTTCAGGGATTTCAAGTCGTACATTGTTATAATTAGTGCATATATGATAGACCACAAGGGGGCCTGAGCCATCCCTCCTTCCCGCTTCTATGACATCATTGCTGAATAGAACGTTGGCGGGCTTGGCGCCGAGCCTGTTCATGGACTAGAAAACATTTTAAAAACTCATTTTCAAAACTCAGGGAGGACTCAAGCCATTCGGATCTCGGGCAGCAAATTTACTGGTCGATCACCATATACTCCTAAGAGGGCCACGCACAACACACAACATCCCACCGCTCCCAGATCATCCCTCCACACGCGCGCACATTCAAACTTCCCGCTTTCATCCATACCAATACCCCTCTCTTACAGTAAACCACTCTCGCGCCTCTCAAGCCCAGCACCGGAGAAACAACACAAAAAGAAACATCAAGTCCGCCCTAGTTCAGTGTATAGAGAAAGCAAGCAGAAGTATAAGATCGCAAAAGGAGCTTAGCGATCCGGCAATGGCGCCGCTGGGGTGTCCTCTTCTAGATGAAGCGTTAGCAAATGTGGCGCCAAAATCGAACGTATTTATCACAAAGTCTTAGGCACTTAGGAGAAACTAAAAAGCATTTAGGTTCCAGTCGGAAGGTTTTCTTCAGCAGCACTTTCTTTAGCTAGGGCTTCTTCTTCCGCAGGAGATAGCTCGAGAGCAAGAGAGTTTAATAGATCTTTCCCGGTCTCAACATTATAAGCCTTGAGCAGGGCGCCATTTTTGAATACCAGAATATCAGACGACGGACTCCATCTGAATCTAATATTCGCGTCATGGAGTTTAGAGACGAAAGGCTTAAGTCTTCTTCTTTTTGACAAGGCTTCAGGGGGAAGGTCTAGGAGAGTCAAAACTGTTTTGCCTTTGTAGGAAAGTGCCCCGTGGAGCCTCACCTCTCTTAGAATCATGTCTCTTGTTTTCGGGAACACGAAGCTTACTAGAATGTCCCGAGGTCTACCGCGCTTTGCCGCTGTCATTGCACCAAGCCTTTGTGCCTTGGCAATCGCTATTGAGGACCCCTCCTCCATTTTTAGTGTTTTGGTCAGCCATTTATTTATAAAAATAGATAAATCTGAATCTTTTTCCTCCCCCTCTTCAATTCCTCTAAATTTGAGGTTGGAAGCCCTGTGGCGAATTTCAAGCAGTACAATCCTGGTCTCAAGTTGGGACTCATATTTTTTCATTGTTTTAATGTCTTCTTTTAAACCCAGCGCACCCTCTGCTGCTTGCTCAGCCAGTTTGGCTGTGACGGTTAGTTCCTCAGAGAGCTCTTGCACTCAAGACTGAATGGGTTTTAAAAAGCTTTCCATGGACTCAGTAAAGAACCGATGTATATCGGTTTTCAAGTCCTCTAAGTCCCTCTTACATATAGGGGCTTCCTCATCTTCATGCCCTGATCCCGGGGAGGGAGGGTTGCTGGCAGCCATATTAGCAGCCGCTCTAGTTTGAGGGGGACTGACCTTCTCTGTTGATTCTGGCTTAAAGAAGTCAGCGACAGATTTTCCTCCTTTGGAAGTTGATTTCCTTTTGCTTTTGGTTTGCATTCCCATCAGAAAGTTTTCAATATCGAAGTCTGGTGAGTTTAAAATGCTGATATGTAGGGGGTAGCTCGGGAGCTCCTTCAGAACACGTCCGCCATGAACCAGCGACGCTCCGCCCCCCCCTGGTCTAGTATCAGAAGATGGCCAAGGTTTTCTAAAGGATAGCCTTGACAAAAAAGCAGACTTCGCTCTGCGTAAAATTCATGAGGGTGCGGCAATGGTTTTGAAGGCTTCCGCTCTGTGGGGTCTATGGTAGCCAGAGCGAGCATAGTCTGGATGAGAAAGTTAATTCAGACGGTACCTCAGGAAAATTCAAAGGCTCTCGATGGGGCAAACAGAATTTTAAAGGCTGTATCTTTCCTCACTGATTCAACATTGGATTCTATGGTCTTCGCGTGTAATCTCTTCTGCCTTAGCTGCCAGTGTGGGTTCGGGCCTGGTCGGTTGACTCTCACCCCAAAAACATCATCATAGCTTATCCTTTCCATGATGGACGTCTTTTCGGTGAAGAACTGGATAAGATTCTAGTAGAAACCAATAATAAAAAGAAAGCAATGCCAAAGTTTCTACGTGAACAAGACAGAAGACAACCCTTTTCTTCATCCTTTCGGACTCAACACACCTTGCCAAGGTCAAATCAGGATTTTCATAGATCCTTCTGAAATCAAAAGCCTTCTTTTCATAGACAAAACTTTTCAGGCAGATTCAGAAAAGCAAGCAGTCAGGTAGCTGACAGAGACTCCAAACCAAGGCATGACTATACCCCCCTTCCAGTCGGAGATCGTCTCTTACACTTTGCAGACCAATGAAGTCTTTCTCCTGCGGACAAGTGGTGTCAAGAGATCGTCTCTGAGGGTTACAAAATAGAGTTCCACTCTCTTCCTCATTCTCGTTTCCTTCTTTCTCCGTCACACAGAAACCCAAAGAAGATTTAAAAAACCATGGAAGCAATTCAACACCTCCTCGACATTAGAGCCATAGAGTGGGTCCTAGTTCAGGAACATCAACAAGGAGTATACTCAAGTCTTTTTCATGGTCCCCAAAAAGTTGGGAGACTGGCGCTCTATATTGGATCTAAAATATGTGAACAGATTTGTAGTCTTAAAACATTTCAGAATGGAAACACTCAGGACTATCGCAGAGGCCCTACAACCACAGGAGCTGTTAACATCGATAGATCTCACAGAAGCTTACCTGCATGTACCAATTTTTCCGGACCACAGGAAGTTTCTATGTTTCTGTTACCAGGATCAAATGCTCAGTTTCGAGCCCTTCCATTCGGCCTAGCATCGGCACCGAGAGTATTCATGAAGATTTTAATAACCCCAATTATGCTCGGAGAGAATGGCATTCGGATGTACCCTTATCTGGACAATACCCTGATCCGGGCTCCTTCGATGGACAGAGCCGACGCAGACACTCAGCAATCAACTGCCTCCAGTCTCTAGGATTCATGGTGAACATTCAGAAGAGTTCTCTAACCCCAAGCCATCGTTTCAAATATCTGGGAGTGATATTCGATACAAAATCAACTTGTCTCTACCTTCCAACTTCAAAAGTCATAAGGATCAGAGAGGCATCGATTGCTGTGGTCAAGAACAAGTTTTCAACCTGATGAACCTGGCCAGGCTACAGGGTCTGTTGATCCCCACAATCAACACACTTCAGTGGGGAAAGTTTCTTTTGAGAGGACTCCAGGAGTTTCTCTTACCCTATCAAATCAAAATATCTCAAAAAGTGGATATGCCTATCAAGGTTGCCCTTGCAGTCAAATCCAGCCTGCTTTGGTGAACGAAGACTTACAACCTGTCCAGGGGTAAAATCTTCTGGATTCCAGAACGCCTTCAGATATTCACAGATGCGAGCTTTTCGGGCTGGGGAGCCACCCTACAGAACTCCCCCATTCAGGGAAGATGGTCTCAAGAGGATCACGACTACCTATCAACATTCTAGAACCGTGAGCAGTGCGACTGGCATTGATTCACTTTTCCCCTGCATTGCGCAAGACTCATGTACTAATCAGGACAGACAATATTGTGCCAAAAGCTTACATAAGCAACCGGGAGATTCCAGATTGAAGAATCTTCACAGGGAAGCTTGTCAGTTATTCAAGTGGGCTCAAACATGTCTCTTATCGATCAGAGCGGAGCATGTGAAGGGAACGGACAACATCATCACGAACTGTCTGAGCCGCCAGGAAATAAGGCAAGGAGAATGGTCCCTAAACCGAGAAGTGTTTCTTCAGATTTCAAGACATTTCAGCCATCCTCAAGTGGATCTCTTTGCTTCCAACACAGATTATCAGCTGAAATGCTTCTTCACCCACTACTTCTGCAAAACGGCAGAGGCAACGGATGCCCTAACAGCTCCATGGCCGGAGCAACTACTTTATGCATTTTCTCCCATTTCACTCTCATCCAGAATATTTCAGAGGATCAGGGAGATGAGAACAGAGATAATCTTAATAGCTCCCTACTGGCCTCGTCGTCCTTGGTTCGCAGACCTAAGGGAACTGTCCTTAGAACCTCCCCTGACTCTGCCTGTGCGAGAGGATCTTCTATGGCAAAGTCCAATAGTTCATCCATGTCCAAGGTGGTTAAGTTTGACCACGTGGCGGTTGAGAGGGACAGCCTACTACAATTAGGCTATTCACAATCCATGAATAGAACCATGATAGCGTCTAGAAGGCCGTCTACACAGAGGATATATAATGTCACTTGGAAAACTTTCATTAGATGGGGACGAAGAAAAGGTGTCAACTACCTAAAACCAAAACTGAAAGAAGTTTTGGCTTTTCTTCAAGAAGGTGCATTCTAACACCCACCCACCCCCAGTACAAAGAGGGTAGAAAGATCGATAACATCAGCAGGAAGTTTTACTCGGCAGGAGCCCTGGGTGTTAAAATCTCTAATTATTCAGACTGTACGGCTCGTTACCACTATTACCTGTGGGAACAACTCTTGGGATGCCTTGCCACCATACCTGAGGACAAATGCAACCTTGCCAAGAAACTTCAAAAGGAAGTATGATGCTTGCAAAAAAGCAACTAGCAGCATCGAAACACATGGTTGATACTGCCTCCAAGACTTTAACCTCAGCTGACACACTGTGTCGCCATGCCTGGCTTAGAGCTACAGCCTGGCAACCTGATACCAGGGCCTATATTGAGGATCTCCCTTTCGAAGGGAGAGGGTTATTTAGCTCAACTTCTGACTCTGTCCTCCAAGAGATGGATGAAAGCATCAAGATGTCACGCAATCTTGGTGTTCCTGCTACTTCTAGAACACCCAAAACAAAACCTTGGCATAAGCCCTGGAACAAGCGACCATTCCAGAAACAGTCCCCAGACCAGATGTGGAAACCACGGTCATCCCAACCAGGAGGGAGATCGTCCTATGACAAACAAATTTGCATCATCTACTTTGCACCAACCAAGATCGAAACGGGTTCGTAACCCCAAGCAGGGCTTTTGACTTTCCCACTTGGCCATCCCTGTAGAAACTGAGCAGGCACAACCCCTCTTAGCCTAAACTGCCTGAAACCTGGAGTGAATATATTCATTTCTTAGAACTTGGCCAGATATCTGCAAGATAGAGCCCCCTAGATTCTCTTAAAGCCAGGAACTCCTCCCTCCTGATGTGGAAAATTCACCACAGGAGTAGAAAGTTTCAGGAACTTTAGAGCAGTAGCAAAACAGCTCTTAGGCTTGGGAGGAGGACACTGACCCTCATCACTGATCTGACCTTTTTCCTTTTTGGACAGATCAGGGTTACTATTGGAGAGAACAGGGAAATTATCCGTAGAATTGATTCCTTCAAATCAGGGTGGTTTAGTTCTATAATCAATCTTTTTCATGGTTCTGAAGAGGAACAGGAAATGGTGACCAATTCTGGGCCCCAATTTCTAAACCAGTCACTAAAACACCTTTGGTTCTGGATGGGAACTCTTTAATCGATCATAGAAATTCTAAACAGGGAAGTTTCTCATTATTTCATAGACTTCACCAAGATGTATCTTTAAATTCCAGGTTGACCTCTGTTTTGGAAGTTTTTCAGATTCTCAGTTTGGGACCAGCAGTGCTGTTTCTTGTCTGTTATTGGCTCATAAATCCTTCACCAAATTGATGGTATCATTAGTGGCTACTCTTTGAAGGAGCGGCTTCCATCTTTACCTTTACTGGATGACCTTCAGCTGAGATGGCCCCTCCCCAGAGAATGGGCTTAGAATCTGCAGAGAATGATAATCCTTCTGTGATGTGGGTTCGTGGTTGACTTTGAGATGAGCTATTTGTCACACGCTCTAGTATTAACACGCTTGGGGGCGGTGGTGATAGAAGCATTGGATGGAAAATATTTCCTTCTGCCAAACTAAGCACAAGCAATAACTGCATTGGCTCAGTGAGCTCCACCTTAGTCTACCTCAAACATCGTGTTCCTTTTGGGTCCTCTTTCAATGAACTCTCCCATCGAGATGGTCCCATGGGCGAGAACTCCATTGAGAGATCTGCTGTGGCTAATTCTTCCCTGGCAGATGTCAGTATTAGTGAAGCGTCATTGGAAAATGCCAATTTCAAGCAAGCGAGATTTATTTATTTATTTATTTATTTGATGGACTTATATCCCGCCCTTCTCACCGAAGTGTCTCAGGGCGGCTCACAACACAATGATTCATACAATTCCATTTAAAACATTTACAGATACAATAAAAGCATAGTTAATAAAACAAGATAAAATAAAGGCAGCGGTCTATAAGAGCATTTTGTTCCATCCAAAGATGTTCCATCCAAAATATCAGTTAGGTGTTATAGGCCTGCCGGAAGAGGGCTGTCTTGCAGGCCCTGCGGAACTGCCCTAGGTCCCGCAGGGCCCGCACCTCCTCCGGCAGCTGGTTCCACCAGTAAGGTGCCGCTGTTGAGAAGGCCCGATCCCTGGTGGATTTTAGGCGGGCCTCCTTTGGTCCAGGGACTACCAGCAGATTTTGTGAGCCGGAACGTAGTACTCTCTGGGGAACGTGTGGGGAGAGACGGTCCCTAAGGTAGGCAGGTCCTAGGCCATACAGGGCTTTAAAGGTAATGACCAACACCTTGTACTGGACTCGGAATGTTACTGGCAGCCAGTGCAGATCCCGGAGCCCCGGCCGAATGTGCTCCCATCTTGGGAGCCCTAATAGCAGCCGGGCAGCAGCGTTCTGCACCAACTGCAGTTTCCGGGTCCGGCACAAGGGTAGCCCCATGTAGAGGGCATTACAGTAGTCCAGCCTCGAGGTGACCGTAGCATGAATCACTGTTGCTAGGTCGTCGCGTTCCAGGAAGGGGGCCAACTGTCTCGCCCGCCTAAGGTGAAAAAAAGCGGACTTGGCAGTGGCTGCTATCTGAGCCTCCATCGTCAGAGATCATCAGTCCCTCCAGCCTTTTGAGAGGCAAATCCATTCTTCCTGCACCAGAACTGGAGGTGAGGACAGATGCCACCCTGGGTGGGGTGAGGAGAGGAGCTCACATGGAGTCAACTCATGTGCAAGGGAGTTGGTCCCTTTGATAATCAGTCCAAACCGAGAAAATGGCCAGAATTGCCATTCCCTCTCTTTTCTTCATTTTTCCTTAACCATTGAATCCTCTCTGAGCATCTGGACCAACAATGTGTCGGCTAAGACCCCTTGTGTATGCAAGGGGGGAGGGCACCAAGTTGAGAAGACTTTAGTGCATGCTTCAAGAGTCATGAGGTGGTCAGAACCTCACCTACAAAGCATAAAAGCAGATTACAGGCTTGGCCAAAAGGGAAGTGAATTGATTTCCTGGATCAACCCTGGACCCAAACATAAGAGTCTCTGAAGACAGTAGTCTTCAACCAGTATCGCAGGCAGAAGAGTTACTGCCCTCCTGCAGTCCTGGCCAGAGGACTTTCTCTACACATTTTCTCCAAAACCAGCTCTCCTCAAATGCTTTTGCAAGGTGAAGAAACTGGATACACAAGTTGTTGGTGTTACTCCAATTTTTGGCTCTGAAAGCTATGGTTTCTGGGTCTGATGAGTCTATTCAAAGCCTTGAACATTAATGGTCCTCTTGAAGCAAGGCCAATTGTTTGTCAAGTCCAGAGAGTTTCAAGTTCACTGTTCTCAGACAAAGTGATTCAGATTGTTTTAACAGCTGATGCACTGATAGTTGCATAGAGAATTTGAACCCAACTCTGAAGAACATATTGCCTTTCTTACATAGCAGTCTGACGGGCCTAAGCCCCAATACTTTAAAGAGAGGATTGACAGTTGTAGCTACCACCCTACCAGAGTGTGATGGGTCACCCAATCACCTCATATCCTCTGATTAAGAAATTTTTGATAGGGAGCATCTCCTCTCCCATCATCCTACAGTACACAGATTTCCAACTTGGAGGCTTAATTTGGCCATTAAGGCTCTGACTTGTGATCCATTTGAACTGCTTCTTGAGGTTCTTAGAAGGCAGTGGTGCTACAGACCTTTTTACTGATCTTGGTGATTTTTGCTTGTAGAGTTTTATGAATAGGAGTCCTCCCAGTCATCTTGTGTGTGTTCCACCAGGAATGGCGGTTTTTTTGCAGTTGACTAAGATTAACTTGTGTGTTCCTCAGATCTGAGGACATCGTTTTCCCTACCTTTGTTCTAATCCATTACACTAAATAGGGATAGCTTCTCTCTGTGTCCATAGGGCTGTTTGTGCGCGTGTGTGAGTGTTTGCGTATTGAGCTAAACATTGGTGTAGGCTGATTTGCTGTTGGGGGCAGCGGTCGTTTCAATAAGGGTAAGAAGGTAATCAAGACTATGTTGAGAGGTGGTGAAGCAGTGCATCCTGTCAACTTACCAGACAGCCAAGATCCTTCCTTTCAAGGGTATTCAGCCCAATCCATTAGGAGGACAGCCACTTCCACAGCACTGGAAGCCTGTGCTTCCATGGGGGAGATTATGTAGGGTGATTATTTGACACAGTCCTACCTTCATATGCCCTACTAGGTAGCCAAGTGGATACATTCCTTGGCATCCAAGTCCTGCAGCAGATAGAGCAAGAGGATTAAGGGTGTTGAGACTTTTTTTACCCACCCTGGGGGACAGTATGCTCTGTTACATCTCCACACATCTGGGTCTCCTAGTCCTTCTAAGGGAGAGTAGCACATTGATACTTAACCATTAAGGACTAAGAGACCAGGGCCTGAATACTCACCCCAAGAAGAAAGGGGAAATGAAACATATAGAGGTGCAGAAGGACAGAGATGTTAATAGAAAAAGAAGGAAGTTCCATGTTCAGTTGATCAACCCAGTTGTAGTCAGGGTTGGATTGTGCTACTGTGTTTGCTAAACTTTTCAGATTACATTGTGGGCTAGGGGACCTGCGGAGGTTTCCAGACTGAAAGGGAGATGGAGGAACTCCTCCTCTCTGGAACAAAAAAGGTGGACTTCCTGCCACCAAAAGTGGAGGCAAGGGAGTTTCGCACACATTTGGTTTCCTAGTCACTTCCATGGTAAATGGACCTTCACAGTAAGTACCAATGCGCCATTTCCTTTCCGTACAGTTGTTGCTAAGTTCCACCCTGTTCTAATTTTGATGGCTGATCTTTTAACACCATCATTCCTAAATTATGCTCCTTGGATCTCCTGTCCCCTCATCTATCTGACAGCTCAAAAACTTCTTTGCAGCTTAAAAAAAAATACATTACTCTAAGCCCAAACACTTGGATTCCATTACACTTCAAGTAGAGCCATTTTCTTTGTTGGATTGTTGCAAAATTTCTCCTGGACACCTAATGGAGCTCAGCCTTCCCAATGTCATCTTCATGCTTACACACTGATACCACTCAATTCCATCACCTTAATTGGCTGTACATATGGAACAGAGATTGTATTTCTGAAAAGGTTTTGGATATCCTTGACTTCAGCGTCTTATTTAGCAAACTGGATCCCCCCCCCCCACAGCCACAGTTACATTTCTTGATGTTATTAATCTCAACAAGGTGCATAATATCCCAAAACATCAGACACTGTGCAGTCAATATGACAATTACAAATCTGTGTGTATTCATTCATACTGTATCATCCTCTATCAAAAACCTCTTTGTCTGATCAATACTCTGGGAAAGGGAAGAAAAAACCCTCTATGGTTCTTGTACTCCCTATCCATTTTTGAGTTATTCCTGCTGCATTAGTTTCCCAGTTAGAATCTCCAACATATTTTACCTCCTGGCTTCCTAGCTGGCCTTCACAATTACAAATCCTGTTAGGATTTAATGCATATTTGACCTTGCAGAAAGCACAGACCTTGACTTGTCAAGTGAGCGTTGAGATACATTCTTGAAGAATAGCTTAGTCATAGTCTTAAGTTTTCCTGCTTCTAACAACCCTTGCTACTATTATGTTAGGAAGAACTTTTAACCAGTTAGTTAAGATAAAACTGGGAAAATATCAACTTCTTTGATTAGTTATGGATACCTGTATATTTGATAGTCTCGTAATATTTAATATCCTTAGATGTTGCATCAGATTTTTGAGTGATGATTTAACTGAAACAGAGGAAGTTTTTATATAGATCCTTTGCTTCGGTAGTGGAGCATCAGGGTACTATAGAAACAGGAAAGGACAAGATCATCAAGGCCAAAGGCAGTAGAGAATTTCCACTGGCTACAGAAGGCTGTCCAATATGTGTTGGGGGGGGGGGAAATGAACACAAAAGAAAGCGACAGTGATGTTACAAAGCAGTCAATACGTCTTTAAAGGTTTGTTTTGTAAGAAATGTTGCCTTCTTAAAAGCAGCTCCGTCCCATCTGTAAGGATCCAACGTAACAATAATTAGCGGAGAGTTATGATGGAGTCACATTTTGCTCTCGAACAAAGCAGCTGAAAAATGTTTGACGTGATGTATCATAAACAAAGGCAGACAAATTGTAAAAGTAGAAGACAGTTGCAGTATGAGCAGGATAATACAATAAATGATGGAATAGACTGCAATCCTGTTCCCTTTATAAAAAGCCCCTCGACCTGAACAATGTGAGCAGCGACTCACAAAAAAGCGAGCGGCGACTCACAAAAGCTCATAACCTATCACAAATTTTGTTAGTCTTTAAGGTTCTGCTGGACTCTTACAACACATAAAGATGGAAGAAAGTGTTATTTGCAACAACATTTACTTGCTTCTTCAGCAGTAAAGCTGGGTTCAGTATAATAACCCATATTAACTGAGTCAGTGAGAGACTGCTGAACCCCAAGCACAGTGTCAAGACTTCAGCCTTCTAGCTAGCATTACCTCTGTCTTGTCAAGATCAAGTTTCAACCTTTCCTCTCTTAGTCATTTGACCACACCTGTAAGGAGGTGGTTACAGACGTCTACCACATCATCAGGTGATTTGGACAAAGAAACGTAGAACTCTGAGTAACACGAGCATATTGATAACTCCAAAACCATGAGCGATTCTCCGACGAACGAATAGTATGGGACTTTGTAGAAACTCCACGGAGCAGATCTCACAGTAGTGATAACTGGTCTCCTCCAGCACCCCCCTTGAGTCCAATCCATAAGGAACCATTTATACCATTCCAGAGTGCTTCCTCTGATTCCTAGTTCTCCCACAAAACATCTTAACAAAATGGCACAGTCCACAGCATCAAAAGCTGCTGATAAATCCAGTGAGAACAACAAATAAGTGAACACTGTCCTTGCCTACTACAGAAAACAATACTCTCCCCCCCCCCCCCCCGCTGGTCAGGCTGTCCCTAGTCCGGCCTTTACACAGCAGTTTTGATAGGACCTATTAAAGAAATTTGCAGTCCTCTGATTATGTATGTTGAGGATCCTTTCTGATGTGCGTAGATGGTGCTGTCATTTCAATTTTGATATTCTCCCTTGTCCTCACAATAGTTCTTTGTGAGGGCAATTTGCCTTTCAGTTCTTACTTTAAATTGAAGCTGAAAACTTTGTACCCATCTAGTTTTGAAATTGTCGCAGTATTTGGGACTTCATTTCATTTCCTGGCTATTCAGTGCTGCTTGTGCTTATCTTTGGAAATTGCTTTTAACGCTACAGTTTTTCTGGCTTTTTGAAGCATGTAAGCAGATACAGATGCTTTGTACATCTGACATAAGAGATGCTCTGATAAAGAAGGAAGATGAGCCTAGATGGCTGGGTCTAGAATTTGTAGGCTGTACCTAAAAAATCTTCCTTCTGAAGAGCAGATGAATGAAATTGTGTATATTAGGGTTTGTAGAATCTTTTGGGATCAAGTGCCATGTTCTACTGGAGAAAGTTTTCCTTCCAGACGTTTCGTTCTCAGCTGCGGAGAACATCCTCAGCTGCGAACGAAACGTCTGGAAGGAAAACTTTCTCCAGTAGAACATGGCACTTGATCCCGAAAGATTCTACAAACCCTAATGATCTTACCAGCCGTGAAAACCTGAAATCTTTGATAGAATTGTGTATAGACAGACGATAGAGAAAAAGAAGACTTCTAGCATCCTAATAAGGACTTAAACAGATTCATTGGGTTTGTGGGTTGCTTCTGTTTCTGTTCAAGGGGAAGGGATACTACACTCACCTGTTTGGTCAGTTAAACTTTGTATTTCTAGGTGGCACTGCCTAGCTTGCATGGGAGCTGCTATCTCTTTGTCTTCCCCGGCTTGTGCCATTTAAATTGGTAAAGCACCAAATTGCCCTGCCTGTTGTCCTTGATGTATAAAGTAACCCCAAGAGATGTCCTTTGTTTCTCACAAAAGCCCTGTAGTGTAGATCCAGTGGTTTTTCTTCAGAGATAGTCGCGCCATTGTCCAAAAAGGGGTGTAGAGAACTGATAATACATTTGAATGACCTCAGCTGGGAGTTATTGGTGACAACCAATGGTGTCCTGACAGTTTCTCTTCTGAACTGTATCTCAAATAGGACAGTCACCGTATCTCAAAAAAGGATATGGCAGAGCTAAATAAAGTCCTCAGCAAACGATTGAAATGTGGAACGGGTTGCCAGAGGACCTAGTGATGACCACAGGCATAGATGGCTTTAAAAGGGGATTAGTAAGATTCAAGGAAGATAGGTCTATCAGTAGATAATAGCCATGGTGACTAAAGGGAACCTCCACCTTTACAGACTGTAAAACCTCTGAACACCATTGCCATGGGTGTAAGCTGCATACTCTGCCCAGCTCCCACTTAGTAATCAAGTTGCAGCATTTTACATGGAGCCGCTCTTGAAGTTCAGTATATTATAGTACCACTGAGATCACTGTGGTCCTCGTGGCCCGATCAGCAAAGTCAAGGAAGGGGAGCCATCTTCTGGCCTACATGCAGATGAAATCCAAAAAAGTGAGCATCAGGGGGGAAGGCCTCTACCGTGTTGTTAGCTGTCCAGAGGAACTGGTTGGCTCCTGACTGGTCTGATTCAGCAGGGCTTTTCTTGTATTTTTGGGAACCTCTATTGTAGTAGTCTTTCCCCAAGTAAACAGTCTGGCCCAAGGGTCTCCTGTCTTCTTGAGCCTGCAGACATCTTTGGAGGTGAAGGGCATCTTGGCAATCACCCACCAGTTGCTCAGGGAGGCAGAACTACTTCCTGTCTCCAGGATGGACGTTACCCAGCTCAGTTTGCATCCTTCCTCATTAGGGACTGCAGCTTTGGAACAAAGCTTCTAAACTTTTAAACTTGCTTTTTCTGCTAGAGTGATTTTATACCTGAGGGAGAGTTTCCTAATCTGTTCTTTCTTTTTGCACCTTCTTTTGGCTCTGATGCTTCTTTTGGCTTGGAATGGAGGCTCCAGAGGGACATGAACCATAAAAGAGATTAATTTATCCCTGAAAATGATGGAGAACCTCTCCTCCTTCCTTCTGTTGCAGAGAAGCTCCCCTGCTGAGTCTAGCCCGGATTGGCCTTGGAAGACTGCCATTCTAAAATTTTCAGTTTATTTATTTATTCGATTTTTTTAAAGCTGCCACTCACTCCAAATGTCTCGTGGCAACTTACAACATTAAAACTAATAAGGTAAAAAAACCAACATAAAACAAATATAAAATATTAACATTAAAATATTAAACTACGTGGCTATCACCATACCACTATTAAAACAGCCCAAACACGTGGTTACTCTCCAAACGCCAACCTAAATAATTCAGCTTTGCATGCTGTGTGGAAACTAAACAAGTCTGGCAGGGCACAGGTGCCATCTGAGAGCACATTACACAGGGTAGGGGCCACAGCTGAGAAGGCCCTTCCCTTGGTAACAGCTAACCAAGCCATCTTGGGGCCAAGCTTCTTCAAGAGATCTCTAGATTATGACCAAAGGGAGTGGGGGTGGGGTTGTTATGGGAGAGGCACCCCCATAGGCACGAGGGTCCCAAAGATATGAGGGTCCCAGATTAAGGGCTTTAAAGGGTAACACCAGAACCTTGAATTAGATCTGGAGACTAATTGGTAGCCAGTGCAACTCACCAAGATGTCCTCAGAGCAGAAGAAACCCTCACGGTGGGAATCCAAGGTTCCATTCTGCTTACTTTAAAAAAATCATCATTCTGTAACAAAGGAACATCAAAAGGAGACTCTAGGAATAGAAACTGCAGAATTAGAATTCAGCAAGAGGTTTCACTGTATCAGTTTTAAAAGGGGAGCAGGGTTTAGTGTATTGTAGCAAAATAAAACAGAAATCTACTGGCCCCTTAAAGGCTACTGACAAATTATGTATTTATTTGGACTTTTATCTCACCCTCCCTTGCAGTGCAGGGCTCTGGATGGGTTACAACAAAAATAAATCGATTAAAACATCAAGCAATAGTAAAACTATAGCAGCAGTTACAGTATACTAGATGGCAATCTGCCACAGTTGGGATGTGCTTGCAAAACCTCTGCATGTAGATGCACCCATGATGTACCAATTTTTGGGCAGAGGTCGTCAGTACACCAGATGGGGACAGAGCAGCAGGGCAGAGCAGAGCAGGGGAAGCCGATTTAATTTAGACACCCGCTGTTTCAACCAAAGCCCTGGCGGAACATCTCTGTTTTATTCCAGCACAAGCTGAATCACGAAAACTCATGCCGGGGAAAATGTTGTTAGTGTTTCAGATGCCACCGGACTTCTGTTTTATTAACAGCATCAATGAAGGCTGATACAGAGTTGATACCTGCACTAGTTGACTAAAAGTGCTAATTAAATTGAATATCAGTAACCTCAGCCATTGTGAACTATTGATGTATTTATCATAAAGACTAACAAAATTTGTGTCAGGGTATGAATTCATCCCCTGCCACAAATTTTGTTAGTATTTAAGGTGCTACTGAGCTCTTGCTGTTTTGTGCTGCAACAAACTAACACGGCTACCCATCTTAAACTATATTTATCTTCTGTATCTGCATTTCAGGATTTTCTTTCCCACTGCGTATGGCATTGCACTGTGTGTGTTGTATATATTGCACTGACTTTTAAGAATCCATTTTATGCAGCAGATGAACTGGACTCTAGCTCACGCAAGCATGCACTCTAATAAATCCATTGGCCTTTAAGATGCTAGAAATTGTTTTTTTCTTTTTTTGCTATGGCATGCTAACATAGCTACCCATTGACTTTAAAGTGAGACAGTAAAGTGAAAGCTTTTCAAAAATCAAATAAATAAATTAAAAATGGAATTAATAGCGGGTGGGGTGGAGAAGAAAAATCTGCTCCCTGACCCCCAAAGCCCTGTGACAAAAGCTAGCTAAAATATCTCTGGAAAGAATTTGATGGGAGTAGGATGGGGGAAGAGAATAACTTAAGCTGAGTGCTCTCAGCCAGTTGCTGCTTGGAGATGGCTGAAAGTTTGAAGCCCTTTAAATTTTGAGTAGAGAATGCCTGGTAAGAACATAAGAACATAAACATAAAAGAAGCCGTGTTGGATCAGGCCAATGGCCCATCCAGTCCAACACTCTGTGTCACAGAAGAACATAAGAGAAGCCATGTTGGATCAGGCCAATGGCCCATCCAGTCCAACACTCTGTGTCACATAAGAACATAAGAGAAGCCATGTTGGATCAGGCCAATGGCCCATCCAGTCCAACACTCTGTGTCACATAAGAACATAAGAGAAGCCATGTTGGATCAGGCCAATGGCCCCTCCAGTCCAACACTCTGTGTCACATAAGAACAGAAGAGAAACCATGTTGGATCAAGCCAATGGCCCCTCCAGTCCAACACTCTGTGTCACACAAGTGGCCAGTATATGTGTGTGTGTGTGTGTGTGTATATATATATATGGTGTTGCTGAACTTAAAACTTAAAAAACAAACAAACAAAAAAAACCACCTCGGCAGTTTGTATTGTCAAATTCAACAAATGATGATCTTTAGGATTTTTACCTCCTCCTTGTGTGACCCCAAAGAGTCTGACTTCCTGAATTCCTGTGGGTTTGATATTGCTGCCTAGATTTTTAAAAACATTTTTAAAAAAATCTAGACCTGGTTGTGAATATGGAATGGGCTTAATATTTTTATTCTGCCGTGGGAGATCATGAAACTGTGGAAGCCAAGGGGACACGAAGTGCGTACCCAAATTAGAAGGGAATATTGGGACAGAAATGGCCAACTCTTAATTTATCTTCAGGTCCTTTTTCTGTCAACAGTGGAATCATTGCATCATAGAGTTGGAAGGGATCTCCAAGGTCATCTAGTCTAACCCCCTGCACAGTGCAGTCTTTCCAGCATTCTAGCCACTATACCACATGGTTTTTTGTACCTTTTATGAGGTCCTCAAACTTACCTTTGAGCATAGCAGACTTTGCAGTATATAGTCAGTTCAGCTTTCTACTGCCTACTGAGTGGCCACCTATAATTAACCTGCTTTGCTAGCATAATGACTGGTGTGCTTTTGTTGTGCTCTTTACAAGGGACCTCAGTGTCCTGATGCAGATGAAATGACTGGTGGCTCTCCTACTTTCACAGGGAGAGCAGCCGTTGCTGGCATCGCTATTGCAGTAATCCTTGGTTTAACCTGGATTTTGCTATGCTTGTGTAATTATCTGCATAATACTACTTCGGTTGCATTTTAAGACTCGCAAACGAATTGCAGACTGACAGGTATGGATAGGCACAAACTTCAGTTTTTGTTCTGTTTTCTTGAAGCCCCATACATTCCGTTTTTGAAGATAGATTCTTTTTAAAAATTGTGTGTGGCAAAACTGTATTTTTTTAATATATACATATACATATATATATATACACACATACACACACGCACCAAAAAAAAATCAAAACAAGTATTTGTGCTCAGAGCTGGGGATTGATTGTGTGAGATGCTGCATAATCTGTAAAGTGTCACTTTTAAGACCCAAAATGAGTCAAAATATTGAACCTGCTGTTCTAGTTAGCCATGAAACAGATCTTTGCAGAAAGCGAAGACGGCATAAGACTTTTGTGCTGTTTTGCTATGTCACTTGCGATATTACTTTTCTGCTAGGCCAAATGTGCAACTCAGCTGTCCTCTTTTAGCTATTTTTGTCGTTAAATATTTGAAGCTTTTAATGTTTTCTGTGTTTGAAGCTACAACTTCTTATGCCGAAGGTAATTTTGAGCTTTTTTGCTAGCTGACTTCAGTGACCTGCCTCATCTTCTTATTTTCTTTTGAATGTTGTAACAGCGATGATACTGTTTTAGGTGTACTTTTCATCTTGCTTTTCATGGTGGATCTGTCACCCAATAGTGAATCAGTGTGATCTTTTCTTTCTCTTCCATGGGCCCCCTTTTGCTTATCTGTATAGGAAGCATCATCCTTGCACCCTCAAAGTACAACGTTCAGGTGGTGGTTGAGAAAAGTGTGCTGCTGTTCCTGTTCTTCAGGACTCTATTCTCCCCTTCACCCGACTTTCCTACTTCTGCACATAGTTCGAGTCTTGTGGCACCTTTAAGATCAACAAAGTTTAATTCCGGTTGCTTTCATATGCATGCAGACAAAATACACCCAGTATTAAACTTTTGTTGTTCTTAAAGGTGACACTGGACTCAAACTTCATTGTATTGCTTCAGATTAACATGGCTACCCATCTGAATCTACTTCTGTACATTTACTATCCTTTGTGTCATGCACCTTATTGATGAGCTGTGTGTTGCCATGTTGTGGCTGTTGGGATTTTATCCTTAACTTATTTGGCTTGGAGAGGGGCAAGGGTTTGGTTTCTTGGGCTGTCCATTGGGTTATTATAATACGATTTGCTTTTAAGTTGAAACTCTTTTTTTTTTTACACTGGGTCAAGAAACAGTTCTAAACTTGACATAGTAGTTAAATTCTTGCCTAAGCCTGTCTGTACTTGATCTGTTTTCTTAGCCATCCTTTTTTGAACTGTTGACGTTTGGGATGACCCAGCTATATACCACATGAGTTGGTTATCGCACAAGCTCAGGGAGAAATTATAGTTGCCCCCATGCAGGATGGCTTTATGTTCCGGGTCAGAGGATTAGAGCTGTTGCCTTATCCTAAGAGGAGGCCATTGAATTCTCAGTGGTGTGAAGGTCAAACAGGTTGCATAAGGTTAAAAAAAAAATTAGGTGGAAGCAGCCGTGGCCATTGTAAAATCCAGCATGGGAGTTCTGTGTAGGAATTTTATAATGTTTCAAGTATTTTTAATAAATTGAATAAGGCTTGGTGGGGTAAAAGGTAAAGGTAGTCCCCTGTGCAAGCATCAGTCGTTTCCGACTCTGGGGATGACGTCACTTCATGACGTTTTCACGGCAGACTTTACAGCAGGGATGGGGAACCTCCGTCCTGAGGGCCGTATGCGGCCCTCGAGGTCACTTGGTGTGGCCCTCGGGGATTGCTGGGCCGAACCAAGCCATATGGCAACCTCCCCGGGGCCTGACTGGCCAGCGAGGATCGTGGGGCCCAGTCGTGCTGTGCAGCAAACTCCTCAGGGCCAGGCCAGGGCCAGTGTTTTTGTATTTTTATTGTAAGCTGTCTGGAACATTCGGTGAAGATGCTTTCTAAATAGTGTTATTGGGCAGCTAATTCTGTAATTAATATTCAGGTATGCTGTCAGACCAGGTTTGAAATTTATGGGAACTTCTCAGTGCAGTTCTGTCATTTAAGAAGCAGGTGGTGGACTGTGGAGAGAACTTGCTGGATTTAGATCAAGGCTTTGTAACTGCTGTGAATTTATTCTCTACTCGTAGCAAAGTCTACCATATTATTTGTAACAAGCAATGAGAAAGTTGTGGACTAATTGGACCTTTAAACAAACTATTGCTAAAGGAGAGGAATTAAACTCACTATTTTCAGTGCTTATTTTCAGTCCTCTTTAATGGGTACATGAAATGTTTTTTACTTTTAAGCTGTAATTTTTACATTTTTTTACTGGTTTGGCTGTTCAGATTCTTTTTTGTCAGCTGACACATGATTTTTACACAGATGCAAACACTTATACATTTTCTGGTGAAGGAAATTCCTTTAACAAAATCTGAAGATGTTAGAGCCGATCTGTAACTCCTTTTGCTTAATCCCCCCCCCCCCATGAATATTTTATATATATTATTTGAGCTTATTAAAAGGTTCAGAAGTTTATTATAAAAATGAAGAAGTCTGACAAATACTGACGGTTCTTTGGCACCATAAAGACCAACACATTTTTGGTAGCAAAAGTTGATAGTCTACTTCTTCAGAGAATCTTTCCAGGGGACTGGGGGATTGTTTTTAAAGTTACTGAGGATATGCTGTTGCCCATTCTTTAAATAACCCTTAAATTTCAAATTTATGAAGCAAAATGTCCCCAGGTATCCTCCATTGTTGTATGGTGGTTTGGCCGGGGGGGGGGGGGGGGCAGAGGCATGAACAATGTAAAACTAGAGAATCTCCCACCATAGGAACACAATTGCAAGTCATCGCTAAGCCAACCAGTGTAAAAACGGAGAATCTGAACCTAGGTAAAATGGAAGACTAAACCAAGTTAGACCCACAAATCTCCAATGTAAGACAGTAATCCACTCAACACCGGCAAACTTCAGACAAAGCAACTCCAGCAAAGAACCAACTTCTTTTAAAAATAACAAAACCATTTGAAACTGACAGAATCTTATCAAAAACAGGCTTGGCAAACCCAACAGCTTGGGAGATACAAACACAGGGAGAAAGGGTTGAGGGGACTTCTTTGGGAGCCTATAAATGACAGCTCCTGATATTCCTAGTTAATCTAAAATATTTCTGGGGTTTTCTGGGACCTATTTTTCAGTATTCTGAAAAATCCAGGATATATTTAGGAGACCTGAATATATAAAAGATACTGATAAGGTATTTTTCAGCTATATTTTCAGACCAGAAGTATCTCGATGCACATCCCTAATTGCCCTGCAGATGTTTTTTCTGGAACACTACAGGCCCTACTGTTCATACATAGGCAAGCTCTGAGTTCACCAGCACACAGCTTGGGTGGAGACAGATCTCATATTGCATTCTCCCTCAGTCAGCTAGTGGCAGCAAGAAGAGGGCGTGGGGCTAAGCTTTGTTGCTGTGCTTTACAGCAGAAACTTGGACACTTGTAATCGTCAGAAGCATCTGTTCTTCTCTGCAAAGTTTTCTGAATAAGTCCAAGATGGTAACAGCTGGTGTATGTTTACTTCTTTGTTGTGTTGATATGGCCTCATGTAGTCTTCATGGTTTATTTAGGCCTTGGCATCTTGGATAAGAGATTGGTGATGCCATTTTTCCTAGTAACTCTGGTAGTTTCTGAATATGGTTGATTTTTATCACCTGTTAATCTGTTGGGGGGGGCTTTTCCCCCTTAAACAGGAGTTTCTTTAAGTCAAAAGTAGCACAAAAACATTCTGACAGAAGATAGATATTTGTCTGATGTGAGGAAATTGAGCAGTGGGGTCCCACAAAGGTCCACATTGGAACCAGTGCTATTTAATTTATTCGTAAATTATTTGAAACTGGGGTGAGTAGTTTAATAGCCAAGCCTGCAGATGATAGCAAATTATTCAGGACGATGAAAAGCAAGGTGGATTATGAAGAGCTACAGAAGGATTCCTCTAAATTGGGTGAGCGAGCAACATCGTGGCAAATGATGTTCAACATCATACGTTCAACCAACATATCTAAGGGACCGTCTCCTCCACTGTGTCCCTGGAAGATCACTACGTTCTACTGGTCAAAATCTACTGGGGATCCCCAGCCCTAAAGAGATCCGGCTGTCCTCAACGAGGGCCAGGACTTTTTCAGTCCTGGCCCCAACCTGGTGGAACTCTCTGCCGGAAGACACCAGGCCCTGCAGAATCTTTTCCAATTCCGCAGAGATGTTCCAGGCTTTTGTTTTGAGGACAGCGATGGCTGCTGGGCTGGCACCCCCCTCCTCCCCCCTCTACTTAAGGGGAGAGCTGCTCTCGATTCCTGGAAAGCAGAATTACAGCATGCTATAAAGTATGTTCATTGGGTGTTTTCAATGATTTTGTGTGTACCTTTTGTTGTAATAAATAATAATAATAATAATAATAATAATAATAATAATAATAATAACAACAACAACATAGGTAAGTGTAAAGTGATTCACATGCTGGAACAAAAAATTCTAATCGTAAATACACACTGTTGTGGTCTGAAGGAGCTGAGACTGAGACTGAACGAGATCTTGGGGTTGTCTGTCAACCTTGACACAGATGCCAGCCCACTGCAGCAGAGGTGAAAAGGGCAAACTGCTTGTTAGGAATTATTAGGAAAAGGATTGGAAGTAAAACACCCAAATATGTAACTGTGCTTGTATAAGGTGTGTTCTCAATTGAAATACTGTGCATAGCTCTGGTTACCAGATCTCCAAAAGGAGAAAGCTGGAGAAAGTACAAAGGAGTTTGTACTTTGTTAACCAAGATGATAATGGGTTTGAAGTACCTGAGAAAAGGCTACAGAGTCTGGGGCTTTTCAATCTAGAAGAAAGATTGCTAAGGGATGGAGACATGATAGAGGCTTAAAAATGGGAGCTCAGTGGTACCCAATGAAACAGTTGGGAAGCAGGTTTAGGTCAGCAAAAGGAAATACTCCCTCCCCCTAAATGGGTAATTAAACTCGCTGCCAGAGGTAGTTATGGCTGCAAGCATAGATAGCTTTAAAAGAGGGTTAGACAGATCCACAGAGGAGATGTCCATCAGCAGCTATTAGGCATTGGGAGTGAAGGTAGCCTCCACCTGCAAAGGCAGCAAACCTCTGCATAATTTAGTTAGCAGCAGACCTCTGAACTAATTTCGTTAAAAACTGGTGTTCCTACCTCTGTCTTGTCTCACTATTGTTTGAGTTCATTTTGTGTGTTCTAATTTTTGTTAAATACCTGAGCTTAATATAGATTGTGGTAGAAATAAAAATAATCCCCTTAAAAGAACTTCTTGGAGATGAGTTAATGTCCTAAGATGGAAATTGTCTCAGAGATAAATGCTTCATAACGAGTCTTAATTAGAATGTTGGGGTGGCGGGCAGTCTGAGCCGTGAGCAATGTGAGTTTGTGGTATGCCTGGATGAGAGCAGGAGGGCTCACTAAACAGCACAGTAAGGTGTCTTTCATTCAGAGCTGTGCAGTATTTACCTCAGGGCTGTCAAACATGTGGCCTGGGGGCCGAATCAGGCCCCCAGAGGGCTCCTATCAGGCCGTTGAGCAACTGGCTGTCATCAGCTTTCTTCTACCTCTCTCTTGCATCTTTCTGCATAACAGCTTGCTTTGCAAGGCTTGCTCAATCACACAGAAACTACAGATCAAAGCCTCTTATTTTCTCCATTGGCTGAAGTTCCTCCCTTGGGGAGGAAGGAGGGAGGAGGAATAGCTTGTTTGCAAGGCTTTCTCAGTTGCACAACAGAGCTACTGATCCAAGCCTCTCTTCCTTCTATTGGCAGAGGCTCCTTCCCCTCTTAGTCCCCTGGGAAGGAAGAAAAGAGCCAGAGCTTCCTTTGCCCAGTTCCCTGGATCCCATGGGAGAAATACAAAGAAAATATCTTTAAGACCAACAAGTGCTAATGTTTTATGGGGGGGGGTTACATTCTTTAATTGTCCTTTATAAAGTCTATAATTGTCCTTTATAAAGTTTTTATCTCTGCTACCTAATCTTAAATAGGTACCTGTATGGCCTGGTCTGACAAGGTCTCATTTATGTCGGATCTGGCCCTCATAACAAATGAGTTCTAAATCCCTGATTTACCTGGTATGTTACCTTTTTCTAGTTTTCTCTTGTTCTAGGAGAAGGCTGCTGTATGGCTTGAGGAGCATCTGAACTGAGAAACAGGGTGACCCCCACCCTTGGGGACAGGAAGCATGAAATTAAGACTTGCCTCCTTAACTATGAACCTATGAAGCTGCCATACTGAATCAGACCCTGGGTCCATCACAGTCAGTCTTGTCTACTCAGGCTGGCAGCGGCTCTCCAGGGTCTCGAGCTGAGGTTTTTCCGCCTATTTGCCTGGACTCTTTTCAGTTGGAGATGCTGGGACCTCCTGCTTACCAAGCAGATGCTCTACCACTGAGGCACCATCCCTCCCCGAACTGGTTGGTGAGGATCAGGCAGGCTAAGATGTCCTTCTTTCCTTAAGAGTGGAAGGAACCCTCACAGTAGGTATCGGTGTTCCTGACTGAAACCAAACCTTAAACCGGCAGACGTTTTCAGAGTTGTATGGGAGATACCCCGCTTCCAACAAGCTGCTACCTATTCCCAGCGTGTTACAGCTTTGCCTTTTTGGTTTTTCTTTTGTATAGGTTTAACTTATTAAATTAATTCAAGGAAAATAAGTAAGGATGTTTTCAAAGGATGCCCGTCAGCCGAAGCTTTTTCCGGTAGCTAAATACCGTTGTGGCTTGATAATTCCTGGAAGGGCCGATCAAACAATTTAATAGTTTGTTTATATCACTTTCCCCTCGTAATAGATTACTTCATAAACTAAATGTTTATTTTAAAATGCGGGGTCTCTTTAAAAATCTAGGTCTTTGGTGTACCAAGCCTGGTTTTCTAATTGTTCTCAGAGTTTAATATTCACACTGACGCTTCAGAAGGAATACTGACCTTAATTCTTCAAAGCGGCTCAAACTTTTAACATGATCTTCTTGCAGAACTTTTTCCCCCTCGTGATTATATGGTAGGATGTCAGGGTGCCTGGTGCCATTATAGAGTTCACACTTGAGGGATGTTAAATGAAACAAGGTTTCACCAGCTCTGGGTTGGGAAACTACTGGAGATTTGGGGGTACAGCCTGGGTAGGGAAGGATTGGAGGGGGGGGAGGCACTTAACCACTACACCAAACTGGCTCTCTCAAATCATTCTCATTTGTACAAACTTTTATCCACAATTGTTGAATGTAATAATTAATTATACTTTTTAAAAGCTAATTTAATTTTTACGCAATATATTAACTCAGTTGTAATTAGCCTAAATATCACACCAGCTGACATTGAGAGAGATTTGTTGTTGCTGTAATTAAGTTAATGCTTCAAATATACTTGACCAATATTTGATTGAGTCATTGTCCAAATTTAGCTTGAGTAGTCTAATGCCACTTTGAGTCCAAATAACTAAAAAAGCAGCATATAAATAAAAACATACAGATTTTAAAAATGTAATCACTCTAAAATCTTAGTATTACCCATCTCGCCCTGGGTTGTGTTCCAGCTCCTTCCAGACGGAAAGGGGGGAGCCAGGTTGGGTGCCTGTCATTGAGTAGTGTACTATGTTGTATGTGATGCTTACTACCACCTCTTTAGATTTCTAGAGCTAAGACAGGTATGATGGTAGATTCATTCAGGGTTCTTTTGTTTCATAACTGGTGCAAGTACCAGTCGTTTCAGATTGTGGGGTGATGTTGCATCGCAACGTTTTCACAGCGGACTTTTTATGGAGCGTTTTGCCATTGCCTTCCC
Organism: Heteronotia binoei; assembly: GCF_032191835.1. Lineage (NCBI taxonomy): Eukaryota > Metazoa > Chordata > Lepidosauria > Squamata > Gekkonidae > Heteronotia > Heteronotia binoei. The sequence goes on from NC_083237.1 coordinate 60,864,960, forward strand.
CAGTCATCTACACTTTCCCCCCGGCAAGCTGGGTATTCATTTGATCGACCTCAGAAGGATGGAAGGCTGAGTCAACCTTGAGCTGGCTACCTGAACCCAGTTTCTACCGGGATTGAACTCAGGTTGTGAGCAGAGCTTGGACTGCAGTACTGCAGCTTACCACTCTGTGCCACGCGGCTCTCTTTTGTTTCATACCTGGCTGTTAAGGGACAGATAGTTTGTTTGAGGCTGATGGTGGAGCAGGAACTTGTCTGGGGAGTTTTTAGTTGTCTCAAGCTTTTAATCTTGGTTGTTCTCATGGTCTTGGTGGATTCTCGGGAGATCTTGCAGCCAGGCACTGACAAGATCTGCTTTTTTAATTTAAGCAAAATTGCTTTGTCATGTGCCTTCGGACCATTTTCTGGTCCACAATAATAGATATTTATCAGAAGTGGTCTCAAGAGACAAATAAATGTTGACTAAGCAGTCTGTAACTGCACTTTGCTCCTGAAATCTGTGGCTGCAGAACAGTACCTTTTACTTGCATATTAATGAGATTTGTCTGACCAATAATTGCATTTCAGTTTGCTATCCCAGTATCTGGTACATAGGGTTGGAGGGTGTTGGGGGTATGCTTTCTCCCCATAGATTTTCTTAAGAGAACAGTTCGTAGTATTCTTGGAAGCATGTACCATGAAGTGTGGGTATTAACAGTCAAAAAAAGTTGGTACAAGTTAAACATAATAACTGTGCTGACTTTGAAATATTAACATATTGTTGGCAATGAGAAAAATTTAGATTGGGATGTTATTTTTTAAATAGGGAATGTTCATGTGATGTACTCTTCCTGCCCTATTTTACTGATATCTGAGTAGTTTTTTCCCTTGTAGCTTTTGCAGTTTCATGCAGTAATTCATAATAGTACTAAGCATCTATTAGCTGCCAACATTGCACTGTACACAGGAGATACTTGAGGTCTGTCCAGAAGTATTAACACGAGACAGTGCATAACTGTACTATCAAGTGTATAGGCACAGAATTGGCATAGCCCTTGGCATTCTGAGAAATCGTGAGAGTGTCTAGACTTTACACAGAGAAGAACTTAAAAATAAATTTGATCTGGAAAACAGTGACCCAAGATGTCTACGACTTTGTGTTATGGTATGGAGGTTCTGCACAGTTCTAGTTCTCTCATATATGACTACTGTACCTTAGCCTCTGACTTTGTACTCCATCTAATCATTATAGATTAAGATAAATCTCTCTTAAAACAATAAATTATGCAATAAGGCATAATTTTGCCAGGTCCTCATGTGCACACACTAATGCAAATACATGCATGTGCACACACAAAATGTACAACGACGACATTGGATTTATATCCCGCAATCCACTCTGAATATCAGAGTCTCAGAGCGGCTCACAATCTCCTTTATCTTCCTCCCCCGTAACAAACACCCTGTAAGGTAGGTGAGGCTGAGAGGGCTTTCACATAAGCTGCCCTTTCAAGGACAAGCTCTGCAAGAGCTATGGCTGACCCAAGACCATTCCAGCAGCTGCAAGTGGAGGAGGGGGGAATCAAACCTGGTTCTCCTAGATTAGAGTCCAAGCACATAACCACTACAACCAACCTGGAATTTCAAACTGGGATTTATAGCAGATTTGTTTATCTTAATGCTGGTCTCTCGTGACATCCCAGTTCATAAACCACAGGTTGTAGAGTAGTGTCTGTTGCAGCACTAACTACCTAGCCATGAAGGTGGCAGCTTACATGCTAGGTTATGCGCCCTTAAGGCAAGAGAGTGCTTTAAGTCTGTTGGCAGCATAGTTATATGCATCTGAGTGTGATAGCTGCAAAGTTAGGTGAGAAGTCTACGGAGTTCAGGAGAGAAACTTTAGATAATAGTAGTGGAAGCAGGGAGAGGTTGTCAGGAGTGAGTCACTTGTCAAAGAAATAGTCGTTTTGAGTGTTCAGTGAGTATGTAATTTAATTTATTAAAATTATTTGTAAACTCACTTTTTTCCCTGATATGGGGTTGATGATACTCACAAAACAACAAATTCGAAGGGGAGAATCTTTGCTTGTGGTTAGAATACTGCACCCCGGTTAAATGGTAAAAAAAAATACAGGTTAGACATCAAATTCCCTCTAGCAACCTGGTTTACCGCATTCTGCATTGGTTGCAGTTTCCAGATTGTAGCAGGTCTCCGTAGTCCAGCCTTGGAGTTACTGAAGTGTCCAGGTCCTCTGAATCAATAGACAGTGTTATTTTCTGTGCCAAGAGCAAACAAATACTATCACACTTGAAAGAATGGATTGGTGAGGCAAAACCAACTAAAAGCTACTTTTTAATGTGGGTGTGTTAGTCTTGGTTCCATAGACAGATGAACAAAGAAAACGAGGATACAGTAATTGTTTTCTAGCCTCATGGAACATGCAGGGAGGAAGGCCCTTGGTTCCAGATTATATTTACTGGAATTTTGTCTGCCTGAATGTTTTAAATAGTTGAATATGACATTGATGTTGGTATGGGGAAATGTTGCATGCTTAGAATAGAGGAGTCCCTCAGAGGCTGACATTTTTTATCCAAGTCGGGTGGGGAAGGGTGTTCAGCCGTACAAACTGTTCAATTCATTTTCTCTACAGGCAAGTAATGTTATGATCTGCAAATGAGATCATTTCTAAATACAAGATTTAAAAAAAAAAAACACAACTTGGCTGGAGGTTGTGAAAACCTCCGCAGCGTACAAATGCCTCTTGCCTGTGAGAGATTTTGTGATACTTAAAAATTAAGGTGGGGCTAAGCAGTCAGGTTCATAGTCCGACTAAATTTTTACATCCGCCTATTAAGCTTGTTGCTTGATAGAAGAAGATGATGATGATGTTGGATTTATATCCCGCCCTCCACTCCGAATTTCAAAGTCTCAGAGCGGCTCACAATCTCCTTTATCTCCCTCCCCCACAACAGACACCCTGTGAGGTGGGTGGGGCTGAGAGGGCTCTCACAGCAGCTGCCCTTTCAAGGACAATCTCTGCCAGAGCTATGGCTGACCCAAGGCCATTCCAGCAGGTGCAAGCGGAGAAATGGGGAATCAAACCCGGTTCATAGAATCATGGAATCAGAGAGTTGGATTCTAGGGTCATCTGGTCCAACCCCCTGCACAATGCAGGAAACTCACAAACAACTCCCCCTAAATTCACAGGATCTGCATTGCTGTCAGATGGCCATCTAGCCTCTGTTTAAAAACCTCCAAGGAAGGAGAGCCCACCACTTCTCGAGGAAGCCTGTTCCACTGAGGAACCACTCGTTAACGGTCAGGAAGTTCTTCCTAATGTTGAGACGGAAACTCTTTTGATTTAATTTCAACCCATTGGTTCTGGTCCTACTTTCTGGGGCCACAAAAAACAATTCCACACCATCCTCTGAATGACAGCCCTTCAAGTACTTGAAGATGGTGATCCTATTACCTCTCAGCCGCCTCCTATCAGGACTCTCGGTGATAAGAGTCCATGCATTTAACCTCTACACCAAACTGGCTCTATAGAGAACTAAACATAAAGGGGGAGGAACACAATAATGTTAGAATGCCAAAACATTGTGCGCATGTAAGTAAAATTAAAATTATACTTTAAATTGCATGTATAATCCACTAATACGGTAAAACTAAAGGATATTTGAACAAAAATCAGCAATCAATGGCCCAATGAACTCATCATGAGTATATAGTCGTGATTCTTCAAATTTTCAAGGCATGAGAAGATCTATTCATCTTCCATCTTCCTTTGCAGCCTCCCATTGGGGGCTACGCTTGCGCAGGCTGGCCGCAGGCATTTTCTTTCTAGTGGGGGCCGCCTGCTCCTTTCATCGCCAGGCCATGCATGGGATTTCCCACTGAAAGTGTCAGGTGTTTTCCCCTTCCCTCAGCTTCTTTTTTGCCACCGCAAGATTGAGATGCTTCCTAGTTCAATCCCATTAGTTTCCTCATTTCCAGACTTGAGTGATAATTTTGTACTAACCATTGAGATCTGGTTGTTATGGAGTCCGTTCTCTGTCTTCTATTTTTTTTTTAAAAAAATCCTCCTCGATCTGCTTGTGGTCTCTCCTAAAATGGCGTCCAAGGCACTATTTTAGAAATGCTCAAAATGGCACAAAAATGACCCAAACTGATGAACATGAGCTTTGCGTCCTCTGCCTGGGTGAAGTGCCAAATGTAGGGATGTGCCCTGTCTGTCAGTGTTTCATGCTGAAGGCTCAGGCCGATGGAGCCTCAAGACTCAAAGCTCCTCTATGAGCTAATCTACTGTCCAGCCCTGAGTCAGTGACCTTGGTTCATACTTTGGCTCCGACTATGTTGGGATGCATTCCCGTCATCCATTTGTCCGTTCCATACAGCTCTGACAGTACAGCCAACTCTGGTGCCTCATAAAAGACTAGCCTCCGTGGCTCTTGACAGGGAAAGAGAGTGTCAGTGTGCCTTCTCATCGAAACCTTCTAAGAAGATGACAACGACATTGGATTTATATTCTGCCCTCCACCCTGAATGAGTCTCAGTCTCTCTTTTTATCTTCCTCCCTCACAACAAACACCTTGTGAGGTGGATGGGGCTGAGAAAGCTTTCCCAGAAGCTGCCCTTTCAAGGGCAACTCTGCAAGAGCTAAGGCTGACCCAAGACCATTCTAGCAGCTGCAAGTGGAGGAGTGCGGAATCAAACCTGGTTTCCCCATATAAGAGTTTGCACACTTAACCACTACACCAAACTGGCTAGAACACATTCTGAACCACCAGGTAAGGAAACACAAGAGATCAAAGAACAAGAGCAAGCTGAGCACATTGGCTAAAGTTTTGAGATGGGCCGAGCATTCGAAAGAATCCAGTGCTGCCTTAGAGACTGTTCCCCTCCCCCACATACTCCATCTCCTCACCTGGCTTCTTGCATGGGCTCCTTCTCCAAACCCAAGGAGGATTCCTGAGAGATTCTGGTGGGACAGCTTAACCATCCAACATGTGAACTTGTGAGCAATCGGCCATCTTATTACATGTCCCCATCCTATCTGCACCAATGGGACCAGCATCAGCCTCTGCTCTGTGGGGAACAAGAGGCTCCTAGAAGTCATATGGATGACTGTTTTGCTGAATAGCAGTTCCATTCTCCATACCATGATTTGGAGGATGCTTTGATAGAGAGCCCCGTGGCGCAGAGTGGTAAAGGTGCAGTACTGCAGTTCTAAGCTCTGCTCACAACCTGAATTTGATCCTTGCAGAAGCTGGGTTCAGATAGCCGGTTCAAGGTTGATTCAGCCTTCCATCCTTCCGAGGTTGGTAAAATGGTTACCCAGCTTGCTGGGGGGGAAGTGTAGAAGACTGGGGAAATCAGTGGCCAACCACCCTGTAAAAAGTCTGCCGTGAAAACGTCACCCCAGAGTTGGAAATGACTGGTGCTTGCACAGGGACTACCTTTTACCTTTTTTTGATAGCTCTACAGTATATCCCAGAGAGTGCATCTGATCCTTCCTTGGATGATACTATTGACAATCTGACTCCAGTTTCACTAAGTGAAGATGTCCGCCTGTATGGCAGACAGATGCTTTGCATGGCAAAAGCACTGAATATTGATGTTGTGACCTCTTGACACTCGACCGAAGGACCCTTCGTTGCCTCTACTCTGACACCCCCAGTGCAAGACACGAGGTTGTTTTGGAGTTTAATTTTTTAATATCTGCATTCTTTGCAGTAGAAAGTTAAACACCTGCCATGAGCAAAATGTGTAAGCAGAATTATTCATTGTTGATGTTTTCTGGCCATGCAAATGGGTACACGATGGATGGCTTCTTCTTGCTGTACCAGGGCGTGTTGCCAGAAATAGATTTAATATCCCCTTTAACCTCTCTGCTTGGTGTACTTTTTCTTTCACTCTGAGCCTCAGTGTTTCTGCTCATTTATTACAGAATTCCTAGAAATGCAGTTTTACTGTGGCTACCTCTGAGATCCAAATCTAGGCAGACTAAATAGTGGTGGGGACCTTGTATCTCTCCTACTGGATCACTGGTACATCCTAATCCTTGTAATATCACATTTCTTCAAGGGTCTATGCCGACGTTTGGGTTTTTGCTGTCTGTTATATGGTGGTTGCCGATTGTTTCCAGACCAGCCTCAAAAGCTGTCTGTTTTTTTTTTCCAGTGGGTTGTTGGCTGGAGATGATTTTGGCAGCGCGAGGAGAGTTATTCCATGTTGTCTCCTGCCCTTTTAAACTTATGTCCAGCATCAGATTTGGTGAAAAGTCTGCCTAACTGGAAATTTCCCTTTAACCTCAAAGGAGAGGAAGGTGATTGAGGAGCTTTAGGCAGTGACTTTGTTAACTGCACAGCCATAGCTAGAGGAAGATGTTTTAATGATGCGGTTCGCAGTATGTGATACATTCTCCATCCGTGTTGGATGAACTGAAGATCCCAAATACTTCTGCAAACAGTAGGGGTCTGACTAGTCCACAGTAGGATGTTTTTAAATTTCACCCATTGTGCATAAAACGTTTCTTATTTGCTCTTTCAGCACCTAGTGTACGGCTGGTGCTACTTACAGTGAAAAGGGAGGGTTGGCCTGGGTGAAGAAACTTTCATGGTTTATACACATTCTTAGTTCAGCATTAAATGCAGCAAGTGCAAATATTCTCATAAGAAGTCCTACGGTAATCAGAATAATTTGCTGACTGTTCATTTTCAGGAGCATAAAAATACATTTATGGAATAAAACTGATGCTTTATTCCTCGTTCCAAGTGTATTTCATGCAGGATGTCTAATTTTGTTTGCTGTCTTCATGAGCTACATGCAAACAATTTGTTACTGCAACTCAGTCTTAGTATAGGTGGAGTAGTAGTAATAGCAGTAGTAAAGGAGAGTGCAACTCAGTGTATGTAGATGGTCTTTCTTATCAGTGGTGTAATTCTTGCTAGTGTCTCTCTCCCCCCTCCCCCCATGCTCATTTGGGAGACAGGACCATGGTTTCCAGACAAGTTTCAAGCCTCCACACACCTTTCTTTTCAAACGTATTACCTGGGTCTTACATCACTATCCAATGTATTTCTCTTTTAGCTGTATTGACATACTCAAATAGGGATAGTGGCTGTTCATCTCATTACATATACTAAACCTGTCTTCCACTGTATTTTAATGTATTTTTCTTCTAATGGCAAACTATATGTATGTTACATGTTAAAAGGTCAATTAGTTAGATGGGAAAAACTTCTGAGAAAGTAATGCCCTCTTTTGGACCCGGGCTTATATAATAGAGTGATTGATAGACATTCTCACATTTTGACATATTACTGTTTTATTGCTTTCTCACGCTCATGCTACCCAGATCAAAGGTTTTCTCAGTTTGTTAATTTTACTATTCTGTCATTGGATCTTAAATTTGTACCATTTTGCGTTCTAAACCACTGCCTACCAGCTCTGTGTAGCTCTGCTCACTGTACCCGGTTCCTCGTCTGATGAAGTGTGCTCGGAGCACACGATAGCTTATGTTCTGAATCAAACTTTGTTGGGCTTAAAGGTGCAGTTGACTCCTACTTTGTTCTACCTGGGTCTTTGTAACCCTGGTTTTTTTTTTGGGGGGGGGGGTATTTAGAAACATGCAGTTAGAATACAGACCCATTGATACTGTCTGTACGATCAGTCTTGCATCATATCCAATTTCACACATGCCCAGTGGACTGTGAAATCCAAATAATGGTGGCAGCGCTTTGGTTATATAAATGTGCATGTGTCTATAGCAGTATTTGCAGTTAATGAAAACTGTTCACAAATACATTTATAGAAAATAAAAAAATAAGATCTTTGTACTCCCTGTGGAAGAGAAATTATCTCACTTCATGAGAGCGGTGTTGCCATTTATCTGTAGGTATGTCAATTACTCTTCCATGTGAAAGTGCACTCACGTCTCCTCTTTCTTTGAATCCCAAATTAAACGTTTACTTTGCCCTAAGTGTACCTCATGTATAGTCATCTCTGCAGTGTTGTCAGGTCCATGCAGAACTGTCCTTTGGGTATGGGGAATAACTGGGATGACCACTGTGGACACTGTGCTTTCCCAGAGCCATTGGTCACTGGGGTGGTGGGCTCTGTTAAGGCTTTACTGCCCTGGTGGTTGGCAAGAGGCTTGAGACTGATGAAAGTATCGTATTTTTCGGACCATAAGATGCACTTCCCCCCCCCCCCCCAAAAAAGGTGGGGGGAAAGTGTGTGCGTCTTATGGAGCGAAGGTACGTACCTTCCAGGGGGGGGATCCGCTGCCTCTGCCTCCAATCCGGCACTTCCCCCGCGCCTGCCTGGCTCCATCTTCTTCCAGCAAGCACTGGGATCGCCCCACGTGGCCCCATCGCAAACCCAGCGCTTCGCGAGCGCCGGCTGCGGAGGGGGCAGCGTGCTTCCTCCTTGTCTGTCTGCCTGGCTCCACCTCTGATGCTTAAAGCAAGCGCTGGGATCGCGCCCTCCGATCCCAGTGCTTGCTTTAAGCATCACAGCTGAAGCCAGGCACACAGGCAAGGAGGAAGCACGCTGCCCTCTCCACAGCCGGCGCTCGCGAAGCACTGGGTTTGCGGAGGGGGCGGGTGCTTCCTCCTTGCCTGTGTGCCTGGCTTCAGCTGTGATGCTTAAAGCAAGCGCTGGGATTGGAGGGCGGAGGGAGCGATCCCAGCGCTTGCTTTAAGCATCAGAGGTGGAGCCAGGCACACAGGCAAGGAGGAAGCACGCTGCCCCCTCCGCAGCCGGCGCTCGCGAAGCGCTGGGTTTGCGGTGGGGCCACGTGGAGCGATCCCAGCGCTTGCTGGAAGAAGATGGAGCCAGGCAGGGAGGCGCGGGGGAAGCGCCGGATCGGAGGCAGAGGCAGCGGATCGCCCCCCAGGAGGAAGGTGCGTCCAATCATCCGGAGCGCCTTATGGTGCGAAAAATACGGTATGTGTTCCACAAGCTTTCAGTCACAAATACTGTTGATTCCTGGGCAGTGAAGTCTTGCAAGACCTGGGGAAGGAGGCAGGTATCTTGCTTCAGACCCACATTCCTCCAAGTATGTATGCATATGCTGACTTTTTTAGGAAACTCCAGGATATTGTTGTCTTCAGCCGTAATTCCCTTTTCCTTTTGATATTCATAAGGCTTAGCATGGCACCAGTGTGTTTGCTGCTGATTCCACTGACTAAAGCACATGTCTAGAAAGTTAAAAAAAAAATGAGCAGATCTAGCATTATTTGTTTTGCTAGTTGCTAGACAGGTGAAATTGGAGATCTTGTTTTTGTGTGCTTCCGTTTCCATAATAGGGGTTTCTACTTTTCCGTCAGCAAAGCTGGTGAGATAAATAATTGCAGAAGCAAAGCGGAGACTCCCGACAGCTAATGTGGTGTTTGAGTTGGTTTGTTTTGTGTCCTTGGAACATTGCGACCAGCCTCTTAACCTTGAGAAGACTAGTTTAAGAATTATTCCCTGAATTGTTTTGTGGACCTTTTATAGTTGACTGTTTGAGGCATGAATATGTTGTGCATGCATTTTTGGTTTCTCTTCCTCTTTTGCTGAAGCGGGTAGCATCATTTCTGGCGCTTCTGTTTCCCTGTCTCCCCCTCCACCCACCCACCCACCCTGCCCCATGCAACAGTTAAAACCTCTTTATTTGAAAGATGTTTTCAGTCTCCACGCTTTCTTTTCTGGTTGAGAATCGCATTATTCTCGGTGTGTGAGGTGTGTGCAGTGTGTACTCTCTACTGTCCCTTCTCTTTTTAAAAAATGTGCCTGGTTGCTGCAGCATATATAACCCTTATTGTCAGAGCTCATGCATTCCAATCTCATCCTCTTCTTTTTGTCACCTCAGCCAGGCCATATTCCTTTTCTCTGACCTCCTGTTGTCTGTAAATAAAGGGCCAAGATCTTCCCAGCACAGATCTGTTTGCTCTCTGCCTCCCACCCTCTCTCTGTGATGCGGCATCGGTCTACAGAGGGAGAGAGGGAGGCATGAATTGTCGCCTCCTGTGCGCATGCGTGCCCAGCTCTCTTTTCTGCAACCAGCTTCATCTGCTTAGATTTCCAGGAGGTTGTCCTTGTCAGTCAAGCAGACCATGATGCTAGCTTGGCACGCAAGCCAGTGTGGTGGTGGGGCGATGAGGACGTCCCTGACATTTCCCAGTGCCTTCTCGGTCCTCTCCTGCCTTTCAGCGATTTGCATTCTAAGCTCTTCCAAGCTGCACGGATAGTATGTGTGCTGTCTGTTGTTCCTAGCTTAGAGAGAGAGAGAACCTGGCACAGCAAAAAAGATGCCTGCTTAATATCCTTCCCCCCCCTCCCTATTTCTAGTGTCTGTAAAATCTGATCCGTGGTCTGTTAGCAAGCTTATTGTTCGAGGCTGGAGGTGGGAAAAATAAAATTCCTCTTTGGAATGCAGCCTGTGCTGGAAACACAACAAGGGAGTTCAGCCTGCTGATTTTGTCAGAGTGCCCGATCAGTTTGCAGGCTCAAAACACATCTCACTGCTGTTTCAGTCCACTTGCTTTGTCTCTGCAATGTAGACTCTCGTCTTCCCATAGAACCAGCTGACGAATGTACTGAACTCAGAACTACACAGCACTTGGCATTAGTCCGAAACTTTTGTCAATGGCACTTCACATTGTTATGCAGGTATTTTCTTATTTCTGTACGTAAGATACACATTATTGTGGTGTCTCCTCCCACCTCAGCCAAGACAGACATACACACCTTTTGCAATGAACTGCCTTTCAGTTCTGCTGCATGATGGAAGATTATTGTGCAAATTGAAGTCTTGTGCTCTGGCAGCATTAATGGCACAAAATGCCTTTTGCACGCTGCGCCATGAGTGAACTCAGAAGTGGTGAGTTTATCCAGAAGGTGTTTAAAGGGAAGGCAGTCATTTAAACAACATGTCTGGCGGTCTTGAAAAATGTTCAGGATTTTTCAGGCTCAGACATTTTGGATAGCTTTAGACAATACTGAGCTTTATATTTGGTTGAATAAATAATAGAATCATAGAGTTGGAAGGGACCTCCAGGGTCATCTAGGCCAACCCCCTGCACAATGCAGGAAACTCACAAATACCTACCTCAATTTCACAGGATCTTCATCGCTGTCAGATGGCCATCCAGCCTCTGTTTAAAAACCTCCAAGGAAGGAGAGCCCACCACCTCCCGAGGAAGCCTGTTCCACTGAGGAATCGCTCTAACGGTCAGGAAGTTCTTCCTAATGTTGAGCGAGAAACTTTTTTGATTTAATTTCAACCCATCAGTTCTGGTCCTACATTCTGGGGCCACAATGTCTAGGAAATACCCATAAGGTGTTTTCCAGGTATTTTTCAGCTCAATTTTGCTGAATGCACACCAGGAGGAAGAAGAAGAATGCAGTTTTATACCCCGTTCCTCTCTCTGAATCAGAGACTCCAAGGAAGGAGAGCCCACTACCTCCTGAGGAAGCCTGTTCCACTGAGGAACAGCTCTAACAATCAGGAAGTTCTTCCTAATATTGAGCCGGAAACTCTTGATTTAATTTCAACCCATTGGTTCTGGTCCTACTTCTGGGGCCACAATGAGAGATTCAGAGTGGCTTACAATCTCCTATATCTTCTCCCCCCACCACAGTCACTCTGTGAGGTGGTTGGGACTGAGAGAGCTCTCACAGCAGCTGCCCTTTCAGGGACAACTCCTACAAATGGCTAACCCAAGACCATTCCAACAGCTGCAAGTGGAGGAGTGGGGAATCAAACCCGGTTCTCCCAGATCAGAGTCTGCACACTTCACCACTACACCAGACTGTCTCTCTGGAACGTATATGCCCCTCCTCCTTGCACTGGTTTTGATCACTGCAGTTTTCCCCATACAACGACTCCCCTATAGGCACAGCTGAAGCTAATTTTCAGAACCAGTGTTCTAATTGCAGGGTTTCAGATCTGTGAGGCTGGCCTCATGACATTGAGAAGGTGTGGACAGTGGCTGTGACAGGCGTAGCTGTTCACATTTTTTTTTTTAATGTCTCAGTTGGACCAGGAAGTGAAATGGCGCCTGTTGCTGCACTCAGCACTGTGTAAACAAATCTGTGGGTTACATGCCCCTTAGATTGTTTAGATAATAGGGGACCTGTGAGGCTTTAACAAGTGGATAAGATTATCAGTTCCTATTGACGGCATCCGTGATGCTTTTGTCTTTAACTCGGGAAATTATAGGACTTGGCATGCTGGTTCCCACCAGTGACATGACACTGCAGACACGGATCATGGAGCCCCATTTAAAGTGACACAGATCTTGCACAGCCATCTGGCAGACTTGTGGGCATGATGTCATCTTTTTAAAATCTGAGCCCTACGTGGCCAGCTACAGCAAATGGGATCTTCCGTTGAAGACACCGGGGGCAGTTTTGATTCACAGCAAATGACATGTTGGCATGGATGCAACAGTGACGGTTCACACCTGTATAAGTTTGGTATACATTTGATATATAAATATGTACATAAAATATACTGTCAAACATGTATAATGTACATATTCATATTTGCACGCTGTTGCAAGTGAGTTGCTGGCTTTCTAAGCGGGTGCCTTTGCTCTGGAGAAAAACGTGCCACACTTCTAGATGTCAACTGCAAATGCATCTAGGAAGGTAGGTGTATTTTATTTTCATTTTTCATGGCTTTCCAAACACCATGAACTGCATTCACTTTATAAGACACTGAATCTCTCCATCGGGCCTTCAGCTCAGTCCAAAACCTGTTCATGTCGAAACAAAGTCCCACAAGGTTTAATGGGACATGCTTTCTGGAAAGTATGCGTAGGATTAAAGACTTAATCTTTCCAAGTGGGCTGCGTTGCTATGTAATCTCCTCCCCCACCCCAGGAAATCACGGTGTAAGCAAGATGTCTTGTTGCAAGAAGACGTGATGTTAACGATTTATCTTCTGAAGGATAGAGCAGTTTTGGGTAAAGACATGATGAAAGTATTTTCCTTTAGCCCACAACTTATATTCCTTTGTGATTTGCAATTGTCTACTCTGGAAGAGCTTGCATGATTCCCCCCCCCCCCCCCCATGTGCATTGGTTATTTTAGTTACTCCTGTTTCTGAAAATATTGCTGCTTTTGTGTATAATGAGATATTGAAATGCTGTATGTTCTGTGTCACTGACTGTGGGTTTCTAGCGCCAATGGCTAAAGGATCTTGGGGCCAGAGAAATGGGAGAGTAAACACAGAGCAGAGTTTAATAACAGAGAAGATCTGTAAATGTAAGGATGTGTCACTGGAGAGCCAGTTTGGTGCAGTGGTTAAGTGTGCGGACTCTTATCTGGGAGAACCAGGTTTGATTCCCCACTCCTCCACTTGCAGCTGCTGGAATGGCCTTGGGTCAGCCATAGCTCTGGCAGAGGTTGTCCTTGAAAGGGCAGCTGGAGAGCCCTCTCCATCCCCACCCACCTCACAGGGTGTCTGTTGTGGGGGAGGAAGGTAAAGGAGATTGTGAGCCGCTCTGAGACTCTTCGGAGTGGAGGGCGGGATATAAATCCAATATCTTCATCTACCTCACAGGTTGTCTGTTGTGGGGGAGGAAGGGAAAGAAGATTGTGAGCCGCTCTGAGACTCTTCGGAGTGGAGGGCGGGATATAAATCCAATATCTTCATCTACCTCACAGAGTGTCTGTTGTGGGGGAGGAAGGTAAAGGAGATTGTGAGCCGCTCTGAGACTCTTCGGAGTGGAGGTCGGGATATAAATCCAATATCTTCATCTACCATACAGGGTGTCTGTTGTGGGGGAGGAAGGGAAAGGAGATTGTGAGCCGCTCTGAGACTCTTTGGAGTGGAGGGCGGGATATAAATCCAATATCTTCATCTACCTCACAGGGTGTCTGTTGTGGGGGAGGAAGGGAAAGGAGATTGTGAGCCGCTCTGAGACTCTTCGGAGTGGAGGGCAGGATATAAATCCAATATCTTCATCTACCTCACAGGGTGTCTGTTGTGGGGGAGGAAGGGAAAGGAGATTGTGAGCCGCTCTGAGACTCTTCGGAGTGGAGGGCGGGATATAAATCCAATATCATCTTCTTCTTCTTCTTCTTCTTCACTGGTGACCAAGGGCAAGGTTATTCATACTATAGTATTCCCTGTTACTATGTATGAATGTGGAAGTTGGACGACGAAGAAAGCTGACAGGAAGAAAGTAGATTCCTTTGAAATGTGGTGTTGGAGAACAGTTTTAGAAGAAGGAGAAAGAAGAAGAGGAGATTGGATTTATACCCTGCCTTTCACTCGGTGTTTCAGCGGCTTGCAATCTCTTTTCCTTTCCTCTTCGCATAACAGACACCCTGTGAGATAGGTGGGGCTGAGAGAGCTCTTTCAAGAACTGCTCTTTAAGGGAACAGCTCTGAGAGAACTTGTGCCCTCACCCAAGGTCACACCAACTGGCTTCGTGTGAAGGAGTGGGGAATCAAACTCGGCTCTCCCAGATTAGCACTGTGCCCTTAACCACTATACCAAACCTAAACCACAGATTATCTCTGCCCTTAACCACTATACCAAACTGGCTTTGCAAGTACCATCAGCCTCCAGAAAGAAAAATATGTGGGTTCTCGATCAAATCAAGCCTGGGCTCTCCTTAAAAAGTAAAATGACTAACCTGAGGCTGTTATACTTAAGTCATTTTATGAGAATAGAGAAGGTAGCAGAAAAAGAGGAAGAGACCCAACATGGATAGATTGACTCATGCAAGAAAGCCACAAGGGTCCTCATTTGGCAAGATTTGAGCAAAGCTGTCAATGATAGGATATTTTGGAGGTCATTATTTTATAGGGTCACCATAAATCAGAAGCAGCTTGATGACGCAGACACACAGATTTTCATTTTGAGGTTTCTTCTTGACTTCCATCTGCTCAGCTTTGAACATAATGCCATAGTTCATGGTGTAGAGTTCATCAATTCACCAGCAAAAACAAAGACCACTCTCAAGATAGAGACTTCTGCAGTCTCAAAGGATTTTTTCCAGGCATGGAGAAAAAGGTTATTCTGTAAATGAAAGTAAAAGTTGAGGGGAACCTGAAAACAGCCAGATGATGACCCTGTATGCTCATTGTGCCTAACGAACATGTAATGATTAAAGGGCTGGAACACTTTCCCTATGTAGAAAAGTTAGTGTGCTTGGGGCTCTTTAACTTGGAGAAACGTCGATATGAGGGGTGACGTGATAGAGGTTTCCAAGATTATGCATGGGATAGAGAAGGTAGAGAAAGAAGTCCTTTTCTCCCTTTCTCACAATACGAGAACTCGTGGACATTCAATGAAATTGCTGAGCAGCTTTATCAGAACTGATAAAAGGAAGTACTTTCTCACCCAAAGGGTGATTAACATATGGAATTCACTGCCACAGGAGGTGTGGTGGCTACAAGCATAGACAACTTCAAGAAGGAATTGGATAAGCATATGGAGCAGAGGTCCATCAGTGGCTATTAGCCATAGGGTATCATTGGAACTCTTTGTCTGGGGCAGTGATGCTCTGTATTCTGGGTGCTTGGGGGGGGGCACAGTGGGAGGGCTTCTGGTGTCCTGGCCCCACTGGTGGACCTCCTGATGGCACTTAGTTTTTTTGGCCAGTGTGTGACACAGAGTGTTGGACTGGATGGGCCATTGGCCTGATCCAACATGGCTTCTTTTATGTTCTTAATGCTGAGGGCAGTTTATCTGTTGCTGAAATTTGGGGCAAAGAAGAAAATAGGAACCTAGAAAAATTGTCCTGCTTAGGATCCTAAAAGCTGACAATATCCCAGAGGAAACATCTGGATCAGAGAAAATTTCCAGTTCTTTATCCTCCCCTGCAGTTTGTGGCCCCCCTGTATGGCAGGATTTTGGAACAGAATTTTGTGCGGTCTTTCCTAGCCTTTGGTAAACTTGTCTATAGATCTGATAAATCAGAAGTTATTTTCAGATTGGACAGAGAGCGAGTGGAGAAAAATAAAAAGCTAGATCTGTCTGTGTGTGTTTACTCAGGAAGAAAGATGTTTTCAAAATTAGCTCTATTGTAGCCATGAAAATTTTCAAAATTAGCCATGTTGTAGCCAGGCAACAAGAAACTCCTTATGGCGTTAGTGAATTTAATAACTGATCTGATTGATGGAGATGACTAATGAATAACTTAAACTGTGATCAAGCGATAAGCAGATTCTTTAATTAGTGTCATCCTATATTTTCTTGCGACATGTATAGTAGTACAGTGAGTTAGTTTGCCATTCAAGGATGCTGGTAAGACCCGAGGAGGAAAATTATGCTGGTGACCAAGATGAATAAACAAGAAAAAATGTGCCTCTTCAGTACTTTTTAACACCCCCCCCCCCATGTTGTTGGAACTACAGCTGTGTGGAATTCGTGCCAGTTTAGAATTTCGTACTGAATTTTAGAGGGGGCTCTTTTGAATAAGATTTTTTTTCCTGACAACAGGATGGCTTCTTTGCATTTGTGAGCTTAAGGGTACTCTGAGAATTCAATACCTGTTATATGCAAATTATACTTCAATTGATTATCCCTTGGTTATGCATTATGTCTCCACTTGGTGCTAGGGTTATGTCTGATACGTTTCAGTGCTGCTCTGCACAAGAATTATGATTACTATATCCTTTCTTCAAGATTTCTGTGTGAGATTTCAGAGCTGTAATCGAGGAGGATTCAAACAGGCCCAATACATTTCAGGCGATAGAATGGAAAACACTGGAAAACTTCTTCAATAGGCACGCATTCACACTTTTATTTCCTTGCTGGCAGCAAAGAAATCTGTTTACTGTTAATTAATCTGTAATCTCCTGCCTAGACTATCTGTGTAGGTGACAGCATTACTTCAGAGTTGTAATAGTTTTAAAATGTTCCTCCACATAAAAGGTCCTTGAAAGTAAAAATAAACATGCTGTCGACCAGCCCCACCTTCTCCTGTACTAGTTTCTACATGCAGAGAAGTTTTTCATGTTATTTTGCATGGGGGAAGCTATTTATCTATTTGGAACATTTCTATCCTGCCTTACCTCCTCAGACTCAAGACAACTAAGAGCACAATAACTAAGCTGCAAGGACACAAAACATATCCGTTAGCAACCTCATCCTAGAAGAGGGCTGGCCTAACTGCTTAATGTAATAGCCACATAAAATAAGTGTCTGATGTTTGAGAGCCACACGGTATGTGTAAAAGAGCCACATGTAGCTCCCGAGCTGCGGTTTGGCCACCCCTGTCCTAGGACCTTCAGGGTGTCCAGATATGATGATAATCACTTTCCAAGAACCCTCTGCACTCCCTAGCATGCAGTGGCATTCTCTCCCCTGCCTTAGTTCTACAGTAGACGGGGGAATTACCTGAAGATGATCTTGGAAGACCCCTTTCTACATGTTGCCAGCTGTTCCAAGTTGACTCAGTTTCAAATGTTACTATCTTAAGGCCCCCCAGAGCATGGCAACTTAGTGAGGAACCCCCCTCCCTCACGCCATGGGATCAGAAACTCAGCCAAGTTTCTAAGCCGCAAAGGTTTTCAGAAGTTTCCCCTACGCGTTCAGAATCAGACCCCACCGTCCCTTTCCCTGAAGTCTTTGGCAGTGTCTTGAAATCTGAGTTGGAAGAACCAGCTAGAATAGCAACCGGGTAAGGAAGTTTTGTTCTCTCCCAGCAGAGACACTATGTTTGTGGGTGTTAACGTGCCATCAAGTCACAAACAACTTACGGCGACCCTGTAGGGTTTTTTGAGACAAGAGATATTCAGAGGTGGTTTGCCATTGCCTGGCTCTGCTTACTGACCCTGAACTTCATTGGCGGCCTCCCATCCAAGCACTGAGCAGGGCTGCACAGCGCCGGGGAGATGGTATTTTTCAGATCTTGCTATTAGCGGTGGGAATTCCATGCTTTCCCCAGGCAAAGAATAGCCAAAGACGCAAGAGCAAGGAAGGCAGACCTTGGTAGAAACCCTGTCTAGGCAGACAAAACCAGCACCCCAAAAGAACCAATGCAGAACGAGGGAATCTTGTTAGAACTGCAACATAACGAATGTACAACCTGAGAATCCGACCCAGCGTCAAATTAGAGAATAACCTAAACAAAACCAAATAGGGCTGCTGCTGCAAGCACAACACATGTAAAATGAGAGAATCTGAGCCAGAATACAACCTGAGAATCAAAGCCAATGAGGGAGCCAAGAATCTGGCACAAAAAGCTACCCCAAGAAGAAGGGGCTAGCACAAAGAATGTTGCAAGACCAACAAAACCAATTTAAAAGGACACGATCAAAGGAAAACTAGCAGGAAAAGCTACTATAAGCTCTGGGAAGACAAAGGCACACTGGATAAATAAAGAACAGTCACGGAAGCCTTATATATCTGAATGCACATCCATGAAAACTCAGTTGCATGATCTGCAAATCAGGGATGCCTTTAGAAATTATCACTGCCCTCTCCCTGTGTTTCAGTGTGTTGCCTCAGTTCATTTTTAGTTCATAGGGGGTTGGAATTGTGTTATTCACTTAGTTTGTGAATCTACTGTTTTTGTTTTTTCCTGTAGCTGAACTCAGGTTCCAGAACAGAGATGAGGGTGTGTGGGGTTTCCCCCCCCCTTTCCTGGTTTTGCCTTCTGACTGAAGAGACTTTAACCGTTTTGTGCTTGTTCCTCATGCATTCTGAAGGGAAAAGGGACTTTATGGAAAATAGAATTTTCCATTCTTCCACTTCAGTTGTCCTCTGCCTCCACATCTCTTTCTGCTGCATGTGCAAATCCAGTCTTAGATGTCACATTCTGAGGAAAGACGGCTGTAGCAGATTTCTTAAACGGTGCAGGAAAGCTCATCTGCAATGAAAAATTATGAATTGGATTTTTTTCTTTCATTTTGTGGAAGAGCTGTGATTTCTAGAGATTTTGACAGTCACTGAAGACTATCCTAGGGCTGCCATAATTTATATATTTGTTGTTGTTCAGTTGCACAGTCGAGTCCGCTTAGTTCACTGATTCCCAGGATATTATTATTTTTGATCCATTTCTGTGTCACTCATCACATCTGTCCTGATTGTCTGGTTAGTGCTGGCAAGCTCAGGGTTGATTTTGTGTTTGTGTCCCCAGCCTTTGCTAATACCTACTATTGAAAACAATGCTGAGTCAGTAACTTGGTATTTCTAAAAATACAGCAGCGCCCTAATATAATGGAGATGCTCTAACCTGATAGTAGTATATGTATTCTACATCAGTGATCCCCAACCTTTTCGGCACCAGGGACCGATTTTGTGGAAGACAGTTTTTCCAAAGGGGGGGGGGCGCGACAGCAATGATTTTGTGATGTAGATTGTGATATATAATGAAATAATTATACAACACACCACACATCCACACGGGGAGTCTGTGGGGTGGGGGTCCATTTTGCAGTGCCATTTTAGGTGTGATGCCTCAGAACTCACTCTGCATAACCCGCCCAAAATCTAAAACAGTAAGAATATAACACAAAATGGCTGCACCCATAAGAACATAAGAGAAGCCATGTTAGATCAGGCCAATGGCCCATCCAGTCCAACACTCTGTGTCACACAGTGGCAAAAATTTTTATATATATATATATATAATACACACACACAAACACACATGCTGTGACTAATAGCCACTGATGGACCTCTGCTCCATATTTTTATCTAAACCCCTCTTGAAGGTGGCTATGCTTGTGGCTGCCACCACCTCCTGTGGCAGTGAATTCCACATGTTAATCACCCTTTGGGTGAAGAAATACTTCCTTTTATCCGTTTTAACCTGTCTGCTCAGCAATTTCATCGAAGGCCCACGAGTTCTTGTATTGTGAGAAAGGGAGAAAAGCACTTCTTTCTCTACTTTCTCCATCCCATGCATTATCTTGTAAACCTCTATCATGTCACCCCGCAGTCGACGTTCCTCCAAGCTATGTTGGATTTCACCCAAAGGAAATCCTGAGAAAGAGGGAATAGGCTGGCAGGCAGCACCTCCTCAATCGGCTGCAAGGAGTCTGCAAGATTTCACAACTGCATTGGGCAAAGCTCCGCCTTGGGCTTACCAGACCTTTCTCTCTCTCCCAGCCGAGTTTGCCCCTGCTGAACCTCCCTCCCTGTGTGGAATGAAATCACACCTCTAAGAAGAGCCCCTTCTGTCGCACAATCTAGGCCCGCCCAGCCAACAACTCACCATTTTCCCACTGCTCCTTTGCTGCAGCTCACTCAGTGTTGGGGCCCCGGCCAGTGGGCTGAACAGATCCACAGTTTCTGCCTGCTTGTGGGACTTTTCCTCTGCTGGAGCTGCCTTGCCACCACTCTCCCATCCCTTTCCTTCTCCTCCCCCCCCCCTCCCTCCCCACTGTGCCGGACCAGATCTCCAGGTCAGAATTTGTTTTGCTCACTGCCTCCAATTTCAGCACCTGGTTGGCGCATTGGGTAAGCGAGCGAGGGAGAGTAGTCGAAAGGGGGCAGAGCCCAGCCAGCCTGGCCCTGCCCCTCCTTTTCTCTCACTGTTTCTGCCTCAGAGAAGGCGGGAGGTGAGCTTGGAGCAAAGGCAACTGTCTGAAGGAGGGAAAAAAATCCAGATACGGTATGCATCACGTGACTTGCTGCTGCTGCTCTCCCTTCCGCTGTGGGACCCGGTCGCTAACTGGCCGTGGTCTGGGACCGGTCTGCGGACCGGGGGTTGGGGACCCCTGTTCTACATAAGCAGCAGCTTGGTTTTAATCCCTGGTATCTCTAATGGGGAACTGAGGGTACTGTTTGGCCAGCGTCTGTGACCCAGGGAATCCCAGAGAAACAAGTTCAAGAGCCATTTATTGCCGGAGCATAAATATTTTATTGTTTATAGCCAAAGACCATCACAATAGAAAATTAAGAACGTAATGATTAAAAAAGAAAGACTATAAAAGCATCATGAAAAGAAATCGGTTACAAGATAAGATATAGAAACAAGTAACATTGAGTTACAGAAATGCAATTACCATTAGGTTTAACCATAGTAAACCTAATTAATTACAAATACTAATATGTGATAAAATTATTTGATGGTAATGGTTGAGACAAGCTATATAACTGGCTGGCTACAAGGCAATCCGGTATTCTTATAAAGAGCAAAGGGATGTGGTAGGAAAAATTGAAGATAAATTTATTTTTTTGTAATTTCAGGACATTAGTAGTGGTTTGGGGGGAAAAAAGTAAATTGATTGGAAGTAGAAGTAGATTTCTACTAAATAGAAGTAGTAGTAGATTTCTACTAAATCAAGTAAATTGATTTAGTAGAAACTGCCAAATGCTGTTGCTGCTTTGTTTTTGTGAGTCATAAATATATGTCAGACTTAAATTAGGGTCATAAAAGCTTCTGTCTTTTTGTTTTGATCCTGCTTCTTGTTTATTAGGATCTGCTGGACAAAGTGGGCATTTGCTTGGCTGTCCTTTTTTCGACTTTTGTCTTTCTTTTCCAAGCAAAGGCAAACATGAGGTGGCATCCCACCCCCAAATGAAATCACCACAATCATAAAAGCAGCATAAGATCAGCACAATAAAACCGTGTTTCATGTTGCGCCTTTAAGGGGTTTTTTTTTGGCATAAAAGATGTTTGTACCATTCTCTGGAAGCTTCCAGGTGACTCATCTAGGCAGGCCTTGTATTCAGAATTTCATAATGATGGCAGCAATACCAAGAAGGCTTTACTTCGGTATATAGTCGACTCAAACCCAATGATCATAATACCAGTTTCAGAAGATCTTAGTGGGGTGGGGAAGCACGCATGGAAGTATGGCTGTGTGTGGGTGCTGCCTTGGGCAACAGGACTTTAAATTTTGATCTGTCAAGGGGATCTTCAACAACTCTCAAAAATCAAAGATTTCAGGTTTTCACGGCTGGTAACATCATTAGGGTTTGTAGAATCTTTCGGGATCAAGTGCCGTGTTCTACTGGAGAAAGTTTTCCTTCCAGACGTTTCGTTCTCAGCTGTGGAGAACATCCTCAGTGGCATTGCAGCCGGAGCAGGCGCTCAGACCTTCTTGGCTGCTGTGCATTGAGTGAGGCCAGGGCTGCTGCACACCCCCTCCAGCCTAGAAATAGCAGCTCTCCAGCAGCCCTGGCCTCACTCAATGCACAGCAGCCAAGAAGGTCTGAGCGCCTGCTTTGGCTGCAATGCCACTGAGGATGTTCTCCGTAGCTGAGAATGAAACGTCTGGAAGGAAAACTTTCTCCAGTAGAACACAGCACTTGATCCCGAAAGATTCTACAAACCCTAACTCTCAAAAATGTTTAATTTTTTTCCCCTGATGGGTAACCATAATGTTTGGAACCTGGCAACGGGGGGTGGAGAGGGAAGTCTCTAGTGTACAGTGTCAGTGTGCATGAGGTATGCTATTGTTCCTTATTTCCTTTTGCTCCCCTCCTTTTCATTTTCTTGAGCTTTTCATAACATACTGGATATACTTGGTGTGACACAAATAAACTGTTAAGATATACAGCTCCCAAAACTTTTGTGTATTAGTTTTTGTTTTCAAAAATACAGTGTTGTGTTTCTTCTTTTCCTTAGCAGACTTGACTTATTTTTCTAGTGTAAATCTTGAGGTGGGATGTTTCCTCATATGGAAAGACTTTTGATAGGCAGTCTTCCACCAGCTTTGATTTATTTGACTGGACAGGGAACAAACTGGTATAGTTCTGATAGGCCTGACAGTGCACCTTGCTGAGTCATTGGAGAAAAGGGCATCTTGATTGCAACACAGGTTGAAGTATGCATGACTTTCTTCTACAAAACAAAAGGGCTGTTTTGGCTGGAGGCAAACTAATTCTGTGGATGTTCCAGCTTAAACTGTGCCCAGCCAGGCTTAATGTGCCGCCACCTTGCTTTTGAGCCAGTCTCTCTCCCCACCCCCCCACCCCGGTTTGCAGTTTAAAGGCTGGTCTTCTGTATTTTGTGTAATACAGTGGGTAGTCCTAGGACAGTGATTTAGGGACTGTGGCAGACAATTAAACATGAGCTCATTAATTAGTGTTCTACTTAAATGTTCTTTAATCAAATGTTTTGGCATACTGAGGAGGTGTTTCAAGGCCTTCTCAGTCTCTTCTCTGAAGACTCCCTAAATGCTTTTTGGAACCTATTCGCTGCCCTTCTCAGCATTTCCTTTTGGTGCCATCTCTTGTTTGTTTTTCCAAAGAGCATCTCTTGCTGGCTGTGATCCCAACCAATTGGGGATCACATAACCAGTGTCATAATAGTATGCAGCCAATCAGACTTGGCTACATGATCTTATCAGGGTAAAGAATGAAAGCATTGCACCTCTTAGGGCAGTGATGTCAAACTCATTTGTTATGAGGGATGGATCTGACATAAATTGAGACCTTGTCGGGCTGGGTCGTGGTGTCATAAAACGTAATGCCAAGTAGCAGAGATATATTCATAAAGGACACACACAAAATTAAGCTTAAGATAAACATGTTTAAAACATTAGCACTCATTAGTCTTAAAGGTGCTTTCTTTGTATCTTTCCCATGGGATCCAGGGAACTGGGCAAAGGAAGTTATGGCTCTTTCCTTCCTTAGCCAGTGGAACAGGAGGGGGAGAAGCCTTAGCCAGTAGAAGGAAGAGAGACTCGGCTCAGTAGCTCTGCTGTGTGATTGAGAAAGCCTGGCGAAGCAAGCTATTCCTCCCCACTTCCTCCCCAAGATAGGAGCCTCAGCCAGTGGAGAAAACAGAGGCTTTGCTCTGTAGCTCTTGTGCAGTTGGGCAAGCTTGGCAAAGCAAGCTGTGATGCAAAAGGAAGCAAGAGGGAGAAGGAAGCTTTGGGTTTTGATTTGGCCCCCAGATCTCATGTTTGACACCTATGCCTTAGGATATATCTGCATTTCTGTTTGGGTGTTTCGCAGTTCAAGGGGGTTATTGCCATTTGAGGAACGGTTTCATGGATGTTGAAGAATCTAGAAGGCAAATTATTTTGTAGAAGTCTAAAAAGGAATAATTATCATACATTCTGTTGTGGGTTGGCCGTAATAACAAAGTTATATAGATAGAGGGAATATTTCTCTTTCAGCCGAGAAACAAAAAGCCTGTGTGGAAATATGAGTGGCTCTCAGATTGGAGCTGCGTGTTCCTGTCATTTTTACAGAATCCTTTCTCGCTTTCCAGGAGGCGGCGGTCAGAATGGCGATGGGCAGCAGACAGAGCAGCCATTGTGAGTCGCTGGAACTGGCTTCAGGCGCACGTCTCGGATCTGGAATACCGAATCCGGCAGCAAACAGATATTTACAAGCAGATTCGAGCGAACAAGGTAAGGAAGTAGAGAGCTGACAGTCTTCCAGCAAATGCTGCTCCAGATGCCTTCCCAAAATATGTTCTGTATCATAAGGAACAGGCAGAGGTGTAGGTGTGGTTGGTGCATGCTTGGACCAGGATTTTAAAAACTTGATGGTGACTGGTCACCAGGAATACGGACATATATTGTTAAGAGGCTTTACAAGTTGGCAGCATTAGAGGCAATTCCATAGCTTGAGACCAAATTTTCTCCCCTAAGTAGTCATTGCTTTCCGACTAGTAAATATTTACCTTTTGTCTTATAAAGTACATAATAGGCAAGATAGCATTCACTGAGAAACAGTAGACCAACTTGAACCACGCAGAGGATCCGTATGCAGTATAGCCCAAGCCTAAATAACTTGAGGGTTAGGTACTTGAAGGACTGTCTCATCCCATACAGTCTGCCCCACCTGCTAAGATCTTTCTCTCACACACCTACTGACAGAGGTGATGCAGCCCAGACACCCAGGGCTTGTTCGGTGATGGCACCTTGCTTATGTAATAATGCCTTTCTCCTTGAGGCTCTCCAGGTGCCTGCACAACTCTCTTTTAGGTGCCAGACCACAATATTTCCTTTTAATAAGAAGGGTTGACCTTTTGACACCAATTTTTATAGTGTGCTTGTAGCTAGAAAACTCATTTTAAGTGGCTCGGTGATTTATGTTTTTATGCTCCGACTGGGGTTTTATTATATTCTGTTTAGTAACCTGTCTTGAACAGGTTCCACAAAAAGGCAATATAAAAAAAATACTAAATAAAAAATACATGAGCTGGGACATTGCATCGAGAAAATTGTGTGCAATCAGACATTTTATCCCAGATGCAACTTCAATTTCCAAATGGGGATCACCAGAGGAGGCGGCGTGGAAAAAAAATTCACAGTTGCATCAAAAGCATAGTTCTGTTTGAGTTTTTGGAGGGGGGGAAGTGCGAGAAAATCTCCTTGTTCTTTACTCTGTCTCTTTATTGCCCTTAGCTGTTTCCCTAGTTTGACTACTGAAGCTAGGAAAGTGGAAATAGATAATGCATTATTTTGAAGGTTGATTCAGGACATTTGCCTGACTGTGTATACTCTTTGTGCGACAAGTGAGCCTTGTTACCTCCTTCCACTTGTGGAATAGTTAGCATAACCTCTTAAGGGCTGCAGATGCATAGCTGTGTACAGGTAGATGAGTAGATCTTAACCATTTTTGGTAGAGGTCAGATCAGGAGAGTAGGGCCTACAGATGTCTACCCGATTTCTCACTAAACGTGTTGTGTGCATTCCTGAAGATTTATGTCTTATTACGTATAGAGGAGCTGGTTAGGGCTGGACATCAGCCGATCGAAAAGACATTTAGTCAGTTGAATATTCAAATATTGGTCAAGTTTCTTGAGAAATTGAACTACATGTTGAACTCGAGAAACTGAACTACATGTTGTAATGCAGTTAGATAAGGTTCCTGTAAACTGTGAGCAGTTCTCTCAATGTTCCTGCAAAACGTAAGCAGTTCTCTGAATGGTTCATCTTTTTGGTTTTTGATGTAGCACACCAAGGTCAGAGTACAGTTAACAAAAGCAGTACATAACGAAATCACTGTAACGGAAAACTGTTCAACAAAAGACTTGGAGATGCATGCAGCAGTAGCAGATGGCCAGTTGAAATTTTGCTGTGCTTCTCTACCATTACTAAGCTTACTGGCTGATAATCTATCTTGTACAGTTGTTGTGAGGATAAAAATGAGGAGTGTGAACCACATAACATTTGGAAATGTGGGGGATTAAAGATGAATATTTGGCCATAGTAAAGTAGC
This sequence comes from Heteronotia binoei, assembly GCF_032191835.1. Taxonomy (NCBI): domain Eukaryota; kingdom Metazoa; phylum Chordata; class Lepidosauria; order Squamata; family Gekkonidae; genus Heteronotia; species Heteronotia binoei. Next base: position 60,891,025 of record NC_083237.1, read on the forward strand.
AGTCAGTTGATTGGCATCTATCAGAGCTTGGGTAGAGAGCATTGTGTTTTGAATGCAGTTTTGATTTTGATTCTTTTGAGCCTTAAGGATACAGTAATTTTCTTTAACCTTTAATGTACATAGACCTGCTTGCAAGTTGCACTGTTGCTTCCCATACGGGGTACTTTCTGTCCTTTAAACCACTCAGCCTTTGGTTTCTGTAATTTCATATAGGCTGAGCTTCTGTTTCACATATTCCTTCTTGCATGCTAGTAACATTGTCCTATTCAGATTACCTCTACATGGTCAGTACATCTGGAGACTTGCTTTGAGACGGTCCTGTTGAGTTCAGCAAGACTTGGTTTCTTATAAACATAAACATGCATGAGTTGGACTGCAAGAGCTGGAAGGAACGTTAAGACTTGCAGTGGAGAAGTTTATAAGTCGGAAAGAGGACTTGCTTGTTTCCAACCACTGAGAAATTAAGATGCAGAGTAAAGCCTTCTCTCTTTTTTTACTCACTGTTTTCCCTAGAGTTTACTCCTGCCCTCACTGCTTCCTGCCTTCCCCCTTTCCCCTTCTTGTTGAATATGTGTAGGGAAATAGATTGGGCAAGACTCATTTTGTATGCTAGTTCTAGTAGGCACTTCATACTACCATCCATCAACAGAAGCAGGCAATAATTCAAGAGAATAGGAATCCATGATGAGAAAGACACCATCTTTGGCCACTAGTTAAATAATGAACAAAGCCACAGTGAAAGGAGAAGAGCAGGTATATGAAAGACAGAAGAGAGGTGGCTTACTTGGTATTAATGCTGAATTGGGAAATTTTAAAATAACCACAAAGGCTTGAGAATTGTTTTCAATTGCTGGATAGGGGGTGTTACAGAGAGACAGATTTGTGTGGATGAAAGCTCAGAACTGGAAAATGTGAAAAATGGAGACATGATGGTCTTCTTAAGCAGACTCACAAGAGAATTGTGTATAGATCTAAACCAGGGTTCCCCAACCCCTGGGCCATGGACCGGGACCGATCTGTGGCCTGTTAGCAACTGGGCCATGGAGCAAGGCAGACAGAAGAGGCAGTGCAGCCTCGCTCCAAAACACCATCACTTTCATCTGCCCAGGTCCTGGGCAGACAGTAGGGGCAGCGCGGCAGTGACCTTCGCCTACCCCTCATTTAAAGATCCCCATGGGGGGCAGGGATGGGGCGTGAGGGGGTCAACCTGGGGTGGCAAAAATGTCAGCACCACCCCACTGGTTCGTGGAAAAAAAGTCTTCCACAAAACCAGTCCCTGGTACCAAAAAGATTGGGAACCACTGAATTCTAAACAACTGGTAGTTATTTTATACAGACTATTTGAGGTGCCTTTCCAGTTCTGCATATTGGCAGTACTTGATAAAAAGCTTGTAGACCCTGTAGAGGTGTGTGGTTATGGCAAGTGTGAGACAGTTACCAGTCTTCTTAAAAGTTAAGGTAATATTTCTCCAGCCTCAGACTAAACCGATATATTTGGATGGGTTGGGGAAAGAATTTGCAGCATTGTTTCTGCTTAAATCTGATCCAGGACCAAAATTTTCGCCACCCGCCCCAGTGATGGGGGTTTTGATGGGAAATTCGAATTGGAAAATCTCCTGGTACTATTTAAACAACATCAGCAAAAAGAACTCAAGTATATCATATACAAGCTTCTGGATGCTATACAGGCACTGGAGCTTGTCCACACTTTGTATCTCACATTTAGCCCATATAATAACATGATGGACTTACAGCACAGCACTCTTGACTATAGATGACAAACCGTACTTACACAAACGGGGGTGGAAACTTTTCAATGGAAAAAAGATAGCATCAGAAAACTTTGTCCCCGTCTCTGTTTGCCCCTAAGACAATGATCAGTTGTGGGCATAATCTATCTCACAAGGATTGTTGTGAGGATATATGAGCTAAGAATGGTGACAAAACTTGGATCATAGACGAGGATCAGTTGGGATATTTACAGTATACCCAATGGTTTTTTGTTCTGGTGCATCTCACTTTGTCCAGAGGAGTCCGGCGGTGTTGGATCCTGTTTCTGAGAGCAGATGCTGGTATGGTATATGCACACCTCAAGTTGCCTTATTCAGTTGGATCCAAGCAACCTATTTGCTAGATCTCATTCAATTCCTCTGCTTCTTATGGCTCCTCCCCCAAGAATGTACCATGATCCTCAGCATAATATTTTGAAGTGGCCAGAGAGGATGCTCCCCTTTTCACTGTCAGAAAAGATGGTTGGCTCAGGCCCCATCGATTCGTCTAGCCCAATGTTCCCTCTAAGCTGCAGAGTCTTGTGAGCAAAAATTCTACTTTGTCAGCTCCTGGCATTAAAGTTGTGAGCTACGGGCATTAAAGTTGTGAGATACTACATTAATTAGTGTGCTTTGGAACCATCTTTCCTCAGCTAAGACAAAAATGTGTGAGCTGGAAGCTAAAAATCTGTGAACTAGCTCGCACTAACTCAGCTTAGAGGGAACACTGGTCCAGCCCGCAAGGTCTTGTGCAGCATTCCCCCCCCCCCCACTCCCTCAACCTTATTGAGATCCTTTAACGAGAGATATCGTGGACCGATCTTGAAACCCTCATGCAGAGTGTGAGCGCTAAGCACATTCAGCCGGGTCTTCGGACCCTGCACTGGCTTCCAGTAATATACCGAGTCCGGTACAAGGTGCTGGTTATCACCTTTAAAGCCCTATATGGCTTGGGACCTGTCTACCTGAAGGACCGTCTTTCCCCGCACGTTCCCCAGAGAGTACTGAGGTCGGGAACACAAAATCTCCTTACTATCCCTGGGCCGAAGGAAGCCCGTTTGAAATCCACCAGAGAAAGGGCTTTCTCTGTTATGGCCCCTACATGGTGGAATCAGCTGCCGGAAGAGGTGAGGGCCCTGCGGGACCTTGTACAGTTCCGCAGGGCCTGTAAGACGACCCTCTTCCGGCTAGCCTATACCTAGCTTGAGAATTTTAATGTAACTTGCCGGATTTCTTTCTTTTATATACAGTTGAAATATTTATTAATATTTATTAATATTTATTGATAACCATGGTTTTATCTGTTTTTATCTGTTTTAAATGCTGACCCCTTTATATGTTTAAATACTGTAATTTTGTTGGATCTATCACTGGAAGCCGCCCTGAGCCAGTTGTGGGAAGGGCGGGATATAAATCCCAAATAAATAAATAAATAAATAAATAAGCTTTGACTCTTCCCTTAATAATCGGGAGCGGCAAAGGTATCTGTCTGCAGCCGTGAAAATCAGCATGTTGGAAGCTGAATGGAGAAACAGCGGGCAGAATTTGGCTGGAGTAAGTAAACTGGTTTAGCTGCGTTTGTTTGACTCTAAGGAGCAATATTGGAAGGAGATGCCACCCTCTCCAAATCTCTGAAAGCAGAACGTGCTTCTTGAAGGCTCATCATCACACAGTATAAAAGGTTCTGTGTTTGAGAAGATGGTTTGAGAGAACAAGCTGGAATGTTTTGCAGTTAGTATTGTGAGCTATTAAAAGGAACTGACGGGGCCTTCCTGTGGCCATCCCAAGGGCTTGTTGCTCTCCCCCCCCCTTCACCTTTGAACGGTGGATTCTTTGGAAGGGTAGGGGAGCAAAATGAGTGGGTGAAATTTTGTAATGCTTTAAATGCAAATAAAATAAGCAGATATTGAACCTAGCATGTATTAGATGCATTGTCACTGGTTTCTTGCTAAAATGCAGAATACGGAGGGGTAAGAATAACAGAAGGGACCAATGTTGACATAGTGAGACGGTTGGTTAAACACGAAGAACAGTTTTATAGCATATATAAACCTTCCACACCCAAAAAACCAGAACAATTTTCTCCCATGCTGCTATTGATTTCATGTCAGAGCTGGAAGAATAAGAAGTAGGCTACCATAAACGCTTGTGACCCAAGCAAACAATGCCATCTGAAAAGAAGGGGAATAATTTATCTTTTTTCCAGCTTGGAGGAAAGCAAGTGCTTGAAAAGGAAAGGTGTCCTGTGTCTTTGAGAGTTTAAATTGCAGATTGGAAGTGAAACTTGTCCTTGGGCGTTCTGAGGTCATCCACCCTGCCTTCTTTTGCACAGTTACAGAGGCGGGGGGCGGGAGATTTGAACAAGAATAGGTTACCTTCTTTTCCTTGAATGTTTTTTTTTACTTTGACCAAATTCTACTGCATGTTGCGGCTCCAGTGCAAATGTAGCTGTATCCTTCACATCAGGAACAGCCTCTTGCACTTGTTGAAATCTGGTCGGATGCCGTCTGCTTCATTTTTATCCAGCCTTATATTGGCTAAAAGAGAATGCTTGTATGTTCTGTATTTTAAGTCTACCAAAGCAACTGCCTGTGCAGCATATGACTTAAGCTACTCAGAAGAGAAGTGTCCTGATTCTTCTTGGTTTCTGTGGAATACAAAAACAAAACAAAACTCAGCCCATAAAACTCCATAATCAGGGAAGATGGGCTGTAGAGACCTCCTGTTGTCTCCTTATCACAGAAGCATTGCTTTGAAAAATCCACTCGAGTCTTGTTCATTGGAGGCTTGAAATTTCATCTGTGACTGTTCTTGTGATAGAAGAAGATGATATTGGATTTATATCCCGCCCTCCACTCCGAAGAGTCTCAGAGCGGCTCACGAGCTCCTTTCCCTTCCTCCCCCACAACAGACACCCTGTGAGGTAGATGAAGATACTGGATTTATATCCCGCCCTCCACTCCGAAGAGTCTCAGAGCGGCTCACAATCTCCTTTACCTTCCTCCCCCACAACAGACACCCTGTGAGGTGGGTGGGGCTGGAGAGGGCTCCCACAGCAGCTGCCCTTTCAAGGACAACCTCTGCCAGAGCTATGGCTGACCCAAGGCCGTGCTAGCAAGTGCAAGTGGAGGAGTGGGGAATCAAACCTGGTTCTCCCAGATAAGAGTCTGCATACTTAACCACTACACCAAACTGGCTCTCCATATAGAAAGTATACGTTCTCCCTCAGAGGTGGAGGACATGCTTCATGGGTTATTCCAATGTTCCTCTAGGGAGGCAGGAAACACTTTTTTTCTCCTTCCTCTTGGCGCACTGGATAACCGTCCTCTTTCAGTTTCGTTCCTGCCTCTGTAGGGAGTAGCAGCAACAGACTAGGCTTAGCCTCTTCTGACTAAATCTGTTCAAATTTTCCTGGTTTTCCTTCCTCAATTTCTTTTTCTTACCTAGTTTCTTCTCTTTACTTAGCCTATCCCCGTTTTTCCTCCTCCATCTCTCCCCCTTTCTTGAGAGGAATTGGCGGGAGACGACTGTGCCGAATGCAAGGGCCGTAATGGCGTCTAAAGAGCACTCCAACGGCTTCCTCTCGGAGGAAGACACCGGGGCTGCTGCGTCTGAGCAAGCCTTCTGTGGGGCCGACAAGCCTTCGCGGCATGATCGTGCTGTCCATAGCGGAGCTGCCGAAGACACAGAAGCGTGGGAAGCAAAGCAGCATTGGCTGCAGGAGCGTGCGGTGCGATCTGGGTGGCAAGTGGCGGTGGCCAGTTAACAACATTGGTGCCAGATTCACGGCGGTCCGCAACAGCGGCTCTGAGCAAGCTGTCCAGTTTGCGGAAACCCCGAACACGTCTCGGGAGGCGCCATGATGACTCCTTCACAGGGAATGGGTAACGTACCTGCACTTATTGGTACAATTAGCCCTGAATCTATGGCGGAGCTTATTAAGGAAAAGGAAATGGCTAGGTTTTACTCCAGAATGGGCCTGAACGCCATGGGTTCCCCCTCCCATTTCTCCTGGCCCACCAAGGCTGCCCGCAAGATGGCTCCCTGGCATAGCGCACATCAGGAGTCGAGCTGATTCCGAGTCTGAAGTAGAGGACAGGGAAGAGGGAGAGTTCCTGTCTGAGGACAAGGGCGACAAGGTTAAAGTGCCTGAGCAACCTAGCCGGTTTTTCAAGTCTGAAGATTATCAGTACTTATTGGCAAAAACCCTTTCTGCTCTAGAAATTTGCGACCCTCCGACTGAGGAAGATCCCAAACCATCTACTGTCAAGTCTTGGGCAGGGGGCAACTCAGAGTTTCTCCCTATCAATGAGAATTCAGAGAAGGTCTTTCCCTTTCCTCAATACTTTGAGAAGCATCTCAGAGCAGAATGGGAAAACCCGCAGCTAACAGTTTTCCCCATATGGTGAAAAAGTTATATGCATTACCTAGTTATACGTCTGAGTTATTACAGGTTCCAGCGGTAGATGGTCCTGTGGCCGCCCTACAGACATCTGGACTCCTAGCGGAAGATGGACACGGCAACATCAAAGATGCTTTAGACAAAAAAGCAGAGGCAGCACTCAAGCAGCTTGAGGGCGCTACTCATATTCTGAAAGCAACCTCTTTCTCAGCCGATGCTACTCTAGACGTTATATCCTTTGCCTCAAAGGCTGTAGCAGCTACTGCAGTCACCAGGAGTCTTCTGTGGCTGCGTGCATGGCAAGCAGACTTTCTATCCAAGACCCTCGTGTCAGCCTATCCTTTCTACAGGGAGAAGCTCTTCGGGGAGGCCTTAGAGAATATCCTCATGGAAACCAAAGAAAAGAAGGCGGCCATGCCCAGATCAGTTCATCACCTGGAGAGATGGGGATCGCATAATTTTCGTTCCCAACATACCTTACCTAGATTTCATTCAGGCAACAGGAAATCCTCCTGGGAAGCTTCCAAACCAACCTTCAAAAGGGGCTCCTTGGGATCCAAATTTGGCAAATCACATTTTAACAAGACGGACAGATCTGACCGTGACAAGCCCAAGCAGGCATGACTGCCAGTCATTTCCAGTGGGGGCACGACTGCTACATTTTCTTTTAGCATGGCAAGATTCACAGGCGGATGCCTGGGCATTGGAGGTGGTGACTCAAGGGTACTCCAAGTCCATGCCCCCCAACCGATTCATCAGAACTCCTAGGGCCAATATTCTCAACAGTTAATTACTTCCAAGGCACTCCAACACTTGTTGGACATCCAAGCAATCAAACCAGTTCCTCCCCATCAGCGGGGTCAGGGTGTGTACTCCATACTCTTCACAGTACCCAAAAAGAATTGGGACTGGAGAGCCATTCTGGACCTCAAGTACTTGAACAAGTTTGTCAAACTGCGTCGTTCCCGGATGGAGACGCTGAGGTTCATTATGGACTCCCTGCAACCGGGGGATTTCCTCACGTCCATCGATTTGACAGAGGCATATCTCAACGTCCCGATACACCTGGCACACCGACGTTTTCTCCGGTTCGCAATAGGAGAGAAACATTTCCAGTACAGAGCAATGCCTTTCGGTCTTTCCACCACCCCAGGGTGTTCTCAAAGCTACTGATCAACCCTGTTGTGCACTCAAGACGACAAGGGATCCATGTCCATCCTTATTTGGATGACCTCTTGGTCCGCTCAGCCAGCAGAGCCAAAAGTCTACAGGAGCATGGATTCCTGGTGAATTTCAACAAAAGTGCACTTCAACCCTCACAACATATCGAGCATTTGGGGGCTGTGATAGGTTCAACCAGCAACAGTTTATTTCTACCAAGGGACAAAGCAAGAAAAATCAAGGAGATGTCCACTACTGTGATTCAGAACACCTCCACTATGTTGTCCTTACTAGCCAAACTCATGGGACTATTGATATCTTGTATAGACATGATGCAATGGGCATGCTTCCATTCCAGGGACCTGCAGGGCCTCCTGCAACCTTATCAGCTAGCGATCATGGAATGATGGGAGATGTCTCTGCAGGTTCCATTGGGAGTCAAGAACAGCCTCCTATGGTGGACTCAAATGGGCAGTTTACAGCAGGGGAAGGTGTTCCACATTCCCAGCTACGTGGAGATTTTCACAGATGCGAGTCTCCAGGGTTGGGGTGCAGTTCTTTAAGGGGCCCCAGCCCAGGGCCTTTGGTCCCCATCAACCAGGAAATTACTAATCAACTCCTAGAGCTCAGGGCAATTCGTCTGGCCCTCAGACACTTCAAACAGACCATCCTCAAACAGCATGTTCTCGTTTGAACTGACAACATCTCGGCCAAAGCTTACCTGAACAAATGGGGGGTCCAGGTCCTCTCAGCTATTCAGGGAAGCAAGGATGATTCTGCAGTGGGTAGAGGTCAACCTTCTGTCCATGCGGGCAGAGCACATCAAGGGACAGGACAACGTTCAAGCTGATTGGCTAAGCAGACAGACCATATGCGACGGCGAATGGTCCCTACATCCAATACTATTTCAAATGATCCGCAAGCAAATGGGTCGTCCCCTCGTGGACCTCTTTGCATCTCCAACCAATCATCAGCTCCCTCGCTTCTTTTTCAGATACCATCATCAGACGGCAGAACAAGTGGATGCACTGACGTCTCCGTGGCCTCGGGGACTGCTATATGCATTCCCACCCCTACCTCTCCTACCCAAGACCATTCGGCGGGTGAGGGAACTTCAAGCGGAAGTCATTTTTAATTTCTCCCTCCTGGCCTCAACGTCCATGGTTCTCAATGCTACAGGATCTCTCAATTTAGAGGCTCTTTCGGTTCACAGTGTCTCCGAATATGTTGGTCCAGGGTCCAGTGTGGCACCCCAATCCAGAGTGGCTATGCTTGACCGCCTGGAGATTGAGCGGAACATCCTCCAACAACTAGGGTATTCTCTGGGGGTGGCGGACACCATTCTAGCAGCCAGGCATCAGTCTACTATTAGGATTTATAATGCCACGTGGAAGGCCTTCGTCCGGTGGTGCAGGAGGAAGAAGATGGAGCCCTAGCCCTCTTCCGTGGCGTCAATCCTCGCTTTTCTCCAAGATGGTCTTCAGTCGGGCCTGAAAGCAGCTACTTTAAGACGGCAGGTAGCAGCCTTAGCAACGGTGCTTCCTAGGTTTGGCGGATATAAACTATCCAGACATCCCCATATACAGCTCTTTCTACAGGGAGCTTCAACGAAGGCACCGCCCCAGGTACACCGATTTCCAACTTGGAGACTTAACTCCGTGTTGTCGGCTCTCACCAAACCTCCGTTCGAGCCCCTGTGAGAGGTGGGATTGAAGTGGCTGCACATGAAGATCCTCTTCCTCATAGCCATCACGTTGGCTCAGAGGGTATCATAATTTTGTGCCTTATCCATCAAGGCCTCTCTGTGTGTGTTTCACAAGGATAAGGTTGTGCTTAGAACGGACCCTACCTTTCTACCCAAGGCCGCATCCAGATTCCACCGATCTCAGGAAATCTATCTACCTTCTTTTTGCCCACAACCTTAAACACCCAAGGGAATTTAGTTGGCACACCCTGGATGTAAGACGTGCTCATAGTCAGAACCCAGGATATTCGAAAGACGGACTGTATGTTTATTAACATCTCTCCTCCTCGTACAGGAGACAGAATGTCACGATCGGCAATCAGTGTGACCCTGAAGGCCTGTATTGCAGAAGCTTATAAGGTTTCGGGTCTCCCGACCCCTAAGGGTATCACAGCTCACTCCCTGAGGAGCACTTCCACCAATGCGACGTTTTTCAATCATGCCTCAGTAGAGGAAGTCTGCAGAGCAGCTACCTGGTCTTCGATCTCAACATTTATTAGACACTACAAGATCCACACGATGGCATTGGCAGATGCTGTCTTCGGAAGAAAGGTGTTACAGCACATTGTGACGATAGCAGAAGACGATGATAACCCACCCGTCTCGGGACACAGCTCTGGAAGGTCCCATAAAGCATGTCTTCCGCCTCTGAGGGAGAACGGACCGTTGGTACTTACCATGAGGGGTCCTTCTCCTCAGAGGAAAGGAGGACATATCGCCTCTCCCATCATCGTCTTCATTTCTTTCGTTAGCTATTCTTTCTTCCTATATCCTTGGTTTCTTCTCTGTGTTGGCCTACCTCGCCTAGTTGATATTTAACAATTATGTTCATGTTCTTGTATATCAAGTTCTGTTTTTTCTAGTTAGAGCTGAGTTAGAATTCTACCGAAACTGAAAGAAGAGAGTTGTCCAAGGCGCCAAGAGGAAGGAGAAAAAAGTGTTTCCTGCCTCCCTAGAGGAGCATTGGAATAACCCATAAAGCCATGTCCCTTTTCTCTGAGGAGAAGGACCCCTCACGGTAAGTACCAACGGTCCGTTTTGCACAACTAGATGAGTATGTGGTATGGTAGGAAATAGAAAAGTCTTGAACAGCTGTGTTAGAGTGAGCCTAGCTCACAGATTTTTAGCCTCCAGCTCACACATTTTTGTCTTAGCTCAGGAAAGATGACCCCAGAGCTCACTAATTTATGCAGTAGCTCACAACTTTAATGCCAGTAGTTCACAAAGTAGAATTTTTGCTAACGGGATTCTGCAGCTTCGAGGGAACATTGGTCTTGATAGATTGCGACTGGTAGCAATTTTCATGGCTTTTATCTTACCGGAAGAAGAACTGGAACCAAGCTGGGAACAAAAGCAGGAAGTGTTGCTTTGGTGAAATGTTTGGTATGTGCGCGCGCATGTGTGTGTTCATCTAGCATGACTGGTTGCAAATCAGTTGTGAACTGAGCCCAGAACAGGAAGAGAGGAGATGGAAACATCCTCTGCCGAAGAGGATTTCGGACTACTAAGATTTCTCCTGCGTTTGAAAATATATCCCCAGATATTCTACTGCAATATATACTGAAAGATCACCAGTTTTAATTTGTTATACTTTTATCTTTTTCTGGAGTATAACTGCTGAATTGGGGGCGGCGGGGAGGGATGATGGATGATAAAGGACTAGCTGTTGTGCGGAACTCATTATCTTTTGTGGCTCCTGGCTGTGATTTTGCTAGAAAAAGAACCTGCTGTTGTAGTTTTTTTTCTTTCCTGTCCTGCACTTTCTACAGTCTAAACATTAGATTAGAGAACTTGGGCATTACATATTCTTCTGCTTTAAAATGAGAAGAGCAGATCCGCTAGCTGTGTTCTGTGGCCCCTCCCCCCACCTCTCAGTATGGTTGCTCTTTTATCGGGCAGATTTTAACCACGCCTGTGAAACATGAGGATAAGCTCTTGCATAGTTTATCCTCAGCGGCAAGGATCAGTCTCGACTCTGCTATGTATACAAAGGGAGATATTGGTGAGTCTGTCTTGTAGGGCTGTAGAATGAACGGAATTTTTGAACATATACGGTGCTGTAGAAACTCTCACACAATCGCACATATGGTTTGTGTTGCTGCCTGGCTTGAATGTTGGTCACTAGTTGGTAAACTTCTGAGGATTTTGCAGGAGGTGTAAAAATGCTCTCCTCCCCCCGCCCCCCGCACACAAAATTTTCATTTTTATGCTCAGTGGGAGAAGAGAGTTACAAAAAAGTGCCATTCCAAAAACGATGATGTCCCTGCTGCAGTGATGGTATCAGATCCTTAGTCCATATTATATTTGACTGTGAGGCTCATAATGATCATCGCGAGGTACTTCCATTTTCCACGGCCGTACCTTTTACCAGTAGTCAAAAATTGCAACTCCTTAAGAATCTTCTTGATAAGAACTCTGAGGTTACATACAAATTAGCAAAATTTGACTGGCTTGCCACAAGAATAAGAAAAACTCTAATAATTCAGTCAGGAAATGGCTAAACACCTTTGCCAATCTGTTTGCTGTAATTGTGATGTTCTGTTATATTTGTAGTTTTACAACAGTATTTTATGCACAATTTTATGGTCATTCAGTTTTAATTTTGTATTTTACTGTTTTAAATGCTGGCTTAGGCTGTGAATAAACTATACACACACACACACTCACTCACTCACTCACTCACTCACTCACTCACTCACTCACTGGGGTGCATTGGTTTACATATGCACCAAAGCCGTAACCATATCACAGTATAATTTATCAAGGAGGATTTCTCTCTCTCCTCCAGTCTAAAAGAGAGAGGGACAGTGCTGTCCTAAAATCTTTCTTTGGAATAAAATCCACTGAATAGACTCTATTCTGAGTAAAACTGTGGTAAGATTGCCCTGGAAAATGCTTCAGAAAACAAGTAATACGAACAGAAGGTTTTTTTTTAAAGCTGGTTAATCTTTTTTTAAAAGATACAGTTCCTAGGGATTGAAAACTTGTGTGTGAGAATACTCCTATTACCATAAGTAATTAGAGCAGAAATGTCATCAGAATGTACAAGTTCAAATGGCACAAGTGTTGCAGATGATCCAGTGTTAAAAGATGTTTTGTCATTGATTTCAGCTCAGCACAATCTGTTTCAGGTGTTTGTAATCCTTATTGCTAGAAAGAACCCTGTGGTGGTTTTAATGCAAAAGATAAATATTTATTTTTACATATTCCCCGCCTTTTCTTTGTAGCTCAGCACATCGTACAAATGCAGGATCCAAAAACACAAAATACAATGAAACCACATTTCTCCCTTCCCCTTTGCCTCAAGAAAACGATTGCCTCTTAAAATACAACTAACACTGCATTAGGTTTCATTTTTGTTAACGTCATGGATCACAAACAATATATTATCGGATGCACTGAACAATTGAGCAAATGTTGCCTGTTTTAGAAGAAGTAAAAGGAACTTTTTCTACGACACTATCACCCTGATCTGTAGAAGAGCTTCTTGTCCTTTCCTCTCCCCAGTTTCTAGACCTTCATTGTTCCACCATAAGTTTTCTGAGTTGTGCTGCAAGGGTTGTCTTTGCGAGTTCCCATATTTTGTTGAGAGAGAGAGAGAGAGAGAGAGAGAGAGATCAGAGTACAGTGAATAAAGGAAGACTTAATCACTAGAAGGAAGTGGAGAATCAGTGAGGTCTGGGGGCTTCACAGATGCAGGGCAGAGGGGCATGCAGAAGGTTTAGTTCTCACAAGTCTTATCATCTGCAGGCCTGTCATGTAAAGTGCTGCTAACTTCCCCTTCCCTGTGCCTTTCAGGGCCTGATACTCCTGGGCGAGACTCCTCCCTCTGAACCCACCTTAGGTGACTCATCCCACCCCCTCAGTGCTGATGTCAAGCTGGAGCCTGGGATTGAGAGACTGGTAAGCTCTGAGGGTGGAGCAGCTTGTTTATTATTCCTCCCATTTCTCCCCCTTTCTGCTGACATTGTATTCTACTGTGCTGTCTTCAGTCTATTTCTTTAGCTTTAGGAGATCCTTCTATGTATAGTAAATACAGTAATGCAGATCAAAACCATCCTGCAAGAAAAACAAGACTCATTTTGGTATTTCAAAATAAGGAGTACAATTTCTGTTTACTCTCTGCATGCTGTGCATCCCCCCCCCCCATTAGCCCCAGTACTCAGAGAGTCCCAAGTTTGTGTTCTCTTGATTCTCAATAATAAAGAACTTCAGGAACACCCAAAATAAAGGGTGCAAATGGCTGAACCCCTTGTGAAACAATAAGAAGAAGAAGAAGAAGAAGATATTGGATTTATATCCCGCCCTCCACTCCGAAGAGTCTCAGAGCGGCTCACAATCTCCTTTACCTTCCTCCCCCACAACAGACACCCTGTGAGGTGGGTGGGGCTGGAGAGGGCTCTCACAGCAGCTGCCCTTTCAAAGACAACCTCTGCCAGAGCTATGGCTGACCCAAGGCCATTCCAGCAGGTGCAAGTGGAGGAGTGGGGAATCAAACCTGGTTCTCCCAGATAAGAGTCCGCACACTTAACCACTACACCAAACTGGCTCTCAATACACAGGCTCCCGCCTGAAAGCATGTGGGATCAAACAACATTTGATTAGACTCGTGTCTGATCAAATGCTGTCATTCAGAGTAGATGACACTGGACTTCTTGACTCAAAAGTCTAACTCTGTTTTAAGGAAGTTTTACCTGCTTCCTGACCCAGGGAAAATGCCACATACCCCGTTGATGATACCAGAATGTACAGTTTGGTGTAGTGGTTAAGTGTGCAGACTCTTATCTGGGAGAACCAGGTTTGATTCCCCACTCCTCCACTTGCAGCTGCTGGAATGGCCTTGGGTCAGCCATAGTGGTGAAGTGAGCGGACTCTTATCTGGGAGAGCCGGGTTTGATTCCTCCCTCCTCCACTTGCAGCTGCTGGAATGGCCTTGAGTCAGCCAGAGCTCTGGCAGAGGTTGTCCTTGAAAGGGCAGCTGCTGTGAGAGTCTTCTCAGCCCCACCCACCTCATAGGGTGTCTGTTGTGGGTGGGGAGGAAGGCAAAGGAGATTGTGAGCCACTCTGGGATTCGGAGTGGAGGGCAGGATGTAAATCCAGTATCTTCTTCTCCATCATCTATCTAGCACATTGTTTATCTTATCCTTGCTCTAGGCAACACATATAGTTCTTTCGGTATTCCCACTAAGCTGTGCCCGTGAACAGCCCCTCATTAACAGGAAGCCCCACTCAGCAGCAGTTTGGAGCCACACACGGTTTCCTGTCTTTGTTAGCTTCTTTGACCAGTGGTCTTAAACTCAAAATAAAACAAGACAGTAAATACAAAACAAATTACAAATAATTTAGAGCCAAAATAGATTAACAGCAGGGAGGAAAACCAATAATCATAATCACAAGACATAAGAACATAAGAGAAGCCATGTTGGATCAGGCCAACGGCCCCTCCAGTCCAACACTCTGTGTCACATAAGAACATAAGAGAAGCCATGTTGGATCAGGCCAACGGCCCCTCCAGTCCAACACTCTGTGTCACAGAAGAACATAAGAGAAGCCATGTTGGATCAGGCCAACGGCCCCTCCAGTCCAACACTCTGTGTCACAGAAGAACATAAGAGAAGCCATGTTGGATCAGGCCAACGGCCCATCCAGTCCAACACTCTGTGTCACAGAAGAACATAAGAGAAGCCCTGTTGGATCAGGCCAACGGCCCATCCAGTCCAACACTCTGTGTCACAGAAGAACCTAAGAGAAGCCATGTTGGATCAGGCCAATGGCCCATCCAGTCCAACACTCTGTGTCACACGGTGGCAAAAATTTTTATATATACACACACACTGTGGCTAATAGCCACTGATGGACCTGTGTTCCATATTTTTATCTAAACCCCTCTTGAAGGTGGCTATACTTGTGGCCGCCACCACCTTTTGTGGCAGTGAATTCCACATGTTAATCACCCTTTGGGTGAAGAAGTACTTCCTTTTATCCGTTTTAACCTGTCTGCTCAGCAATATAAGAACATAAGAGACATAATTAAATAATCTGAAAGACTACCTAATATGCAGGGTCTTGCCACTGCCCATTGCCCATTTTGAGATTACAGCAGTTCGATTCTGCTCTGGATGTGAACTGCTCCACTCAGGGGGAAAAACAAGAGGAAACATTGGTTCTTAAATCCCTATTTTATCACTACAACAACCCTGCAAGGTAGGTTAGTTTGAGTCTGACTGGCCCAAAGTCCACACAATGAGCTTCACAGCAGAGTGTAGATTTAAACCCAGGTCTCTGAAATTCTCATCCAAGACTCTAACCATTGTACACGCATCCACACAACCCCCCTGTAGCTTGCCAGTTGGCTATTTGCCCCAGCGCCCAGTTTTCAGTACAGCTCTGTCTTTAGATCGAGGCAAGTGACTTATAGGTCAACGTTGATTGCTAGAGCACTGCTGCAAATGCTAAAAATATATACAGGGTAGGCGGCAAAACTACATTAGTTGGTGCTGGATGTAATCCACTGTATTCTTAATCTATAAAATCGTCACCTTCGGCTTTGACAAGCATGAATCCTTGAAATGTTTTGAGGTGTGGACTTCAGTATCCCAAAACACTAAAGAGAAACAAAGCAAGAACCTCATGGCCTAGCAAAACACACTACTGCATAGAAATACAAGGTGCTGCTCAGTTTGGATTATTGGCCCATCTAACCCAGTTCTGCCTACTCTAATTATCACAGACTCTCTGGAGTCTCTGAGGTCGTGCTACCTGGGCTCCTTTGACTGGAGACACCACGAATGAAGGCGAATAGTGTAAGACGTTATTTAATTCTCTTGAGATAAAAGAGAAAACCGTATCCCACGGATAAAAATAGGTACACTTGGGGGGATGAGTGATTGAGGCTGGGGTGGAGTCCGGCAGCCTATTGGCACAGCCCGGTAGGTGGAGGAAACATAATCTAGACTCTGATGTGTCATGAGTAGAAAGTGGGAAGTGAAAGCGCATAGCTTCAGATGACAAAAGCAGTGTTATAAGCCACACGCTACTGGCAGTCAAATACATAAATACATAAACGCTTTCCAGTTTACCATGTAGAAGGAATTACCCCTCTTTACAACTGAGACACCTTCAGGGTCAGCTGTAAGTAACTAGTAAGTAGCTAGCCGAAGATCAGTCAGGTGAAGTGAAGTTACCAGCCACTGTGCAACCAGGGCATTTGCCTAGAGCACCGGGTGGGGGAGCGCCCAGTTTGGGCCCCCGAGCCCAGCACCCTAGGAAAACGTCTAATTTGCCCAGCAACAGGGCCAGCTGTGGCTCCTTCAGCCTTTCCTCCTAGGACTCGGTCTCCAGACCCCTCACCATCTTCATTGTCTTCCTCTAGACACATTAAGGGCCGGCGTGTGGGAGTAAGCAGGGTAGGCGACCGCCTAGAGCGCCACCCTGTCTTGTGGGTAACGCCAGGCTCCCCCTTGCCCCTGCAGAGCACTCCTCCAAGCCTGCCTTGAAGGCAGGATCAGAGGAGCACTACACAGAGCAGTATACTCTTCAGAGGCTTCCTTGAAAGCCTCCGAAGAGCCACGCACTGTCTGTAGGGGGAAAGCAGTGGCGCAGCAGCACTCTTGTGTGCCGCCCGCCACTCCCCCACCTGCCCTGTGTGATGACATCACTTTTAGTGACATCATCACATTGCATGCACAATCATTGAGCTTGAGGGGGGCAGCGCAAGGGGCTGCCTGGAGTGGAGAACCCCTAGCGCCGGTGCTGGACACATTCCAGCTTATCTATATCCTATTTCTTCCCCCCCCCCTCACTTTCTGTCCAGCAGCTTTTCATAAAACTGTTTACTTTCCCTTTTAGTTCTCCCCCCTCTTCTTTTGCGCTAGGTAAGGATGTTAAACCCCCCCCCCAAAAAAAACTGCTGCCCACCCACCTACCTTGTGCCAATGTCTTAGCAGATCCTTGGCCCTCAGTCATCTTTCTGTGCCAGGGCCAAATCCTGAAACTTAAAAGAAAATTTCCTATGACATATACAGAGTACCTCTTCCTCTTCATTGGACGACTGCAGTGTGCTTCCTCCCCGTGTTACAAGAATTTGGGAGCAGTTGATTCTCTGACCGTACTTAAGTAGAATGTTCAGTATAAGAGCAGAACCTACAGTCCTTTCCCTCTGCCTTAAAGTCTCTTCCTTATTTCTGTTCTCTGCCACCTTCCACTTTTCCTTGTTTTAGCCACTCGGTCCACAAAATAAAGATGACTTAGCTTTTTTAAATTAAACAAATATCTTATTACAGTGAGCCATTTCATTTTAAATGTTCATTCAAATGCAGTTTAAATTAAGGAAGTGGGTGGAAAGCTGAAGCAAGCACTTCGCTTGCTTGCCTGCCCAATCTCCCCCCCCCACACACACACACACCATTGTAAATGTGTGATTCAGCACCAGTGGCTTTTCTCAATATCAGTGGATTAAGAAAGGTGGAACTAAATAGTAATAAAAACAATTGATTTTCATGTAGAAATTTTGGCAGAAAGGTGGAACTAAATAGTAATAAAAAAGCAATTGATTTGCATGAAGGAATTTTGGGAGAAAGAGTCAGGAGGAAGAAACACCAGCAGTTGCCTCTTTTTAAAAAAAACTAGCATTTTTTTTTTTTTGCTGGTGAAAGATTCTGGCATCACCATTGTTATTAATGGATAGAAAACAACACATCTTTGGTAGGCAGGATGTGTGATGCTTATTCTAGCCTTGAGCACTGCCATAGATATATAGTACAGTGGCTTCAAAAAAGTAGCGGAGCAACTGCTTCAGAACTGGGACATTAGCATGTGGGTTTATCTGTGGGAGAAGGCTGTAAAATTGTCCTTTCCTGGTTGAATTGGAACGTTTAGGAGGTATGAAATCATTCAGTTAAATTAAGCTTCCTGTTTCGCAATTCATGCACTATCTGCATCAGAATGCATATTACTTGTTGATGCCACAATGAAAACAGTTTGGTTTGTGGGTAGTCAAGTACTTGGCCTACCCGTCGGGGACATAAGCCACAACCTCTGGTCTTGCAGCTAACATGCCACTTTCACTATATAATTGGATCTG
The DNA here is from genome assembly GCF_032191835.1 of Heteronotia binoei. NCBI lineage: Eukaryota > Metazoa > Chordata > Lepidosauria > Squamata > Gekkonidae > Heteronotia > Heteronotia binoei. The sequence goes on from NC_083237.1 coordinate 60,909,183, forward strand.
CTTGGAAACAAGGGATGCTGAAATTAATGGCTATTTCTGTTTTTCTCTGTTTTCACATGGAAGGACACTAAACATGGCTCCTTGAACACAAGGGCCAAAGGCACAGTACAGAGCTAGGTGCTTTGGATTGTGAGCCAAGTGCCCAGAACTTCCCAAAAGCAAGGGAGATGCTAATTACTGGGCAGTATCCTACCATTCTCTGTGTGGAAGGTGTCCACGTCCATGTTTTCTCCATTGCCGCAGCTCTTTCTGACCCCTGGAATGAACATTTCTAAGGCTGTAAGATCCATAGTGTGGAAGATCTGAACAGATTGAGATATTGAGGAGGGGAGAGAGTGAAGAGTTGAAATTGCTCCTTTTTCCACATATGCAACTTACACCTGATTAGAAGGAAGCAGTTTCATCCTTTTGAATTTGGGAGAGCTCTGTGTGCCAGTTTGGTGTAGTGGTTAAGTGTGTGGACTCTTATCTGGGAGAACCGGGTTTGATTCCCCACTCCTCCACTTGCACCTGCTGGAATGGCCTTGGGTCAGCCATAGCTCTGGCAGAGGTTGTCCTTGAAAGGGCAGCTGCTGGGAGAGCCCTCTCCAGCCCCACCCACCTCACAGGGTGTCTGTTGTGGGGGAGGAAGGGAAAGGAGATTGTGAGCTGTTCTGAGACTCTTCGGAGTGGAGGGTGGGATATAAATCCAATATCTTCATCTACCTCACAGGGTGTCTGTTGTGGGGGAGGAAGGTAAAGGAGATTGTGAGCCGCTCTGAGACTCTTTGGAGTGGAGGGCGGGATATAAATCCAATATCTTCATCTACCTCACAGGCTGTCTGTTGTGGGGGAGGAAGGGAAAGGAGATTGTGAGCCGCTCTGAGACTCTTTGGAGTGGAGGGCGGGATATAAATCCAATATCTTCATCTACCTCACAGGGTGTCTGTTGTGGGGGAGGAAGGTAAAGGAGATTGTGAGCCGCTCTGAGACTCTTCGGAGTGGAGGGCGGGGTATAAATCCAATATCTTCTTCTTCTTATGTATGTGAATGATGGAATATTGCTCACTGTTTCTGAATTAGATGGAAAGTATTAGATGGAAAGTAGAGGTTGTTTGAATGACAGATACTCATAATCCCCCTAACAGATTAATATGCACCCTATTTATAAAGTTGGCCTTGAAGATACTTATTTTCCACATTTTTTCTTTCTTTTACATTAAAAGTTCATTGTGTTTGATAGAGGGTCATATATTGGACTTAAGACGACAGTATAGAATTTAACACGTGCATTGCAGTCAAGTTGATTTTTAAACCAGCGTAGCGTCTTTTTAATAGAACTGAAATGTTTAGTGGAGATGAAAACAATCCAAGACAGTGCACTCATTTACATACGCAGAGTTTGAAGATACAAGAAAATAACTTACATGGAAAAGTAATGTGTCCCCCTCCCCCAAGAAGAGGTGTACAACTTTCTGACTTGTTTCCTGGTCTGTGTTTTGTCTGGGAACTCACAAGGTGTGTTTGCCTTGTTAAGTTACCCGAGCAGCGACCTTTTAAAATTAATTCCATGCGAACTCTCATAAGCAAGCAATAGAATATGAGGTGTGAAGAACTAATCATTAAAAAGACAAACCTGCCCAGCTGCTTAAGCACTGCTCTCTTGAAGAGTTCTTGTGATGCTTCTCTGAAGGTGAAGGGAATTGCTCTTGGGGCTTTGAAGTCAGCAGACCATGTTTCAGCCTGATAAACACACACACACACATTTAAATGCTTGGTCTCCCAGTTCCACATAACTCCAGAGCGATGGTATACCAACAGAGTAGTTTTTTGCCATATAGGAGTTCTGTAACACTTAACACATTTTTTCCCCTTGTTACTGCAGGGCACTTCAGTCTCTCAGCCACCTGAGAACTTCTGTACGTCTGTTGGCAATACCCAAGAGTCCCTACCTGCCAAAACCTGCGGAGTGCCGAGGCCAGTCAACGGCGTCATAAACACGTAAGGATTGCCCCCCTTTGGGACAAAATACATGTTGTGGGCAGTGTTCCCTCTAAGCTGAGTTAGCGTGAGCTAGCTCACAGATTTGTAGCCTCCAGCTCACAGATTTTTGTCTTAGCTCAGGAAGGAGGACCCCAGAGCATAATAATTGATGCAGTCGCTCACAACTTTAATGCCAGTAGCTCACAAAGTAGAATGTTTGCTCTCAAGACTCTGCAGCTTAGAGGGAACATGGGTTGTGGAATGGCTTTTCTGAAAGTGTTCTTTCAACAGGATCTTTTAATACACTGTGACTTGTACCTCTGTGCAAATTGTGCTGTTGAGTGCTTGTTGGATTGTTACGCATAAGCTTCTTCCTTTACAAAAAGTCTTAAATGGTCCATAGGAAAGGAGTGTAGAACTTAAAGATGAGGTAGAGGGGGGCTAATGAAAAAAAAATTAGGTAGAAATGGGTTTGGTGGAAAAAGATGAGGTAGTGATAATCCAAACAAGGATTTTATGTTCAAGTAGGCAGCTGTGCTAGTCTGAAGTAGAACAAAGTGTGAGTCCAGGGGCACCTTCAAGACCAGCAAAGTTTTATTCGAGGTAGAAGCTTTCGTGAAGAAGTGCGCACGTACACAAAAATAAAAATAAAAGAGGGAATTCTTGGAATTCTTCATGTAGCAAACAGCAACACCGCTGCCCAGCTCAAGCTGGAAACTGGAAGTTGTACACAAGAGCTTATACTTTGTTGGTCTTAAAAGTGGACTCGAATGATGTCATAAACCAACTTAGTGGAAGAGTATTCCAGATAGAACATGGCAGAAAGTGGCCCTTTTCACATTGCCTTTCTAAACAGGGTGTTGTTTGTTGTTGGCCCGATTTTGAATAAAGTGATAAAAGGGATGGGGTTTCATACAGTGAATTTCCTTTTGTTAATGAGCCATCTCTGAAGTGTTATGGTCATTTCAAACAGTGCTGCTTTTCCCCTGTCCCTTTTTGCCACGCAACCTTTCTCAGACTTGGTTTTTTTAAAAAAACATTCTCTAAGTTGAGAGCTATAGCTCTAAACCAACATAGCACTTCCATGCTATAGCAGCACCATTGGGGCGCCTCGACTCCATTTACTCTTAGGAACATTTTAAACAGCACAGCAATCCAGGAGCACAGCGAAGGGGTGGAAAACAGAAGGAAGCCATCTCCTTCCAAAGCAGCTCGCCCACGCTTTGCTAACCCAATGCAAGCAAGTTTGTATAAACAGGTAAATAAATTCCTTTAACAGCTTGTTACTGAAATGAATCTGTGTGAAATGACGGGGAAAAAAATCCATTAGCAACCAGTCACTATAACAGAATGCAAAGCCAGTTTGAAAATGGCCACCGTAAAACAAAAGCAAGGAAAGAAAACAAAAAGGAATCCGATGGGTAGGAAATGTGATACAGTGAACTTCTTCCAGCAAGAAGCTGAAGGCAGGGAAGAGTAAGCTAGAGAACGAGGGGTAAAAAAGAGCTGAAGAGCTGTAACTAGTGAGTAGAAAGCCTGTCTGTTCTGGGTGGTATCAGACCTGGTTTTAAGCATCATTGCATTCATGAATCTGTTGGGTTGCCTTGGGCAAAACGGTGGGTATTTTGGTAAATTTAGCTCTCACCAGGTGTTTGTGATAAGAGGGCAAGGCAAAAATGGCTCATAAAGTTTCCGTTCTTTGGGCAGTCTGCAGCCCAGCTTGACAGAGCATACTCAGGGAGATGGCTCAGATGCGGAGGAGTTGCTGCGTAAAAAACAGAGGCTAAACCTAGTCTCTTTGCCTCCGGATGGAACCTGTGTAGCAGCCCGCACCCGCCCTGTCCTCAGCTGCAAGAAACGGCGGCTGGTTCGGCCCAGCACCCTGGTACCGCTCTCCAAAAAGGTCAGTTGATAATTTCTGTATTATGTTGAATAATAGGAATTATTATTGGTAATAAAGACCAGAAGAAAGCCCGCTTCGGTGGGGTAGGGCGGGATATAAATCAAATCAAATAAATAAAATCAAGAAATAAAGAAGGGGCATCAATAAATAAAAGCAAAACGAAAGTGGACTGGATTCCGACTCTTATCTGGGAGAACGGGGTTTGATTCCCCTAACCCTAACCCCACTCCTCCACTTGCAGCTGCTGGAATGGCCTTGGGTCAGCAATAGCTCTCACAGAGCTATCCTTGAAAAGGCAGCTTCTGGGGAGAGCTCTCTCAGCCCCACCCACTTCACTCACAGGGTGTTTGATGTGGGGGAAGAAGGTAAAGGAGATTGTGAGCCCCTCTGAGACTCCCAAGATTTGGAGTGGAGGGCAGGATATAAATCCAATGTCGTCATCTTATTACTACACTAATACATAATGAAATAATCATACCATACCAAACCTTTAATGGCATAATTAATGAAATAATCATACAACTCATGGCCCAGTTGCTAACAGGCCATGGTCTGGTATCGGTCCATGGCCTGGGGGTTGGAGACCCCTGATTTAAATCATGGAACAAAAAAAGGGGCAAGCTCCCCCCCCCAAACAAAAAACTGGCAGGGGGGCCAAGGCCCATGGGCCCCTGGTTAGCTACAGACCTGAGTGAGACTGCCACTGAAGTGAAGGTGTTTTGCTTGACTGCTGCAGACAAGGTGGTTCTGCCAGGCTGAAGCCACAATCAGAGTGGCCCCGTCCACTTGCATCTCCCCAGAATCCTCCTGTTCCATCCCTTGCGCCAGTTGCTTGTGGGCTGGGTAAGAGCCCCCCCCCCCCCCCCCGGCCTTATGTTTGATACTCCTGGTGCAAACAATAACGGGATGCTTTCCTTTCCCAGGAGACTTCAGGGCTTGGCTTGCATTTGTACTGTGGGAACGATATATTAGGATAAGTGAAAGAGAGAGCTCAGAAGTGTTTTGTTCAGGCAGAATTAATGGGACATGTGTAGGCATTGAAAACAGCACTGCCGCATCAAGGTGATCCATATGGCGCTCTGCCTCCCTTGCAGTCATGAGGTCTGGAAACTTGCTGCTTTAAACAAAAGGCAATCCAAAAAACAAACACTGTGATATACAGACTGACAAGGTTTAGTAAAACTTTTAAGGAAAGGTTCCCTGTGCAAGCACCAGTCGTTTCCCACTCTGGGGTGACGTTGCTTTCATAACGTTTTCACGGCAGACTTTTTTACGGGGTGGTTTGCCATTGCTTTCCCCAGTCTTTTACGCTTTCCCCCCAGCAAGCTGGGGACTCGTTTTACCGACCTTGGAAGGCTGAGTCAACCTTGGGCCGGCTACCTGAATCCAGCTCCCGCTGGAATCGAACTCAGGTCATGAGCAGAGAGTTCAGATCACAGTACTGCTGCTTTACCACTCTGCACTACGGGGCCGCTGTAAAACTTTTAAAGAGTCATGTAAATCTATTTGTATACATTTGAAAGATTACAAGAAAGGCCCATCTTGTAACGTAAAGTTGCCCTTCTTTTTAATGTATACAAATAAGATTTACATGACTCTTTAAAAGTTTCACTAAACACTGTTAGCCTGTATCTCACAGTGTTGGTTTTTTGTATTGCCTAAATATGAACTCTGATCCCATGGTGTCGGTTTTTGTGCTTCAAACAAAAGGATTGATATTCTCAAAATACCGAACCGTAGCCTGCTACTGGATGTGGTCTTTCTGTGTTTGCACAGAGTTGTGCGATACAGTTTTTGCTCTCAGAAAGCTTTTCACAATTAATCCAAATTGATCCTTTTGTGTGTTTACCACTGGTTTATGTTTTAGTTGCAAATGTGGCTAATGTGGTGTGTCAATACTGGAAATAGGTATTTTCCGTTAGAACGATGAACTCTAGAAATCTATCTGACGGCATGTTGTTCTATTTTTGTAATCAAGTGCAAATTAAAAGCAGTTCCTAGTTGCTTACATAACTGTTTAGCAATGTAGGATAACAAAATGTGGATTTCTCCTGTGGGGGACAGAATCATGGTCACATTCTGATATTAGGAAGGGGCGAAGTTGGTGCTTCCACAGATTAGAACATTATGATGTAGAACAAGAATATCCTTTATGCATACTTGTGAATCCCCTCACCCCTTGACCCCCTCAGTGATCTGAGTGCTGGCTTGTTTCTGCCAGAGTTCCTGTGAGATGTTCTACAGTTAACACTTAAATAGGACAAACCAGCATTATTGGCGTCATCTGGGATGTGCCTTAAGGTCTGTAGGGTTGCTGAACACAAACTGTGTTCTTCCAGCCCATGGGTGGCCAAACTTGCTTAATGTAAGAGCCACATAAATTAAATGTCAGATGTTTGAAAGCCACAAGGAAGGAAAATAGAGGGAGAGGTGGAAAGAAAGCAACTTTAAATGTATCCACCAATAATCCACTGGCTGGCTTGGCTTGGAGAAATGATTTCAAGAGAGAAATGCCTTCTCTAAGCTATTCAACAGGGCAGTGTTCTTCCAGGCCATGGGTGGCCAAACTTGCTTAATGTAAGAGCCACGTAAATTAAATGTCAGATGTTTGAAAGCCACAAGGAAGGAAGGAAGGAAGGAAGGAAAATAGAGGAGGGAGAGGTGGAAAGAAAGCAACTTTAAATGTATCCACCAATCCACTGGCTGGCTTGGCGAAATGATTTCAAGAGAGAAATGCCTTCTCTAAGCTATTCAACAGGGCAGTGGGGGCTTAGTGAGCCACACAATGTGTGTGAAAGTGCCGCATGTGGCTCCCCTGTTCCAGCCCTTCTCAGTTCACCCATAGTGATAAAACTGCTGAGCTAGGCCAAAGGTTGGCAAGTTCTTTGGCCTGAGTGCCAAGACTCCCGCAATGTCTATATGTGAAGATGACAGCAAACAAAGTTTGTGGGGTGGCGGGGTGGGGATAAGATAAGAATAGCCCCTAATGGCTCTTACAACACTTCCAAACTTGCCTCAGTGCCCTGGGTGGAGATCAAGGACTGGGCTGGTGTGTCGCTGTTCGGCTTGCCGTCACGGATTGCCTATTTCTCCTGAGGCACCATCCAAAGCGCTTTCAGTAGCTGTATTCAGAATTAAGGGACGCAAAGAGACTGGCTAGTCCTCCGGTTCTGATGTTATTTGAACCATTTCCTCACCCCTTCTTGTGTGCAGGTTCATCGCAATAGCATGGGGCGGTGCAGCTGTGACGTGAACCCCTTATGTGCTCTCTGTGGCACTCGCAGCTCGGCGCCTCCAGAAATCCAGTACGAAGCCCCTTTGATGGAACGTCTTTCACAGTTGGATTCCTGCATCCACCCGGTTCTCTCATTCCCAGATGGTAAGACAGATGCTCGATTGAAAGACTTTGTGTTAAACGTGGGGAGAGCTGAACGCAGAGAGTCCAGTTTGGGGAGGAGAATCCAGGGCAGTGCGGCTGTCCTGTCCACACGTGGCAGTAGGTTGCTTCCTGTGCCCTTGGAAGTGGACACTGGGGGGGTCGGGGATCCCATTTGTCTGGTTCTCTGGTCATGGAAGTGGTCAGAAAGCCACTTGAGCCACAGAGGCGAGGTCATGGCTAGACCAGAGTGGCCTGAAAAGGAGTTTGTTTTTTGCTGTCCTGGGGTTCTGAAGCGCCTTGTCACCAGCCACTCACCAGGCATTCCTGATCTAGTTTGCTAGTGGCTGCACTTCATGGCGTGTCCTGCTGGAGACTGGTTAACCAGGCAGGCACCCCCCTCTCTCTGTCTCTGTCTGTCTGTCTCTATCTCCCCTCTTTCTCTGTGTCTGTCTTTCTGTGTCTGCTCTGTGTGTGTGTGTGTGTGTTTCTCTGTCTCTCTCTCTCTGTTTCTCCCTCCCTCCCCCTGTCTCTCTCTCTCTCCTATATGTCTGTCTCTTTCGCTCTCTGCTGGGTTCTCCTCACTCCACTACAAGAGTTGGTTTATAAGGCGTTCTGCCCTCCTCTGGACAAATTGGTTTCTGGCTGGAAATTTCCAGATGACGTAATAACATCATAACAACCTTCCTGGAAAAGATGTTAATTGGGGTTTGAAAACTGCTAAGAGAGCGCCATCTGGGGGTCCTCAAGAGACCTGCTTTCAGCTGGAGAGAGAAATTCCCCCCCACCCCACAGTCATGATGCCGTTTTGGCGCAATCAGACACTGGCTTACAGTGCAGCAGGACGCTTGGAGGAGCAGTAAATTAGACGGATGCGTCTTCAGCTGGCCTGGCAGATCAGAGAGAATTGCTCGTCTTAATCAACAGTGCATTCTCAGTCTTTCACACCCACAGTTTAGCCATCTGTGATACCTGTACAGCCAACTGTTAGACTTTGGCTTCCCTTCTTCAGTACATAGCTGTGGCTAAGATTGCTTTGAATACACTCACAGAGTTTCTTGTCTCTCTCCTCTCACCTTCCCCCCCAAAGACAGGCACTCAACTTTTTCCTCTATTAATATCTGCAGGCCACACCCCCTCTCATCAGCTGCTGTCCTGTTGCTCAAATGGCCTCTTTACCCTAAGTCAGGGGTGTCAAACTCATGAGGGCTGGATCTGACATAAATGAGACCTTGTTGGGCCAGGCTATGTCACATTGGGCCATGTGTATACCTATTTAAGATTAGGTAGCAGAGATATAAACTTTATAAAGGACACAGACAAATGCAATTAAATATTTTTTAAAAAACAAACTTAAATCATGCTTAAAATATTAGCACTCTTTGCCTTTAAAGGTGCTTTCTTTGTATTTCTCTCATGGGATTCAGGGAACGGGGCAAGGGATGCTGTGGTTCTTTCCTTCCTTCCCCAGGAGGCGGGGGGTGGGTGGCGGGAGGCGCCTCAGCCAATAGAAGGAAGAGAGACTTGGCTCAGTAGCTTTGCTGTGTGATTGAGCGAGCCTGGAAAAACAAGTTCTGCCTTTCCCCCTTCCTCCCCAAGGGAGGTGCCTCAGCCAGCTGAGAAATTAGAGGTTTGGACTGTAGCTCCTGTGTGATTGAGCAAGGCTTGCAAAGCAAGCTCTTATGCAGAAGGAAGCAAGAGAGAGGGAGAAGCAGAAGATGACAGCCAGTTGCTCAAGGTTCCGGTAGGGCCCTCTGGGAGCCTGATTTGGCCCCCGGGCCTCATGTTTGACACCCATGCCCTAAGTCTTTGCTCTTGTCCTCTAGGTCAGACCGGCATACCTCAGTCACCTTCACCTAGTTGGAGAGAAAGAGACAGTATGTTCAGTGCCCTGCTAATTAGCTTCTTTTCTCCAAGCTCTTGAGGCCAGGGCCCCTCAGGCTTCTGTCACACCGGAGCTCCCTCAGAAGAAGTTGTCTTCCAAGTCGCCCATCTATAGTTGACGCGATAGGCACAGTCGTCAGCTAGCAGCTACCACTCATTACCAGCTTATGGAAAAGCAGATGGAAAGAAATAGGTTGATAGCGCTGGGAAGGAGTCAGCAGTCACGGTGCACGTTGGCACCAGTGGCAACGGGCAGTGTAGTTGTGTGGTCCTGGAGCTAAAATTAAGGCACTAGGCAGAAAGTTAAAGGCCAGAGCCTCACAGGTGGCATTCTCAGAAGTGCTGCCAGTCCCACGCGCAGGGCCAGCTAAACAGGCACAGATCCAGGGTTTGCTTGGATGAGAAAGTTGTGCTGAGAGGAGGGGAGGGATGGTGGCTCAGTGGTGGAGCATCTGCTTGGTAAGCAGAAGGTCCCAGGTTCAATCCCCGGCATCTCCAACTCAAAAGGGTCCAGGCAAATAGGTGTGAAAAACTTCAGCTTGACACCCTGGAGAGTCGCTGCCAGCCTGAGTAGATAAGACTGACTTTGATGGACCCAGGGTCTGATTCAGTAGAAGGAAGCTGCATGTGTTTTTATATATGTTTCTATGTCGAGAGGAAGGGTTTTGATCTGTGAGGCAGAGAACAAACTTTCTGGGGCAAGCCGAACCTGTACAAAAGAGACAGGCTTCACTTAAAATGAAAGGGACCCCGGCTGCTGGCAATTAATATCAAAAAGGTGGTAGAGCAGCTTTTAAACCAGGGGTGTCAAACTCGTTTGTTACAAGGGCCGGATCTGACATAAATGAGACGTTGTGCCAGGCCACGGCAGGTTGTGCCAGGCCATGTAGATACCTATTTAAGGTTAGGTAGCAGAGATATTAACTTTATAAAGGATACAGACAAACACAATTAAGTTTTTTTTTTAAATGTAAAACATGCTTAAAACATTAGCACTCCTGGTCTTAAAGGTGTTGTTTTTTTTTATCTCTTCCATGGAATCCAGGGAACTGGGCAAAGGAAGGTCTGGCTCTTTCCTTCCTTCCCCAGGGGACCAGGAGCGAGGGAGCCTCAGCCAATAGAAGGAAGAGAGGCTTGGTTCAGTAGCCCTGCTGTGTGATTGAGAGAGACTGGAAAAACAAGCCTTGCATTCCCCCCTTCCTCCCCAAGGGAGGAGCCTCAGCTGATGGAGAAAATAGAGTTTTTGCTCTGTAGCTCCTGTGCAATTGAGCAAGCCTTGCAAAGCAAACTGTTATGCAGAAGGAAGCAAGAGAGAGGGAGAAAGAAGCGGATGACAGCCAGTTGCTCGGGGGCCTGATAGGAGCCCTCGCAAGGGCCTAATTCAGGACCTCGGGCCGCATGTTTGACACCCCTCTTTTAAACTAATCCCAGGGGGAAAGCTGACAGGTGCCAGGGAGACTCCTGTTTGGGGAGAAGTCTGTCCCAAGGAATGATTACATATACATACAGTCAGGGGAACTCTACATTGTTGTTATTATGAAGCAAACTATGTTAGGAATTATTAAGAAAGAGATTGAAAATAAAATGGCTGATGTTATAATCCCCCTATACAGATCTCTGGTGCATTCTCATTTGGAATACTGTGTACAGTTCTGGTCACCACATCTCAAAAAGGACACTGCAGAGTTGGGAAAAAGTACTGGGGAGGGCAGCTGAGATGATGAGGGGGTTTTGGAGCACCTTCCCTACCCAGAAAGGCTGAAGAGTCTGGGACTTTTCAGTTTAGAGAAGAGAATGTTGAGAGAGGAACACGATAGAGGTTTATAAAATCATGCATGAGGTGGAGAGAGTTAGCAAAGAACTTTTTCTTCCTCTCCCAAAATACTAGAACTCAAGGGCATCCGATGAAACTGATGGGGCAAGTAGGTTCAGGTCACACGAAAGGAAACACAGCTTCACACAAAGAGTGATTCAGATGTGGAATTTGCTGCCGGAGGATGCAGTGTTGGCTGCAGGAATAAACAGCTTTAAAAGGGGATGAGAGAGATTCATGGAGGATAAGTTTATCAGTGGCTGCTAGCCATGGTGACTTACTGGAACCTCTGCATTCAGAGGCAAACTGATCGTCTGAATTCCAGAGCCAGGAGCCAACGTCAGCAGAAGGCCTTGGCCTCTGTGCCCTGTTGTTGACTCTCCAGAGGATCTGGTTGGCCCCTGTGTGAGACAGAATGCTGGACTAGATGGACCACTGGTCTGATCCAGCAGGGCTCTTCTTATGTTCTTATGAAGGCCTTGGCCTCTCTGCCCTGTTGTTGGCCCTCCAGAGGAACTGGTTGGGCCCTGTGTGAGACAGAATGCTGGACTGATCCAGCAGGGCTCTTCTTATGTTCTTATGAAGGCCTTGGCCTCTCTGGTCCAGCAGGGCTCTTCTTATGTTCTTATGAAGGCCTTGGCCTCTCTGCCCTGTTGTTGGCCCTCCAGAGGAACTGGTTGGCCCCTGTGTGAGACAGAATGCTGGACTGATCCAGCAGGGCTCTTCTTATGTTCTTATGAAGGCCTTGGCCTCTCTGATCCAGCAGGGCTCTTCTTATGTTCTTATGAAGGCCTCAGCCTCTCTGCCCTGTTGTTGGCCCCCCAGAGGAACTGGTTGGCCCCTGTGTGAGACAGGAAGCTGGTCTGATCCTGCAGGGCTCCTCTGATGTTAAAAGGGAGTGGACATGTATGAGAATGCTAAAATGTTAAGACATAAACAATTGCAAAGGGGAAAGGTGGCTTCCTAAAGCTGTAGGCAGTCTGAGATTTGCACTCGAGGGGTGTCTGCCTGAGTACTGTGTTCTGCACCACAAAAAGCTTTTTCTCATTCTCCAAGCACCTGTGTGGCCAGGCCTTAGATAAACCTAGACCAGACTTGCTTAACATAAGAGCCACACAGAATAAACGTCAGATGTTTTGAGAGCTGCAAGGAATGAAGGAAGGCAAATAGATGGGGAAGGAGAGGTGGAAAGAAAGCAACTTTAACTTCAAATGCATTCTCCAAGCTGGCCAACAGGGCACTGGGGGCATCAAGAGCCACGCAGTATGTGCGAAAGAGCCACATGTGGCTCCCGAACCGCAGTTGGGCCACCCCTGACCTAGACTGTGTTGAGGATTGAGGGGGCTGTGTGGACAAAATCCATTTGGGACAGGAGCTATAATAATGAGGGGAATAGGCCAAGATGGAGTAAAAAACCTGGCCGGATCCCATCCTGGAGCTGTTAGCTTCTGAGGAGAGATTGCGAGGAGAAGACGATCACTGGTGTGTCTTATACGGACCAGCCCTTGCGGAGAGCTGCTAAGCTGAGCAGACTGCTAGCTCAGTGAGCACCAAGCTCAGACCCCTGCTCTTCTCACTCACCTGGTGTCTCTCAGAGCCACCTTTTCACATAAGATGAGACGGGGAGCGGCAGCACCAGTGGTCTGAAGATCCGTATAAAAAATTACATTCAAGCCGGCTTTGTGTTAGCTGTTGTGTTTCATATGTGGAGACAGGGCTCTCCTTCCCCTCTTTCTGTCCTGCGTCTCACCCTCTGAGCTGTTTGCATGCTGGAAGCAGAAGTAAGTTTTGCAGAGTATAAATGCACAAGTGTACTTCATTTCCTTCGTTCTGGTTGCAACGTGTTCTTGGTTAGTGGAGAACTTAGGTGTGGCCTGGCTTGTTTTGCATCAAGCGGGCACAACCTTCAGTACTTTACTGTCATGGCCAATGAGTCATTTACTGTGCTTCACCTGTGTGACCTTGGCATTTTCTTACATCATGCTGTTTCGTCTGAGTCATGTGGAGCTCTCTGCTTGTTAAGCTTTTCAAACTGTCCGTGGTGTACGGTGGGAACGAGTCGGAGAGGGCAGGCAGTTAGGATGGTTATGAATTGGGATTTAAAGTAGCACAAAGTCACTCGATCGTTTCTTCAGTGGCTGGAAGCCATGCAGTACTAGTCACCTTGGTGGTCTCCGGATCTACGGGCCAGACCCATGTGGTGGCAGCCGCCTTCGGGGAGGATGCTCTTGCTGCACTGCATTTAGAATGAATACAAGTGAGCATGCAATAATTCCAGCCTTTTGTGTGCATATTCTCCTCCAGATGTACCGATGAGTTTGCATTTCCAGAGCATGCTGAAATCCCAGCTGCAGAACAAGCCTTGTGAGAAAATCAAACCTCCCAAAAAGCTCACCCTGAAGCACCGACCCACCATGCCTTCTAGCAGTCTGTCTGACCCAGTGCGCAAGGACCGCCACAAGCTAGTGAATACTTTCTTAGCCGCAGCCAGTAAGTGTCCTTGTAACTTAATATTTTTTGGTCTTTCTTTGGCAGGAAGGCGCTGCACCATTCCTGGAGGTGTCCAGAGCAGAGTAGGCTTTGTGCATTGTTGGTATGAGCAGGGGCATGCTTGGACTTGTATTAATGCCGGAACTCATTCACGGAATCTGTGAAAAAGTCATCAAGGGAGCGCCTCTGAGCATGTGCCAAGAGCCTTTCCCTTGACCTAGTAATTCTAGATCTTTAAATGTGGAGCAGGGCTTCCAGGTCAGAGAAGATAACTCCTCAGCAGCCTCCCCATCTCTTCTTGGAAATAAAACACTAGTAATGTAACCTAGCCTGTGTAAGCTGTTCCAGAGAGCAGCTGTGTAGTGTTACCTCGAAAAGAAGCTCAGAACTTGGCCACTGGATTTTGTCTCACCAGTAGGATCCTTATGTGTTTACAATGCCCTTTATTGGCCTCAGCACTCCAGAGGTTTTGATGCCATGGTGACTCCATGAGTTTTGGGTTTTGGCGCCCTGGGTTTCTCAATCCCTGGCTTAACAGGGGCACTGGAAAGGCAAACAATAAAGATTGTAGTGTGCAACCATTTTTGAAGAAATTGCATGATGAAAGGAGAGAAAATGAGTTACATCACCGAGATCGCTTGGGATGCTGCTCAGCTTGTAACTTTCATCAGCTCTTGTACAGAGTTCTGTCTTAACTTGGCTACTCGGGGTCCCTTTTACTGGAGATAACACAGGATTTCACCTGTCCCTTTAGTTTAAAGTGGGTGTGTACCTTGCCCTCCAGTTATAGTCCCTCTTATTTCCTCTCCTTAGAAGATTAGGGCAAATCAGGTGTTTGGAGAGGTAAGGAGGCTTGGTTGTCTCACCTGGATTATCTCCAAGCCAGGTATATATGGGCTGGTTATAGCGGGTTGATGTGAAAAAAGACACTCGGCAAAACTTTAGAGGCGCAGACACCCTTTAGTGTGGGGAAGAGAATGGCAAACCACCCCATAAAAAATGCCATGAAAACGTCATGATGCGGCATCGCCCCAGAGTCAGAAACAACTGGTGCTTTACCTTTTTAAGATGCTGGCACTGAAAATAGGCTCTGCCACAACAATGTATTATACAGAAGCGAGCTGTGGAAAATCGAAAAGTAGGCCTTAAGATCCGCTGTAAGGTGGGGTGCAGCCATAGAGCTCTGCGCTGTTGCTGGCCTTACCGCTGTGTTTTGTTTTTGTTCGGGAAGGAAGGCAACAGCTGCTCACCTTCCTTCTACCCACTGCCTTTCCTTACCTCCTGCTTCTTCTCCACGATAGCAGAGATAGTCCTGCCTCGTTTCCTTTCCCCCTGTTCCACCACGGCCACAGCTTTTAAGGGGTGAAACAGGCAGTTTTGAATGGTGCAGCTGCTTTGTGGAGTAATAGCAGGTAGGCAGTGGCAGGGGGGAAGAACAAGCTCATTGCAGGTTGTCACTTGGGGGCAGTTGCTGCTATTGACACCTCTGCTTTGGTCATGGAGGTAACGTCACAGTGCCCTCGCATGAGCCTTGAGGTGGGTGGGTGGGTGTGTCTGCCTTGATGTCTGGAGCGCTGCCCCCTGCGTGCCCTTCACAGGCCAGGAAAGAGAGGTGAAAGCAGGGTGTTTTCATGGCTCTCTTTCTGTTCCACTCCTCAGCTTGCTCCCATCACAAAACCGAGCCAGACAAGGCACACAGGCAGTCCTTAGACGATCTAAGGGCCACTCCCAACAAGGCCGAGAGAGCGCCAGAGCGCTCGCTTATCCTGACTTCAGTTCATGAGAGAAAGAGATTACGGGACAGCTCCTCCGAGAGAAGCGAAGGTAGGCTGGTCCACAGCCCCGGTCTGTTTGGGGAGAGCTTGGGTTTCACACTGCTGCCCCCCTCTGGCTTTTGGAGAAGGGTGCTTGCTGCTGCTGCTGCTGGGGAGTTAGAAGGGGCATGGTGTCAGGTGCTGCCGCCGCCTCTCTTCCTGTGTGCTTCAACTGCTTCTTCCTCCAGGGAAGGAGGTCCCGCCCAAGGAGGTTCCTCTCTTTTTTGCTGTCTGTGGTTCCTTTTTGCGTAGGTCACTGGATCGCAGGTTGGCTCGGTGCATCGGGGTGAGAGGAAAACGCCTCTTCAGTTCACCTTCTCTTTTGTCCCCTTCTCGTGCAGTGTTGAAGCACCATGCGGATATCGGAGGCCCAAGCTACCTGTCAGGCACTATGGCCTCATCGGCTCACAGTCCCATTATGCGGCAGCTGTCCACCGCCTCGGAAAACCTCCTGCCGCCTCCTGCCAGCGCGAGCTCCCTGGGTGCCTCCAGTGCATCTGTAAGTACCGGGTGACGGATTGCTCATGCCAAGAATGGTTGCCCTTCATGGGGTATGAAGTGACCTGGGTTTCTTCTGCGTTGCCAATCAGTTACCGTCAGGTTTCTTCTGCATTGCCAATCAATTACCTGCTGAACGTTCAGTCTGGAGAAGAGGAGGTTGAGGGGGGGGAGAGACATGATTGCTATCTTTAAGTAGTTGAAGGGCTGTCACTTAGAGGAGGGAAGGGAGCTGTTTCTGTTGGCGGCAGAGGAGAGGGCTCTCAACCATGGGCTTAAATCATGGGTGGGAAGGTACCGGCTGGATATTAGGAACAACTTTTCTACTGTAAGAGTGGTTTGGCAGTGAAATCGGCTACCTGGAGAGATGGTGAGCTCCCCCTCGCTGGTGGCAGTCTTTAAGCAGCAGTTGGACAAACGCTTGTCGGGGATGCTCTAGGCTGATTCTGCACTGAGCAGGGGGTTGGACTAGATGGCCTGCATGGCCCCTTACAACTCTCTGATTCTGTGAATTCTTGTCAAGAGAGTGGCTGAGAGGGTTAGCGTCTCATCTAAGTTGCCGGTCTGGGGCTAGCTGCTGAGGCAGGTTGGTTGGTGTAAGTTCCTGTGACAAAGTAGCTTTAAGGAGGGGTTAGCAGTCTCTTAACAGAGGGTGAAAGGAAGTCTGGCAGAAGGAGATGGGAGTCAGAACTCTGCTTCCTTAGTTTTAACAGACTTGCGCTGAAGGGGTCCTCACTAGTTCCTTACAAAATATCTTATGATTGGGGCTGGTCCAATGGATAATATATGAATTTCAGCCAATAGGACAGCTGAGGTTGGGAGCCAGCCAATACTGAAGAGGTTGCCAAGTGCATCTGGTGATGAGAGACCTCTCCTTGGCTAGATTTTGAATCTAGTCTGCATTCATCCATCAAGGATTTGGAAAAAGCTCCACCCCGCCATCCGTGTTCTGTGTTAGCTTGTCATGTTGGCATGTGCTCTGATTGGTGCCACATCACATGTTCATTATTACAAGAAGTCCTGGGACTTGTATTTTGGCTTTGCTTGCCTTTTGACTCTGGAACACTCAGGGACTCGGGTGGCTGTTGGTTTTCTGGAATTGTCCAGTGCGGCCTGCATTCCTTCCAAGATTGCTTGCCGTCTCTGCCGCGTTTCCAAGCCCTCCTTTATGGTAGCATCCATGAAACAAAGGCATGAGGAGTCGCATTCCTCCTTGGCCGCTCTTCAAGTTACACAGAATTTTTAGGGAAAGCTGGAAAGATCTTTTGGGTATTATGATTTCATAGAGCTGTGTTTTGCTTGGTGTTTCATTTACCTGCTTGTTTTTAGGATTTAAAAAAAATCTTCATAGTCTCTGTGCATGAAGCTTCTTGGGCTTGAACCTGAGCAGAGTATTCAGAATATTCCAGAGGGTGTGTGTGGGGGGGAAGTTGTGGCACTGGCTTTGCCCACCCCTGAGGGGTTGGACCACCTATGTGCATGCCTGAGTGGGTACAGCTGTGCCTTCCTGCTCAGTATTTCTTCAGCCACTGTAGTGGAAACGTTATGAAGAATTTTCTCTGGTGAGGTGTTTTCTGTGAGCCAGGCCCTTCTTTCTTGGGCCATCTCACCTCTTACCCCTCCTTTTCTCCAGTGGGCTTTTCAGTTTTTTTACACATCTGTGGTGTTGCGGGCAGTTGTTTCAAAGGAGCCCGAGAAAACTGTTGAGCCACCAACAGTCGTGATTACTGCCCTGTCTGCCTTAAGTTGGAGCATAAGGTGGAATCTCGCACATATCTTTTCAAATTTATAAAGCCAGCCTGTTGAAATTACTCCCCTTGTTTGAAGGCAGCTCTGAGAACTGTGTCATTATCTGTTCTTGCTGCTGTTTCTTTTTTTGTATTTGTGTGTGTGCACGCACACATGCCTGGAAGTCGTGGTTAACTTCTGGCAACACCTACTGGAGCCTGGACATTTGAGAGAGGTGGCTTGCTTGACTGCCTCTGTGTCCCATCCCTGGTACTCCTTGGAGGTCTTCCAGCCAAATAGTTGCTAAGTAGTTGCCTATTTAGCTTCTGAGGGCTGACGAGATGGGGCTTTACTTGGGTTATCCATGTCAGAGCCTCCTGCTGCTACGTCTTTTCTTTATTTTTTAAAATTTTCAGCAATGATAGAAAAAGAGCATAAGAAAACATCCTGCTATTTCTTGATCTTTGACACCCTTAACCTGAACCTGTGGTTCAAACCAGCTGAGATCGATTGAGCTCATGGTGCCCTCTCACTCAAGGTGAATTCAGTCCAGAAAATTAAGACCTGGCAAATGCACTGTGCATGTTCAGAACCAGAAGAGGAGGGAAAATAAAGATAGATGGCAGGAGTTGCCGACGGTAGCTTTTGTGCAGCCTGCAGATTATTCACTTTCTGCAGGCTACTACCACAGCTTTCTCAGCTCATATGGTAATGAGAGGTTACAGTATTGATCCCTGGCAAGCTGCAAGGCAGCTTTTTGTAATTCCCGTCCTTCTCAAGTCTCTGTTCGTGTAGTAGATTAGCTCCATACTTGAAAGTTAACTGAGGATGTGGCAGAGGGCATAACGTTCTTGGGCACCATTGAACTCAGCCCTGACCGTCAGGATCTTCTCCCTGCAGAACTCAGGACTGTCTGAATTGAGTTGTCTCGAGATAACTTCTCTATGAGATTGTTACAGAGAGAGCAGGGATCAGCTGAGAACGTGGTCACGGGGTTGCCATTAACTTCCTCTGTCACACCTACATTTGGCTTACATTCACCACCACCCCCTTTTAGCCCTAGTGTCAACTTCCTGTTTGGCCCCAAACTCCACCAAGGCCATTGCAGCCACCACCAGCCAGTTGGACCGGTCCCCTCATTTCCCTGTTCTCTCCGATGCCTTTGAGTCCACAACGACAGCATTGGATTTATAGTCCACTCTCCACTCAAGAGTCTCAGAGCGGCTCACAATCTCCTTTATCTTCCTCCCCCACAACAGACACCCTGTGAGGTGGGTGGGGCTGGAGAGGGCTCTCACAGCAGCTGCCCTTTCAAGAACAACCTCTGCCAGAGCTATGGCTGACCCAAGGCCGTGCTAGCAGGTGCAAGTGGAGGAGTGGGGAATCAAACCTGGTTCTCCCAGATAAGAGTCCACACACTTAACCACTACATCAAACTGGCCCACAAGTACGCCACAAAATTCAGAGACAGTGCATGATTCCTTTCTGACCATGACAGCTATGGCTTGCAAATTTGCCGTCCTTGGCCAGAAGGCCTTTATCCATCGCCTCAAACTTGGGTCCTGTTGTCCTAGAATCAGGGCAAGGTTTTCCATCCAGAAATAGTTTCTTTCTTGATTTACTGTTTTCCCAGCAATAGTCTTAAACAGCAGACTCTCACCTCACAAAAGGAAAGTCTATTCAAAAATAGATCGAATCTCATCGCCGGGAAGATTCGGCTCCAAATAATTGATGCAGACCTTGGGCAGTGCTCTGTATCCTTTTGTTTCAGGATGCCAGTTCCATCTTGCATTCTCGAAGATTAGCTGTTTGCTCCTTAAACATAACACCTTCTATTTCTGTTCAACAGCCTCTGTTATTGGGATGGTCGTTTTTTTCCTCTCTTCTTTTTTGTAACTATGACAAATCACTTGAGAGGTCGCTATAAGCAAAGGATTCACTGACATGCTCGTAAGCCAAGTATAGTTCAGGCAACTCTTTCTCTTTTATTGCTCTCTTTTCCGGGGTGGGGTTTAAAAGTTTATTTAAAGGGGGAAAAAAATTACACAGAACATAAATTAGAATGTTTAAAGTAACTCCAGAACAAAAAAAAAACCATGAGAGAATTATACAGAAATATAAGTGGAACCTAAATACAATAGTAAAATTGTTAAGCCAAGCTAAATAACAAAGACTAAAAGTTGGAAGATCTCTTTGCTTTTAATACTCAAGGAAAGCAATTTAATAGATCCTCAAGTTAATTGTGAATTAAATGAAAAGCATGAAGAAAGGAAAGAAGGAATACGAAGAAAGCAAAAAATGAAGGCAGAAATAGATGAAGATCGAATTATTGATACCCACTCTTGTGCCCAGAAAAGTTGTGTAAGGTGGAAGCTGATATTATTTTTCTTTTTTCAGAGTAAGCGTTTTTTAAAAAAAAAAAAATTAGTCACCTTATTTATTTCCTGTATGGAATTATGCCAAGAGGTGCTTCTCCCCCCCCCCCTCGCCCCCGGGGTCACACAGCAGCGATGACACAGTCCCTGGCTGTACAGCCAGTAAGTTTCAAGATGCTCACCAGACTTTAAAAAGTAATCAGAGAGACGAGTTTTTACGTAATTTATTTTCAAATAAACAACCCTAATTGAGAGTTGTTGTCAGTAAGGGGCCTACCAAACTTTCCCCCTGGCTCCAAACGTGGCCTGTGTTGCTGCCAGTTTCAGCCTCCTCAGTTTGGAGTTCGCCTAATGAAACATTTCTTGATGGGAACGGTCAGGATTTACTCTCCAGTTTCTTAACCAACCCCTTTATGGAATCTACAGTGGGTTCTGTCTCAGTTGATGAAGCCTTCATTGAAATCTCTAGCAGCATGCTAAGGCTTTTCTCTTTTCAAGGTTATTATCTCAACAACCATAAATTCTGTAAGATGGGCAAATGAAGAATGCAATTTTCTGCAGAGCATAAGAACATAAGAACATAAGAGAAGCCATGTTAGATCAGGCCAATGGCCCCTCCAGTCCAACACTCTGTGTCACACAGTGGCAAAAAAAATTATATATACACACACACTGTGGCTAATAGCCACTGATGGACCTCTGCTCCATATTTTTATCTAAACCCCTCTTGAAGGTGGCTATGCTTGTGGCCGCCACCACCTCCTGTGGCAAGGAAGGAAGAAAAGGAAAGCAATTTCAGTATTCTGTGTGCCTACTCCCATCTTCAGATGGGTCAGCTTGTTCATCTTAACACCTCAATGGGTGATGCACACAGACCACAAAGAAGAACAGGGGTCTGACCTGGAACTTCTGCTCTCCAAGAGGTCATGTGCCCCTCCCTTCTTTCACGCAACAGGAGAGTTTTTTTCCTGCTGCATCTTATAGGGCAGGGGTGGCCAAAGTTGCTTAATATAAAGAGCCACATAGAATAAACATTAGATGTTTGAGAGTTGCAAGACACGAACGTCAGGTGTTTGAGAGCCGCAAGGAAGGAAAGAAAACAAATAGATGGGGGGAGATAGAGATGGAAACAGAGCAACTTTAAATGCCTTCTCCAAGCCAGCCGAGGGGGTGGTGGCGGCTTCGAGAGCCACACAATATGTGTGAAAGAGCCACATGTGGCTCCCGAGCCACAGTTTGGCCACCCCTGTTCTGCCCATAGATCCAATTACATTGGATTTCCTGGCCTCCCAAATGTATGTGTGGGTGGTGGTGGTGGTGGGGAAACAGAGCATAAAAACTTCCTAACTTAGCTCTGGAAGGTTCTGAATGATAATTGGTGCAGGCTTTTGAGGCCTGTTAATGGATCGCACAAAATGTCACTGAAAGACTGTCAATTTCAGGCTGCTCTAAGAATGGTGGCTACCTTTCGTCATGAAGCCAGTTCTTGTGCCCAAAAACAGCTGCATGCCAAGGGGAAGAGCTGCCTTTGTTGGTTGTCTTCCGGATTGCTTGCCCTCGCCTTTCGTAACCGCAGTGTGCCTCCTTACCTCCATGAACAAGTGTTTGTGATTCCTGTGGTAGGGTTTAGTTGTGTGCGCCTCCTCAGATGCCTAAATAATGAGGACCACAGTTATGTCAGATGATTTCTGTTCAGCCAATCAGTGGCAGGACTTGTGTGTGTGTAACAATCCTACTGTCCTGCATTACTGAACTGTAATGGGGCCCATGAAGTCCCTTACTGCCTGCACAGCACCTCCCCCAGCCAATCTCTTGTGTCTGCTGCTTTGTGATTAAAGATAAGTTGTAACAGCAGCTGATGCCTGTTTTCAGCTTTTACCCATTTCTGTCCACTTTATGCAGAGTATGGGGCGCAAGGAGGACACCAATGCTATGGTAAATCATGAGTACCTTCCTTGGAAGATTTTGTTTTGTGTGAACAGATATTTGCCTTGATTTACATTTCTAAAAAAGACATTGGTGTCAGTTTTCCCAGGCAGCCACAGAGCTTATGTATGCATGACAGTGGGCCATGCTGGGAAATATTAGGAAGGGAATTGAAAACAAATCAGCCAGTATTATAATGCCCCTGTATAAATCGACGGTGTGGCGTCATTTGGAGTACTGTGTACAATTCTGGTCACCGCACCTCAAAAAGGATATTATAGCATTGGGAAAAGTGCAGAAAAGGGCAACTAGAATGATTAAAGGGTTTGGGACACTTTCCCTATGAAGAAAGGTTAAAACGCTTGGGGCTCTTTAGCTTGGAGAAACATCGACTGCGGGTTGACATGATAGAGGTTTACAAGATTATGCATGGGATAGAAAAGGGTACAGAAGTCCTTTTCTCCCTTTCTCACAATATAAGAACTCATGGACATTCCATGAAATTGCGGAGCAGTTGGGTTAGAACTGATAAAAGGAAGTACTTCTTCATGCAAAGGGTGATTAACACATGGAATTCACTGCCACAGGAGGTGGTAGCAGCTACAAGCATAGACCGCTTCAAGAGGGGATTGGATAAACATATGGAGCAGAGGTCCATCAGTGGCTATTAGCCACAGCTTATCGTTGGAGCTCTCTGTCTGCGGCAGTGATGCTCTGTATTCTTGGTGCTTGGGGGGGTACAGTGGGAGGGCTTCTAGTGTCCTGGCCCCACTGGTGGACGTCCTGATGGCACTTGTTTTTTTTGGCCATTGTGTGACACAGCGTGTTGGACTGGATAGGCCATTGGTCTGATCCAACATGGCTTGTCTTATGTTCTTCTGTGACACAGAGTGTTGGACTGTATGGGCCATTGGCCTGATCCAACAGGGCTTCTCTTATGTTCTTCTGTGACACAGAGTGTTGGACTGGATGGGCCATTGGCCTGATCCAACATGGCTTCTCTTATGTTCTTCTGTGACACAGAGTGTTGGACTGGATGGGCCATTGGCCTGATCCAACAGGGCTTCTCTTATGTTCTTCTGTGACACAGAGTGTTGGACTGGATGGGCCATTGGCCTGATCCAACATGGCTTCTCTTATGTTCTTATCCTCCCCAAGGTTCCTTCTAGTCCCCCATGCTTTTTCAGCATCTCTGTAAATCTGTGTTTAGGGAGGTTGTGGAAACTAAACAGGTGCCTGGAGGCAGTTGGGAATGGATGAGGACTAACAAGCTGAAACTTAGTGCTGAAAAAACAGAAGTGATACTGGTGGGAGAGGGTCTGACCCAGGAAGTGGGTTATCCCCTGTTCTGGATGGGGTTGCGCTCCTTTTAAAGGAGCAGGTTTGTAGCTTGAGGTTGCTTGTGGGCCCAGGCCTCCTGTTGGGTGAATAGGTGGCTGCAGCGATCAGGGCGCCTTTTTGCAGCTTTTGTTGGTGAGCTGACCGTGGTCCTTCCTGTACCAAAAAGATCTTGCTACTGCAGTGCATACTCTGGTAACGTCTAGATAAGATTACTGAAATGCACTTTAGATGGGGCAGCCCTTGAAGACTGTCCGGAAGCCACAGCTGGTACAGAATGTTGCAGCCAGAGTGTTGACTGGAGTCGGACATAGGAACCATATTGCTCCTATCTTGGTGGCAGGGCTTCTTTTGTAAAAAAAAGCCCATCAGGAACCCATTTGCGTATTATGCCACACCCCCATCGCCATTGTTTTGCGCAGGGCTTTTTTTGTAGAAAAAGCCCAGCGTTAATTCATTTGCATATTTACGCTCTGACACCAAGTTAGCTGGAACTGTTCCTGTGCGTTCCTGCTATAAAAAAAAGGCCCTGGGTGCTGGTATTGATCTTTAAAGCCCTGTTCAGTGTGGGATGAACATACATTAAGGACCGCCTTCTGCCATATGCTTACCTGGGCATCCTTGAAGGCCCTGCATGGATTGACCCTGCCATCTGAGGTTAGACAGGAAGTGATCTGGGAAGAGGCCTTCGCTTTAGAAGAGGATTCATCTGTCTCCCTGTGTTGCTTTCTTTCACCAGCAGGTGAAGATATTTTTTTTGGTCTGGCAATACCCCCGGTAACATTTTGGGCTCTCCTTCTAGTGTTCTTAGTTTACATGTTTTAATTGAATTCATATCCTGACTGTATTTTAATTGTGTAAATGTTTTAACGCTTTTGTGCTCACCATCTTGTGGACGCTGACGCAAATGTGGCATGGAAACATTTAAAATACAAATAAGTTGTAGATTCAGCCTAACTTCTAGGATTATTTGCCAGACATAAAATAAGAGAGGGGGGGGGGGGAGGTGAGCTGCAAAGCTCTTAGAGAAGATGGGGAAAATAAAGACGGATGTGTATACTTCCGCCCTCGTTGCCGGATGCCCACTGAAACAGGAGGGCAAGCGGAAGGGTCTTGCTCTGCTTTAAGAAACTGCTGAGGCCAAGAAGGCTATAACTGAGGAAGCCATTTCCCTGCCATTAAAGAAAAAGATGGCATGCATTTTTGATACGTGGATAAGTAGCCACTGAGGAGCTTTGGAAGATCTCATTGGCTGATTGAAGAGAAGGCGGCGTCCTTAGTGTGCAGAGCTGCTTCTGCTCATGTAATGTGTGAGGTCACATGAAGTATTGGATATTTAAAAATGCTTAGTTGCTATGGATATATGGAAGAGTAGGGAAACAGTCACAAAAGCAGAGATTTGGAAGGATAGGTCGATTGGGGGGAGGCAGGATATTTTGTCTGAAAATTTCATAGGCCTGATTGCTTTGGGACAAATAATCCAAAAGGTACGTTTTTTTTGCAGGACTAGCAAGAACCCAGTCTGAAAACTAGAAGGAAGGCCTAGAATTTTTTCCAGTAGTTCTTTGGCCATCTAGGATTTTTTTCCCCAAATATACAAGTACTGTCTTGAAGTTCACACTGTAGATATTGTGGAAAGAGAGCTTCCAGACTGGGAGAATTGGTGTTTTTCACCCTCTAGTTAAATCTTGATATTGGTGCTGAATTTGCTTCCATCTGGAGTTATCTTGACTACAGAGAAGATGAGGAGCATTTACACAGGCTACAACCAGCTCTCTCAGGGCTTTAATGAGGCCCATGGCTCTTTTCTCCCCCATCCTCCCCCTCCCCTCATCCTTTGAAGCTCTCAGAAGCTCTTCTGGGCTTGCAAAGCTGCAAAGAAGATGCAGAATGGATTTTCCATAAAGATCTCTGGACCCAGATAGACTAGTGCAGGGGCGGCCAAGCTCTTTCACACATATTGTGTGACTCTTGAAGCCCCCACTGCCCCGTCAGCTGGCTTGGAGAAGGCAGTTAATTCTCTCTTTAAATCCCTTCTCCAAACCAAGCCATGCTGGTGGCTTGGAGAATGATTTTAAAGTTAAAACTGCTTTCTTTCTACTTCTCCCTCCTTCCCTTCCTTTTTTTGCGGTTCTCAAACATCTCATGTTTATTCTATGTGGCTCTTATGTTAAGTGAGTTTGGCCACTCCGGATTAGTGGGTCCTGAGACCTTAATGGAAAATCCATTCCATGTTTTTCTTGCAACTTTGTGCTGCACTGTATTTCAATGGAGTGGAGCTCAAATAGTTTCACTTTCCGGTGTTTGAATGGCCAGTTGAAGCTGTTGCTTCCTGGAGTGGTCTCCTTGCAAATAAAGGATTGATGCTTTGAGCCAGCTTGTCTCTGCTGAACTGACCTGGGAACTGGTGCCTCATGAGTGCTCTAACCTGGGAATCCACAGCCAGAGGGGTGGATATTACACTGGAGAGCCATTGCCAATCTGGTGGGGGTGGGGGAAAGAGGCTTGCAATGCCTGGCCATTTCATGTTTTTTCTAGGCTCTCAGAGCATTTTATATTTTTGGTTTCTGCTATGATCCTTGTGTTTTTTCTTGAGGTTTTATTTTTAAGATTGCATTGCCAATTCCCACTATTCCCTAACCTTTCCATTTTAAACAAATTATCACAAGAATTTTAAGTATATTTATATTTTAAGTTTATATATATTATATAATATTATATCTCCACTACCAGGCATTACGTTTTATGACCCGTGTAGCCCAGCCACACAAAGTCACATTTATGTCAGATCCGGGTTTTGTAACATATGAAGCTGCCTTATACTGAATCGGACCTGTGGTCCATCAAAGTCAGTATTGTCTTCTCAGACTGGCAGCGGCTCTCCAGGGTCTCAAGCTGAGGTTTTCCACGCCTACTTGCCTGGACCCTTTTTTGGAGATGCCGGGGGTTGAACCTGGGACCTTCTGTTTCCCAAGCAGATGCTCTACCACTGACCCACCGTCCCTCCCCAGTGAGTTTGACACCCCTGATTTATGCCTTTCTTTGCTTTTATTTTTCAAATGTGGTAATTTCCTCTCTGCAACAAACTGACAAATTCGGTCTACACAAGAATTCTGGAGTGCTGGACTAGCTAATTTGGTTTATTTCACAGAGCTGTGCATTCTGCTGATTAGCGATCACCCTTGTTACAATTTACATGATCACTTATTCTGGGATTGCAGAGGACAGAAGGCAGGAGAACCCAACCTTTAAGAACATAAGAGAAGCCATGTTGGATCAGGCCAATGGCCCATCCAGTCCAACACTCTGTGTCACATAAGAGAAGCCATGTTGGATCAGGCCAGTGGCCCATCCAGTCCAACACTCTGTGTCACATAAGAGAAGCCATGTTGGATCAGGCCAATGGCCCATCCAGTCCAACACTCTGTGTCACATAAGAACATAAGAGAAGCCATGTTGGATCAGGCCAGTGGCCCATCCAGTCCAACACTCTGTGTCACATAAGAACATAAGAGAAGCCATGTTGGATCAGGCCAATGGCCCATCCAGTCCAACACTCTGTGTCACAGAAGAACATAAGAGAAGCCCTGTTGGATCAGGCCAGTGGCCCATCCAGTCCAACACTCTGTTTCACATAAGAACATAAGAGAAGCCATGTTGGATCAGGCCAATGGCCCATCCAGTCCAACACTCTGTGTCACATAAGAGAAGCCCTGTTGGGTCAGGCCAGTGCCCATCCAGTCCAACACTCTGTGTCAATATATATATATATATATATATATATATATATATATATATATATATATATATATATATATATATATATATACACACACACACACACACACACACACACACACACACACACTGTGGCTCCCATTGTACCCCCCAAGCACCAAGAATACAGAGCATCACTGCCGCAGACAGAGAGCTCCAACGATAAGCTGTGGCTAATAGCCACTGATGGACCTCTGCTCCATATTCTTCTCCAACCCCCTCTTGAATTCCACATGTTAATCACCCTTTGGATGAAGAAGGACTTCCTTTTATCCGTTTTAACCTGACTGCTCAGCAATTTCATTGAATGCCCACGAGTTCTTGTATTGTGAGAAAGGGAGAAAAGTACTTCTCTCTCTGCCCTCTCCATCCCATGCATAATCTTGTAAACCTCTATCATGTCACCCCGCAGTCGACGTTTCTCCAAGATAACTTTCTCCAGACAACTTAACAGGTCCCTGAAAACTTCCATTCATCTCTTGAACTTTTAAAAATACTCAGCAGTGTGGTGAAATTAGGGAACTGCTGTTCCAGTGCAGCGGGTTGTATAATCAGGATCCTCTAGGATGTACCTGGACAAAGTTCTCATTATGGAGTGGCCACTTGTTGGAATATCTTAAAGCTGGGGTGTCAAACTTATTTGTTATGAGAGCCAGATCTGGCATAAATCAGGCCTTGTTGGGCTGAGCCTTGTTGGGCTGGGCTGTGTGTGTACCTATTTTAAGATTAGGTAGCAGAGATATAAACTCTATAAAAGACACAGACAAACACAATTGATTTTTTTTTTTTTTAAAAAGGTAAAATTAAACCTGCTTAAGACATTAGCATTTGTTGGTCTTAGACAACAAACTTCCTGGACAAAGGAAGTTCTGGCTCTTTCCTTCCTTTTCCAGGGGACCAGGAGGGGGAGGAGCCTCAGCCAATAGAAGGAAGAGAGGTTTGGCTCAGTAGCTCTGCTGTGCGATTGAGAGAGCCTGGCAAAGCAAGCTCTCCCTCCCCTCTTCCCCCCAAGGGAGGAGCCTTAGCCAATGGAAAAAATAGAGACTTCGCTCTGTAGCTCCTGTGCTATTGAGCAAGCCTTGCAAAGAAAGATGTTTCGCAGAAGGAAGCAAGAGAGGGGAAGAAGGAAGCAAATGACAGCTCGGAGGCCTGATAGGAGCCCTACGAGGGCCTGATTCAGCCCCCGGGTCGCATGTTTGACACCACTGTCCTAAAGGCCCTGAGTTCCCTGCAGAAAGCTTGGGATGTATATGGTGGCTAATAAACTGCCATCATAGTACAGGACTGCTTAGCAACTTCCTTAGGATTTGTAATAGAAGGGATTGAAGAAAATGGCTTCAGAGACTTGGTCACCAAATATGCACCAGGAGAGTCACCATGCAAACTTTGGGGAGGGGGGGGCACACTGGACCCCATCCAGTCCCAAGGCAGAGGAGGAAGTTACCTCCCCGCCTTGTGCCGCTGTATGGTGATCTTGGGAGTTGCTTCCATCTTACCATTTCTCCTTACCTTTTGTTCTGTTCTTATTTGCAGCAGCAGCCACGGAGGAGGAGAGGGGAAAGCTCTTTCGACATTAATAACATTGTCATCCCTATGTCTGTCGCTGCAACCACGCGTGTAGAAAAGCTGCAGTACAAGGAAATCCTTACGCCAAGGTACGCAGCACCAAACAGTTTGGTGTACTTGTTTCAAATCCTGGTAGCTTTCCAGTCAGTCACTTAGGGCCAGGTTAGTCGTTAAATTTAAAGCACAGGATAGAGCACCAGCCATGAGGAAGGGTACAGAAGATGTGGCTTCCTGATTGCCAAAAATATCTATGTCTAGTTCCTTACACTGGCTTTGTTACAGTATATCTTAAAACATTCAGAGTGACTTTTTTCTGTCTAAATAAGAACTGGCGTAGCCACATTCCCCGTTGATGAGGAATTTTAGCATGGTAGTTTGTCAGGTTGAGAGGCGATCAGGGTGTCAAACGAAGACTTGGGATCCCTTAGTCTCTACTCGGCCCCATGGCTTGTTGGGCGGCTGTAGGTCAGAGTTGCTCTCTCTCAGAAACTAAGTCTACCTAACAGGGTTGTAAAATAAGGGCGGAAGAGGGAGAACCATGTACGCCTTGGGGGAAAGGTGCGCAAGCAGGCTGGTTCCTAGTTCCAAGGTGCTGCTGAGGTTAGAAAGTTGATAGTTCTAGCCAGGGGTGGAATTCTAGCAGGAGCTCCTTTGCATATTAGGCCACACACCCCTGATGTAGCCAATCCTCCCAGAGCTTGGAATTCTAGCAGGGGCTCCTTTGCATATTAGGCCACACACCCCTGATGTAGCCAATCCTCCAAGAGCTTACAAAAAAGAGCCTTGTAAGCTCTCGGAGGATTGGCTACATCAGGGGGTGTGGCCTAATATGCAAAGGACCTCCTGCTAGAATTCCACCCCTGGTTCTTTCTGTCTTCCGTGAGGAAGTTTAGGGGTTGTAGAATAAGAGGAGATTGGATTTATACCCCGCCCTTCACTCAGAGTCTCAGAGCGGCTCACAATCTCCTTTCCCTTCCCCTCCCCACAACAGACACCCTGTGAGGTAGCTGGGGCTGAGAGAGCTCTGAGAGAACTGCTCTTGAGAGAACAGCTGTGAGAGAACTGGGAGTCAGTCAGCAAGTGCATATGGAGGAATGGGGAATCAAACCCGGTTCTCCCAGATGAGAGTCTGCATACCTTGGGGGCGGGGAGAGAGCTAGAACACGTGAAGCTGGACATGTGGCAGCTGCCCAGTGTACTGAGCCCAAGTCACCCATCTTCAGCGAACAGGGAATGATATGGCTGGCTGATGGAACTGGAAGAAATGCTATGGCAACTGAAAACTGTATAGGCAGCCTAGGACAGTGGAGTCTGCATAAGCTGCTGTCTCCATGGTGTTAATAGAGCCTACATTTTACATGAGCCTATTTTTGGAAATGCGCAGCTTTCTGAGTGGGCAAACTCTGTGGGTCTCTATGTGGGCAAACACTTGGAGAACCTAGGAGCCCCTCACTGGGAGTCTCTACAGCCCCTTGCCACTTGTGAGAGATTGGTCAAGATGCCAGTGATGAAGCCTTGGGAGTACCTTCGGGGTGCCCCGCAGGCATGAGCTGAGGGTAGGGGCTGTGCCCTTTGAAGCTCCTTAAAAGAGGAGGATGCTCACACCTGTCCAGTCTCTCCAGCTGAAAGGATCTCCTGGTATTTCCTTGACATTTTACAAAGGATCTGAAGTAGCAGGAGTTGGGGAAGAGCATCTGTGCCTGCTGCAGCCTTAGCAGGCCAGTCATTTGACTCTGCTTAAGGCAGCTTCCTGTGCTATTGTGGGAATGATGTTGTGGGATGACATGAGAGGCTGAGATCAGGCTGCAGAATGATGTGTTGGTCTTGGAGCAGACAGATTTAAGGTGGGCCAAATGAAATGCTTTTGCTTTGTCTGGGTGCCCCAGTAAAATTGCTTTCAATTTGAGCATGTATTTATTAAAGGGTTTAAGTTCCTTTTTGTTCAAAGTGGCTTGCAAGAGAATTTTGTAAAAATACTAAAATAAAGCCTGGTCACTAAATTACAGCATGTCGGATATAACCTCCTCAGGGAATTAAACTACTAAAGCCAGAAGAATCATAGCCAAAAGCAGAATGAAATAGTAAAGTTTCCATCTGGCACCTGTAGTGAAACTCAGAGAAGAATGTTCCAGAGATGTGGGCCATCACTGAAAAGGCCCTGCTCCTACTCACCATTAGCCTTGCCTCATTTGATGGGTATTTGGAGAAGGGCTCTGTTATGTTTTACTCAGTAGTAGAAGGTACTAGCAAATCAGATGAGCTTGTGCAGGCAGGGTGGGGAAAATGTGATTGGAAACCAGAGTTGACTCTGTAGGACAAGTGAAAAGTCAGTATGACATAGTAAAGGACTGAAAAGATGTGGGGTCAAGTCCATTCTCCTTGGCCACTGGATGGCATTAAACAAATCACAGTCTAAATCTAACTAACCTCAAGGTACAACAAAATTTATTATGTACAGCCAGAGGCCATTACAAGCAAACACAGAGAGCATAAAACCTTAGTCACAAGTAATGATTCAAAAATTACTGAATCTAAAAATACTCATTAAATCATTTCACCCTTCAAAGACGGCTTTAGCCCATATTTTCTTAGCTGCCGACCTAACCAACCTCATAGGATTATTGTGAGGGGGCGGGAGGGTAGCGTGAAGTGTGAGGGGCACAATAAATGGGTGAAAAATATTTTTCCCTCTAACAAGCAGGGGTTGGAAAGTGGTCAGTGAAATCAATAAAAGTCAGTTTTTCCGGCTTGGTCATTAATTTGTCATTAAAAAAAAATGGTCAGTAAAGTCAGTATTTCTTTGTTTTTGTGAATGCAATTTGTGGGGTTTTTTTGTTTTGTTACTGCATTTTTATACTGTATACTTTGGGGGGAAAAAAGGAGTATTATTATATCCAGTATGTGATTATTTTTAAAGGGAATTTTTTTTTTTTGCCTTAAGTTTTGTGCAACAATGAAAACATTATCCTATCTTCATTTAAAAAAATCAATCAAAAGGCGTTTGATGGCTGGCTATGGGGATGGTGGAGGCCAGGTGATAAGTAATTTTTTAATGAAGTCCCAGTTTTACTTTTAAAACACTGATTTATCAATAGGTTGAAATTAAATTGTAATTTGTTGTCAGTATTTGGCCAGTTTTTTTAAGAAAAAAATTGTGGTCAGTAAAATCAAAAATGTCGATCCTTTGACTAGTTTCCACCTCTGAACCAGGAAAATGTTTTGTTTGGGCTTTCCTACAGGCAACATGTTTCTTTCTTGGTCGTTCTTGCTAAGACACTGCCTCTCACTTTTTTTCTTTGCTGGTCTGTTTTGCAGCTGGCGTGTTGTGGATATCGGTGCTGTGAAGGTGAACCCAGATGAAGATAATGAAGAGGTAGCTATGGTAACCATTTTCCTTTGGGGGGGCGGCGTTGGGAAGTGCCCAGCTCACAGCCAACTTACTGCAGCCCTGTAGAGTTTACAAGGCAAGGGATGAACAGGTTTGCCATTGGCTGCCCTTGCATAGCATCCCTTTCTGTCTTTTGACGGTCTTGTCATCTCAGTACTAATCAGGAGGAGTGACTCTGTTTAGCTTCCAAGATGAGATCAGGCTGGCTTGGGGCAATCCAGGTTCTTGATAGCCTCTGTGTATTCCTGATGATGGAAACCTAAAAGAGAAAATATCTCAACGTACGTTCTTTTCCTCTCCGCTCAGTTTCGGAAAGCTTCATCATGGAAGAATGACATCCTAAAATGATCACACAAACTTCTCCAGCCTTCAGTGGGGGGGAAGTCTTTCTTGGGCAACTTAATGCCCAATGGCTACTGGAAGACGGGTTCAGTTGCAGGCTAAAGCAGACTTCTGTTAACAGAGCTGTAGACTTACTGCCTTTTGAAAAACACATTCCAATAGTTGGGACAGATTTGGCTAGACTCGCAGCCACCAGCTTTGTGAAAACCGGGATGCATGACCTTGTTCAACGGGTAAGGGTACTTGGGAGAATAGGAGTTCCTTCTTACAGCTAGATTTACACTCACACTGAGAGTGAGAGCTCTTCCTCAGAAGGAGGAGGTACTCTGCATTAGGGGTGTGCGAAACAAACAAACAAACAAAAACACCTGGAGTTTTTTGCTGATTTGATATTCCCGAATACCAGTATTAGTATTGTATCGGTATTCATGTAAATATCAGGAAACCCAAATTCATTTGGCTCCATTATTCCTTTTGGGGACCATCCCCATAAGGTATAATGGAGAATTTCACTCGCCAAATCGTGTCTGCAGCACTTAAGGCATTGAGCCGTGCCGAATAAAAGCTGAATAATACCAGCTTTTATATTCAGGCGTGGCTATTTCAGTAGTGGAATAAAAGGTATAAAGTACTAATAAGATGGTTCCCAGGTATTTATTTGTCTTGATATAAACCAAGCATGTACCCCTACTCTGTATTGCTCATAGTCTTTATTACAAGGGGGGGAGAGCACAAAATTCCGGAGCCTGCATTGTGTTTTTCACGTGAATGCACCTCCCAGGTGATTGGATTTAATCTGATCCTGAGACACAATTAGACACAAAAAGATGCAGGGATGTAAAATATTGAATGTGTGTTGGTTAATATTTAAATTATAAAAAGCTTAATTAAAAAAAAAATCTGTAATTTAAAGCTCTAAATCAGAGAAGTCAATCTAATTTCTTATCAGGGCTGGATCTGACATAAACGGCACTTGGTCAGGCCAGGCCATGTGTTCCATAAAGTGTAATGCCGGGTACCAGAGATAGAAACTTTATAAAGGTGATTTCAGATGCTAAACGGCAATAGCAGGTGAATGACAATAGCCGGCTTGGTTGGATTAGTGTGATACGCGGAGCGATAATAGGCCTGGAGATATCAGCACTGGTAATGAGACAGGAAATCTAGGTCTCAATTCAGCCCAGGAGGATGCAAAGAATAAGCGGACGCAAGTCCGACTTTAAAAACCACAGCATTCAAAAACCTGTGGGGGCGACATTTTAATCTCCCAGGATGTACCGCTGCTATATCTGAAGAAGTGAGCAGTGACTCACAAAAGGTCATACCCTGCCACAAATTCGTTAGTCATTAAAGTGTTATTGGGCTCTTGCTCCTTTCCACAAGTAAAGATTACAATCTGTGCTGTTAGGTTTCTTCCTCCCCCCCCCCCATTTGTTAGATCTAGAGAGGGGGCTCTCTCCAAGTGAAATAATGTGTTGATTTCATACTGGGTAAAATCCACTCAGTGCTTGTGGTGGTAATGAAACAGTTAAAAGAGCAAAAGAGGGGGGGTATTAATGCGATGAAAGGCAGCCAGCAAGGCAGGAGGGGAGAGAGGGAGATGTGCTGAACATAAAAATACATAAATGCATTTTTTTAAATAAGAGCCCCCTGGTGCTGAGTGGTAAGCTGCAGTACTGCAGTTCAAACCTGAGTTCGATCCCGGCGGAAGCTGAGTTCGGGTAGCCGGCTCAAGGTTGACTCAGCCTTCTATCCTTCTGAGGTCGGTCAAATGAGTGCCCAGCTTGCTGGGAGGAAAGTGTAGATGACTGGGGAAGGCGATGGCAAACCACCCCGTAAAAAGTCTGCTGTGGAAATGTTGTGAAAGCAACGTCACCCCAGAGTCGGAAACGACTGGTGCTTGCACCTTTACCTTTTTATAAATGCTAAGCCAAAATAATTTCCTTTTAATTCCCCTTTCCCCAACTCCACTCTCTCCCCTGCCCCCTCCCTTTCTTTTAAGATGCCTGCTTTTGTCTGTGTTTGTATGGCTGTGAGAGAGGGGGTGGGGGGTGGCGTCTCAAAAGTAAACAGCAGAGCAGGGCAATCACAGTGTAAATTGTGCTTGTCAGAAGAATTCCCCTGCTCGGAGGGTGGAGCAAGCATGCATGCACATGGAAGCTCACATCTCGAATAAAACTCCGCTGCTCTTAAAGGTGACACTGGACTTGAACTTCCGTTCTCTCTTGCTCTCTCTGGCTGGCTCTTTCCCTCCCCCTCCCTTCCTCCTGCTTGCTTCTTTCCCCTCTCAGTCAGTTGTATCAAAGAACAAAGGAACGGGGAAGGGGGGCGTGGGAG
The DNA here is from genome assembly GCF_032191835.1 of Heteronotia binoei. NCBI lineage: Eukaryota > Metazoa > Chordata > Lepidosauria > Squamata > Gekkonidae > Heteronotia > Heteronotia binoei. Next base: position 60,943,700 of record NC_083237.1, read on the forward strand.
AAGAGACCTCAGCCAATGAAGTAGGGAAGGAGGCTGGGCTTAGTATCTCTCCCTGGCAATTGGGGGAGACGGGTGAAAGCTTCCAATGCAGCAAAAGCAAGGAAGCAGGAGAGAGCCAGTGCTTGCGGGCCAAATAGGAGCCCTCGGTGGGCTGCTTCCACCCCGTGGGCCGAATGTTTGACACCTCTGCTCTAGATTTAAGTCAGGGGCAGCCAAATTTGCTTAACGTAAGAGCCACATAGAGTGAACATCAGATGTTTGAGAGCCAGAAGGGAAGAGAGAGAGGGAGGCAAATGGGGGGGGGGGGAGGGACAGGCGGAAAGAAAGCAAGTTTAACTTTCCATGCCTTCTCCAAGCCAGCCAAGAGGATGGTGGGAGCTTCGAGAGCCGCACAGTGTGTGTGAAAGAGCCACATGTGGCTCCTGAGCTGCAGTTTGGAGAATGATCATATGAAAGATGTATTACAGATGTATTGTAGGAGAGCCAGTTTGGTGTAGTGGTTGAGTGTGCGGACTCTTATCTGGGAGAACCGGGTTTGATTCCCCACTCCTCCACTTGCACCTGCTGGAATGGCCTTGCGTCAGCCAGAGCTCTTGCACAGGTTGTCCTTGAAAGGGCAGCTGCTGTGAGAGCCCTCTCCAGCCCCACCCACCTCACAGGGTGTCTGTTGTGGGGGAGGAAAGGAAAGGAGATTGTGAGCCGCTCTGAGACTCTTCGGAGTGGAGGGCGGGATATAAATCCAATATCTTCATCTACCTCACAGGGTGTCTGTTGTGGGGAGGAAGGGAAAGGAGATTGTGAGCCGCTCTGAGACTCTTTGGAGTGGAGGGTGGTATATAAACCCAATCTCTTCATCTACCTCACAGGGTGTCTGTTGTGGGGGAGAAGATAAAGGAGATTGTGAGCCGCTCTGAGACTCTTCGGAGTGGAGGGCGGGATATAAATCCAATATCTTCATCTACCTCACAGGGTGTCTGTTGTGGGGGAGGAAGAGAAAGGAGATTGTGAGCCGCTCTGAGACTCTTCGGAGTGGAGGGCGGGATATAAATCCAATATCTTCATCTACCTCACAGGGTGTCTGTTGTGGGGGAGGAAGAGAAAGGAGATTGTGAGCCGCTCTGAGACTCTTTGGAGTGGAGGGCGGGATATAAATCCAATATCTTCTTCTTCATCTTCTTCTACATAAATTTTCATCAGGACAATGCAGTGTGACTGTTTCTAAAAGAGAATGTAGTGCCTTTTCCCGTCACCCATGATTGTGCAAGCTTTTGTGTGGGGAGATGATTTCTGGAACAGTGAGGGTTGCCAGATGTCCAGTTTTGTCCTGGACAGTCCAGTGTTTTCACTTGACAGTTGCGGGGGGGGGGGGGGGCGAAAAAAACACCAGGCATATAAATTTCTGTCTCGTTGTGCCGGAGAGCCTCCCGCTCTGCACTCTAGTGCAGTGGTCCCCAACCTTTTTGGCAACAGGGACCAGGTTTAGTGGAAAACAGTTTTTCCCGGTCTGGGTGGGGGAGGTGATGGTTTCAGGATGATGCAGTTGTGCGCTTTATTTCTGTCACATTGTAATTAGGATTGCCAAGTCCAATTTAAGAAATATCTGGGGACTTTGGGGGTGGAGCCAGGAGACTTTGAGGGTGGAGCCAGGAGACATTGGGGCGGAGCCAAGATCAAGGCTGTGACAAGCATCATTGAACTCCAAAGGGAGTTCTGGCCATCACATTTAAAGGGACAGCACACCTTTTCAATTCCTTCCTTCCATAGGAAATAATGAAAGATAGGGGCACCTTCTTTTGGGGCTCATAGAATTGGACCTCCTGGTCCAATCTTTTTGAAACTTGGGGGATATTTTGGGGAGAGGCACTAGATGCTGCACTGAAAATTTGGTGCCTCCCCCCCGAGCCCCAGATACCCGCAGATCAATTCTCCATGATTTTCTATGGGAATAAATCTCCATAGGGAATAATAGAGTTCCCAGCAGACATTTCCCTCCCCCCCCCCCCCCCGCTTTCTGATGACCCCAAAGCGGGGGGAGGCTCTCCACACCGGGGGATCCCCTGCTCCCACCTGGGGATTGGCAACCCTAATTGTAATATATAATGAAACAATTATACAACTCACGACCCGGTTGCTAAAAGGCCATGGACCAGTACCGGTCCATTGCCCAGGGTTTGGGGTCCCCTGCTGTAGTGCATTTGCTTGTCCCAGAGATGCAGGGATGAGTTTGGGTGGCTGTCCTGCACACCCCAGAAGGGGGGAAGGAGCACAGGAGTGGGGGTGGGTGTCGCTCTTGGAGGAAGGGCCTCTCTCTTGGCAAGTATGGAAACAGCGGAGGGAATCCCTTTTTTAAAATTCCAATTAGTTTCTTCCGGTTCCTAAACCCTGCGGGAGTGACTTTTGAAAATCTGCAGGCACTCGTGGAGAGAACAGAGCCACCGCTGTTTACCAGAGCTATGCGCTTTCTTCTTGTGCTCCTCGTTCATGTGCCATCTTCTGCCAGCCAGCTCTGAGCTATTTCCCCACACCCCATGTTCTCTGTGCATGAAAATATGTGTAGAAAGAAGCAGGCAAAAGAATTAGCATGCAATATAAGCAAAGGTGTTAAAAATGCTCCCGTTTGTGTAAACATATTGCGTGTGTGCAATGCAGAATTTGATTTCCACAAAGTTGGGAGTATAGCCTGATGAATGAACAGCAGCTGTATCTGCCGTATGAGTTGTAGAAGGAATGGGCGTACAAGAACAAGGGCAGGACCTAGGGCAGTTCCGCAGGGCCTGTAAGACAGTCCTCTTCCGGCTGGCCTACAACAACTAACTGACACTGAGAATTTCTGGATGGAGCTAGAATGCATTTGACAGACCGCTGTTTTTTATGTTCTATGTTTTATTAATTTACTGTTTTAACTGTTACTATGAAATTGTTTTTAAGCTAAACTTATGTAAGTTTACATGTTGTGAGCCGCCCTGAGCCACTTCGGTGGGAAGGGCGGGATATGTCGAAATATAAATAAATAAATAAATAAATAAATAAATAAATAAATAAAACAAGGCCTTTTATTCCAGATTAATCAATATTGAAATTACTTCCCCTGGCTTCCGTAAGAGCAGTCACTAACACAGTCAGTACCTGTGTGCTTTGAATTGCTGGTTACTTTCAACAGCTCTTGGCTGGCAAAGGGGAAGGAATTTCAAGCGTTGTCTTTGGATTGGCCAAACCAAGTTTAACTGCACGGCTCACACCCATAAAAATCGACCCTGCTGCACGATTGCTTCATAGTCAAGCTGTTCCACGTTTTTTGAAGTTGTGGTATAGATTTTGTATTCAGTGATTCAGCCGTAATCCATACTCACTCTAAGCACGCAGCCACGGTGACTGCTGCCCTTGATGCTAAAACATCGTCGTGAGGCGTCTTGCAATGTGTTTGTTGGCCCCCTGCAAGTCACTGAAACAGCAGAGCCCTCCAGGGTTAACCTTCATGCCGTTGCTCTTTCAGATAGAGGACCTGTCGGATGCCGCCTTTGCCACTCTCCACGCCAAGTGTGAGGAGATGGAGCGGGCCAGGTGGCTGTGGAGCACAAGTATGCCACCTCAGCGGCGGGGCAGCAGGTAAGACTGGCAGCTCTTTCAGCGCCACAGCACGCTCGAGGTCCCAGGTCCTGGGGGCTGCTCAGTCTGAGGGAGAAGGTCAGGGCACTGACGAATGTTGGCCTGGCCAGAGAGGGGGGGCTGCCTTTGGGGATGACTGAGTGGCTGCCAGGCTGTTGTAACTGACTTCTGGCTGCAGAGGATGTTAATTTAATTAAATCTAATTAATTTTAAATTGCGGAAAGCTGTTTTATTGGCACACACACACAAACACATAGTTGCTGTCGTTGTTTGTTGTACCTTGCTCAGAGCCCTGAGTTCTCAGGGATTGGGTGATTCACGAATCTGATTTAGAGATATATAGATAAATATATTGCACCTGTTCAGAGAGGTACGCTGGCTCCCAAGTGTTTGCTGGGTGTAATTTGAAGTGCCTCTGTTGACCTTGTTAAGTTTGGCCAAGGCTTTTGTTGAGATCCTCAGGGTAACCTCGCCTCTTTGGTCACTGCTGACCTCTCCACCACGGTCTTCCTGCCCTGGTTTTCAAGTTGTATTCCGGTGGCAAAGTTTGTAATAAATCCCAGAGTCATCCCAGTGAATGTGCAGGCGTTGTGGTTTGCCATCTGAGCAAGTTGTTGCCTAAAGATCTCTGCCTTCTTGGAACATTTCACCTGTTTACTTGCGCTTTGCTTGTGGCAAAGATCAGTTTGGATTGTGTGACTCGAAACGGGAGGCTGTTCTGTTGGGCGGGTGAATGGTCTGGCCCTGTAGGATGTAATCGCCTCTGGCAGCTTTTCATTCTGTGAACAGAAGTTTTGAGAATACCTTAAGCAGGTTGTGGTGTCTGCAGGTACACTCTTGGGCCTCTGTGCATGTTGCAAAGCAAAGTTTGGGACCTTCCAGAGTTGAACTTGAAAATTTCAAACCAAACAACAAAGCAACTGTGTGGCCAAACAAGTCACTTAATATCTTGAACAAATTTACTTCAATAACTTTCCATACAAAAGTATCTTATGCAATACAAAGTGCCACAAGGCAACACATAAATAATCTCAAAGTCCAAAGAGTCTTGTAAAAAACCGCTAAGATGTGGTCAAACCAAGATAGTTCCAAACATGAACGGAGCGGTGAAAATATGTTCAGAGGATGACTGTAGCACAGTCCTTCTCTCTCCTCTCCACCTTCCGAGCACGACGATGAATATAGACGCTCTCAACGACGATGAATATAGACGCTCTCAACGCGTTCGTCGACTTGGCTTGCTGCGCGTTTCGAACAAGCGCCCGAGGACAATTCCAACTTTTTCAAATCAATGAAAACATCCTCTTTTGTACTGCAATTAGGAAAACATTTCTACAGTGGCTCACGCTCAAGGTGAACGCATGAGCCATTGTAGAAATGTTTTCCTAATTGCAGTACAAAGGAGGATGTTTTCATTGATTTGCTCTTGAAAAAGTTGGAACTGTCCTCGGGCGCTTGTTCGAAACGCGCAGCAAGCCAAGTCGACGAACGCGTTGAGAGCTTCTATATTCGTCGTTGTGCTCGGAAGGTGGAGAGAGGACTGTGCTACATTCATCCTCTGAACATATTTTCACCGCTCCGTTCATGTTTGGAACTATCTTGGTTTGACCACGCTTTAGTGGTTTTTTACAAGACTCTTTGGACTTTGAGATTATTTATGTATTGCCTTGTGGCACTTTGTAATGCATAAGATACTTTTGTATAGAAAGTTATTGAAGTAAATTGGTTCAAGATATTAAGTGACTTGTTTGGCCACACAATTGCTTTGTTTTTTTCGTTTGAATTTTCTTCTGCGTTCTGTTTTATTATTGTTTGAACGTAGAAATTTGGCAACCAGCCCTGCCCAGCCTAAGAGAAGGTGCGTCAGCATGCATGCTTTCCCATTCAGTTCTTCTTTGACCACCACATAGAGAGCATCTTTCTTTTTACTGCTGGAACTGATCTGGGCTTTTCTCTTGCCTCCTGAGACTCCCTTTTGTCCACAAGAGAGACTGTGCCTCTATGGCACAGTGATCCAGTTTTCAGAAGTGCCTCCAGGATGGTGGCGAATTGCCCGCCACTGATGGGCACCATCGTTGACAAAGTACAGCAAATGGAGTCCAGCTCATATCGCTAGTGATTTTGCTAAGCTGGCTTGCTGGAATTGCTCCATGTGTCTCAGAGCGCTGTGTTGGACTGCGCTCCTTCTGCATTGGATTTGATGGCTCCGGTACTGAGAGCTTTGGTACCAGCTAGACCAGTCTGTTTAGTCTGTGTCCTGATAGTACTGATGTTTGTACCCAGGCCCTTAACTCTGTGATTTGGGTTCCTAAACAGGTGATACTGGGCCAGTTTCCTTGGACCTTAAATTGTAGGCATCCTGCATACACCCCCTTCCTCCACTGATCATTGGCCCTGGCACTGCTTCCCCAAGGACATGAGACCTCCTTATGGAAGGGCCTTGGGAATGTTCAGTCTGGAGAAGAGGAGATCGAGGGGGGACACGATTGCTCTCTTTAAATAGTTGAAAGGTTGTCATTTAGAGGAGGGCAAGGAGCCGTTCCACTTGGCAGCTGAGGATAGGACTCGAAGCAATGAGCTCAAATTCCAAGCAGAAAGGGTACCAGCTGGATATTAGGGAAATTTTTTTTTTACAGTCAGAGTAGTTCAGAGGTGGAACCAGCTGCCTAGGAAGATGGTGAGCTCCCCTTCATTGGCAGTCTTCAAAACGTGGCTGGATGATTATTTGTTGGAGATGCTTTAGGCTGATCCTGCATGGAGCAGGGGGGTTGGACTAAATGGTCTATATGGCCCCTTCCAACTCCATGATTCTGTGTTAGAGATTCCAACACTTGGGTGGCCGTTATTTCACAATTCTAAAGAGAGACTGTCTGCCCCATCCTAGCTTTGAAAACAGGTCATCAAAACTGTCAACATAAGATTGGATGGAATTTTATGCAGAGTCTTTTGGGCTTCCAAAGCTACCCAAGATTTCTAGGAAATGCCCATCAGCAGGGAGCTGTGTGCCTCCAACATCTTCTTGTCTTAAGCATCTCACATGATTGGCTTGCTATAGAAAACTCCTGATAGACTTCAGCAAACATTAACCTTGCTTTGCTTGCTTGTAAAGACCTGCAGGCTTGGGGAAACAGTCAATTCAAGGACTTTCTCCATTTTCCCAATGAAAAAAACAAGCGATTTTAGGGAGCACTGGGGTGGAATTTACCGTGCCTGCTTCATACGTTTGTAGGAGCAGTTTTTTATTCCGTTGGGCAAGCCCCACCCCTCAAGGCACACCGGTCACATTTCTTCCCTTGATCTGGGCAGCACCTGTCTCCACAGTTTTTAGTGTAGCTTTAAAAGATTCCAAATTTTGCTCCACACAGTAACGGGACTGCACGGATTGCCATTTGAAGAACATCGACGAAAAATGAGCCGACTTCTGTTTTGAACAACTTTGTTTTCTATATATGTAGTTGTATATAACAGAGACACATCTTAATTCCAGGTCCTACAGATCAGCAGATGGACGGACAACCCCACAGATGGGGAACCCCTCTACCCCGCAGCCAGCCTCCCCTGAAGTTGGCAACGGCCACGCCCACTCTGACTTCTCCCACACCCATTCTCCACGTAGTCCCATCAGCCCTGACCTGTTCTCTGGCCCCCACACCCCTCTGTCCCGGGACTCCATGCGGCACCTATCTTCAGAGGACACGCGCTGTTCCACCCCGGAATCTGGCCTTGATGAACAGGTGAGTCCTTCCTGGCTCCTGAGGAAGGGCCCATGAGTATTCTTGGCATTGCAGGTGTTAACTGTTAGTGTACTATAGTGTTAGTGTACTAGAGAACCAGTTTGGTGCAGTGGTTAAGTGCATGGACTCTTACCTGGGAGAACTGGGTTTGATCCTCCACTTGCACTTCTGGAATGGCCTTGGGTCAGCCATCGCTCTGGCAGAGGTTGTCCTTGAAAGGGCAGTTGCTGTGAGAGCCCTCTCGGCCTCATCCACCTCACAGGGTGTCTGTTGTGAGGGCAGAAGATACAGGAGATTGTAAGCCACTCTTCAGTCTCTGATTCAGAGAGAAGGGCGGGGTATAAATCTGCAATTCTTCTACTATGTCATTTATTTTGGTGAAAGTGGTTTTCCTCTTGCAGCCCAGTAAGCTCTTTAGGGGAGTGAACAGAAGTCGGAAAAAAGTCTGACTCTTAAAGTTTTCCAGGATGCCTGCAGTTGGGATGGGGACTTCCAGAGATAAACTGACCCAGAGAGGAATCCTTGGGTCAGCAGCCGGTCTAGTTGGTAGGCAGTGGGCGTCCTCAGCAAAGTTCTGGGAATTGTTTCTCTTAATGACTGTGCAAGTGAAGTAGCAGCTATGAAAACGAATCTCTTTGGCTGCTCACTCTGTTCTGCGAATGAACAGCCGGTGTGTCGATGTGGGGATTTCCAGTCCCTGCTCAGCCATGAGGCTTGCTTGGCGGCCGTCGCTCAGGTGACGTTCTTAGAGTTAAGCTGCTGCTTTCAGATCCTTTAGAGATGCGTCCGATGCAGATGTGAAAAATATGACAGCACAGAGGTATGAATAGGCGGATACGTAGAAGCGAGTTAAACCTCAGGCAGACCTTTCTCTACCGTTAACAGTAAGATAAAGCAGGGGTCTGCAGCCCCCAGTCTGTGGACCCGGTCCCAATCCGTGGCCTGTTAGCAACCAGGCCGTGAGCTGTATTTCATTATATATTACAATCAGTTACACAAATCAGTGAGCTCCCTGTCAGCAGAGAACTGTCTCCCTCAAAGGTCAGTGGTTCTGCTGGGGTTCTCGCCTGATGGGGAATCAGAATCAGCCAATGGCGCAGCAGAGACAGCATGAGCCAATCCTGTGCAAGCCACATCTAACGAATGAAAATCCTCAGAACTGCCACCACGGTTGGGCTTTTTTCTCCTGTTCCACATAAACTAGTAAACAGTTCAGGAGATTGTTGCTCCATTTGTTACGACGACAAATAAATATTTTAAAAGCAAATTCCGTTTGTAATAATCGTTTGGATACACTATATTTTTAATATGCTAGTTGTGATAATTTCATGCCAAGTAAAATTGCCCATAGTCATATTTTATGTTCCTAAAGTAATAGAATGACTTTCAATCTGGAAAAGAAAAAGAAATGCTAATGTAGCTTTTTTTTTTTCCTTTCAATTTTTCTGAAAATTTCCGTTTTTCCCCGGGGAAAAAAAGGGGGGGAAAAAATTCCGGAAATTTTACATCTCTCTTGGGAGATGCAGAGCGTCTGTGTCCTTAAACCCTCCCCCCCCCCCACTAACGTACTTGCCTCTTCCTTTCAGACTGTACAACCCTGGGAGCGGCGCAGCTTCCCCCTGTCCTACAACCCCAAGACAGAGTGCGAGGACCCGCCAGACCCACCGGACCGGTCCTCACGCAGCACACGGCGCACATCGGGCAGCAAGCCCCCCCGAGAGACAGACGGAGCACCCACCTCACCCACCCTCGCTAGCTTGAAGAGCCGGAACCCGGGGCCAGTGACCACAATCCAGCGGCCGGCCCACAGATAAGAGACGGACGGGAAGATGAAAGCAAAAAGCAATCCACCAAACTAACTCTTGGCATTAAAGCTTCCGAAATCTGCGTTTGATATTCAAACATCCTGCTGCGAATTTTCACAGTTTTTAGTGAATTTAAGGAGTTTAGAAACTTTTTTTTTTCTCTCTCCCCCCCCCTTTCTTTCTCTTTCAGTGTTTCCTTGTCACAGACGCCTTCTCCAGTTCTCTATGGTCTAGTGAGGAGAGCAAACGTGTTCCACCCCCCCCCCTCGCTTAGGTGTGTCCTAGAGCCAAGGGTGAAGCTATTCCCTTCCCCCTTTTGGTGGGGGGGTCATTCAGCGTCTGTTCTCCTTACTTGCCACCCACCACTGTCCTTTCCTCTCCCTTAAGATTTTAGTGGAGTGAAATTAGTGGTGAAAAGTGATGTCTGAATTCCACCTTCCTCACAAAATGTTCCACTAGCACCAGAAAGCACCCGCAGTGCAAATTCTCTAGTTGTTTGGTTCCCAAAGCTATATTCAAAAGGGACGGCTTCTTCCCACTCTTGAGGCCCTTTCTCTCCACTTACCGGCTTTAATCCTCTCCGCTGCTTTTGATACCATTTGTCCATCTTCAAGAGGAAAAGGTAAATTTCCCTTCAGCCCCCCCCCCCCTTCCCCAAGTTACAATTTCAGGCATCAGTTTTCTTCAGATCCTTTTGTGGTTTTTTGGGAAGAGGGGTAACGTCATAACATTGAAAACGGGGTCCAACATTTCAAAAGGAGCAATTTCTTTTGTCAGATGTGACTTGTAATCCCCCCCACCTTCCTTTCATTGTGCTGTTAACGATTAACCTTTCAATTTTGCCCTCTGCTGTTAGTTTTAAAAGTTGGAGTTGGTTATAGGTCTGCTGCTACTGAATTGCCATACAGTAGTGTTAAGCCTTAAATAGTGGGAGGAATGTCACAGGTTCAACCACTTGCCACCCTAGACCCATAAGCCATATTTTAGTTAAGAGTGGTCTAATCTCACTGTGTTCTCCACCCCTACCGCCCTGCTCAAGTAGTCTGTTGCTTCACAATGGCGCCCTCAGTTTGACGATCCATCCATCCCCGGAGTACCTAAAACGTTTGGGTTTTGGGCAGAGCAAGACAAGGACTTTGTTTTTCACCACTATTGCTTGACTCCACCTCTACACACACACCTGTTTGAATGCAAAGCTGCTTGTCAGGTTCTTTCCCTCCTTTTCTGAGCGTTTTTTCGGGCTGACTTTGTCACCAAGTTCAACAGGCTCTTCCTCCTCCTTTTAATTATTATTATTATTTAAAGAGGCCACTGCCACCCCACCCCCCCCCCCCCCGCGACTCCCACCTTCTGCACACCGGCCAAGCTGCAACGTGTGTTCCTGACCCTGGTGGTGTGGCTACTAGGCCCTGTCCTGTCGTTAGCATTGCGCCTGTCTTCTGTATTAATCACATCACCAAAAAAAAGGGGGGGGAAAGACATTTTTCCCCCATTTTGTAATCGTAATGAATAGTAGCTAAACTGCTTAATGGTTGGGGTTTTTTCACAATTTTCAACATGACCTAATTTTTTTTTTTTTTGGTTCTGTTCTAGTTTTAATTTCTTTTAAAAAGAGGAAAAAAAACACACCCAATGCTACCATATCCCTCTGCATTAAGTGCTTTTTCTATTTATAAAGTTGAAAATTCTGAATAACCCTCTTAGCGTTATAAAGGAAAAAAAAACCCACAAAAAAACTTGTATTTTGTAAATATTTCTTTTCCTGCTTCAAGCTGTGTAATGTCCTTGTTATATAGAAATGCTTTTCTTCAGAGAAGCTGATCTTTGTTTAATGTCTTGATTCTGTTGGCCAAAGCACAGATGTGTGCTTATAAAAAAAAAAGGGAAAAAAAAGGATTAAAAAAAATTAAAAAGTTAAGAAAGCTGTACGCCAAATGTTTTCTTGGGTAAATGGGGGGAAGGGTGTGGTGTACAGGGACAGCGCGTGGGAGTAGGCGGGGTACCCCACCTAGGGGTACCCACACAGAGCGCATCTCCAGCCCTGCCTTCAAGGCAGGATCAGAGGAGCACTTTCCCCCCTGCAGTAAGCTTCAGCGAGCTATTTTTGTGGCGCCGGACACTTTTGGGTTGAAACCAACTGAGCGGTGTCTTCCAAAGGCGCCACTCAGCCACTTTCAACCCCAAAGTGACCGGCGCTGCTAAAAACGGGGAAAGCGGCGGTTCGGCAGCACTGTTGTGCACCAGCTGTCGCTCTCTCCTTGCTGCACAATGTCACTTTTGGTATCAGCTCCATAGAGGGAGCTTTTTGGGGGGCGGGGAACGGCCAGGGGGCTGCCTCTAGCGGCAGAACCGCTAGCGCTGGCCCTGGCAGTGTATGAGGTACCTCAGCTTCCTGTCTAGTAATGCTAATGTCTCAAGGGGGACAAGATAGCTAGGAATGGTTGATGGGAAGGAGAGCAAACAACTTCTGGCCTTGGGTGGCCATAAACCCTTTGCCTTGGAAAAAGGCTAGCAGCGGCTTTCAGTTCCAAGGTGATACCCTTTTATTCAGATATGGATCATCCAGCAAGTTCAGCAGCTGCCTGCGGATCAGACCGTGACAGAGGAAATCCACCCACTCACCGTTGCTTCCTCCAGCAGCTTTTCTCCCCCTTCCTTCCCCCCTGCTTGTGCCGCCACCCAATGGGGCTTCTTGTTATGGGTCATTTGAAAAAATTCCTTTGCTTTTTAAAATTTGTAGGGGGGGTGGGGAATACTCCTTGTCTATACATGTCCCTGTTGTGCAGTTTTTAATATGAACGCTGGGACCAGTTTCCTCCGCCCAGCAGCCTCGTAATTCACCTTTCTCCCCTTCCAGCTCACCAACCAGCCTACCTTTTTATCTGTCTCCTCCATTTTCATTTATATTATTTAATTTATATCTCGCTTTCTTCGCCGTAGGGCTCCAATGCTGCTTACATCGTTTTTCTCTTCAACCTTGTGGAGGTGTAGGTTGTACGCGAGAGGCCCAAGGCGACTTGGAGGCTCAGGACTGGGTCTCTACAGTTCATAGTCTGAAACCACTACACAGCGTTGGTTTCATGAAGGAGCAGCCAGTCCTGGACGAGTCACCCAGGTCAGGAGCTATCAAGTTGCCCCCTGGTTGCTGCCAGGCCAAAAGCCAAAACACTCCCAGAAAGGGCATCTTCCCTTTACTCGCAAATCATGGCCTGAATGCTGAAAATACTGTTGCGGTTGCTTAGCAATATACCCAGGGGACATCTGTTTCTTAAACCTACATCATTTGGAGGGTTGAAATCCCTTCAGTGTATTTTTTTAAGATTTTTTTGCATACCTGGGGCGTTCCCCAAGTTTATAGAAAGATGTTTAGTCCAGAGGGCTCCTCTCAGGCCCCCGAACAACTGGCTGGTGTCTGCTTCCTTCTCCTTTTCTCTTGTTTCCTTCTGCGTAACAGCTTGCTTTGCAAAGCTTGCTCAACTGCACAGGCTCTATAGAGCAAAACCTCTATTTTCTCCATTGGCTGAAGCTCCTCCCTTGGGGAAGAAGGGGTGTGTGATTGAGAGAGCCTGGCAAAGTAAGCTTACTTTGCCAGGCTCTCTCAATCACACAGAAGAGCTACTGAGCCAAGCCCCTCTTTTATTAGCTGAGGCTCCTCCAGGGAAGTAAGGAAAGAGCCAGAGCTTCCTTTGCCCAGTTCCCTGGATCCCATGGAAGAAATACAAAGAGAGCACCTTTAAGACCAACAAAGTGCTAATGTTTTAAGCATGTTTTATTTTAAGGTGGTTTTTTTTAAAAAAAAAATCTTTTGAGTTTGTCTGCGTCCTTTATAAAGTTTCTATCTCCACTATCTGATCTTAAATAGATACATGGCCTGGCCTGACAAGGTCTCATTTATGTCAGATCCGGCCCTCATAACAAATGTGTCTGACCCCTGGTTTAGTCTATCCGTGGCCCTGAGTTCCAAATTTAAAAATCCACAGATGGGGGGGTCACCTTGAGAATTAGATGTATTGATGATACATATTTTTTTGTCCGCCTTCTCTAAGAGGGTAGGAATGGAACGCTCAGGAATCTGAATTTTTTAAAATCTTCACAAGTTAATGCTAGGCCTCCAAACTGCTAACTGGCTAGGCGTGTGAGAGGAACCGTGAGACTTCATTAGCCTCTGAAAACCCGCTACGGGAAGATAACGGGCGACCCCCTCACCATCGTGCCAGGCAGAAACAAAGAATTCGTTTCATATTATAGTAATGACTCTTTATTTCCAAATTCACTTTTACAGCAACAGTCAGTGTAAACCGGTTGTTAAAACGCACAAGTACAATATGGACAGTCACAGACAGGTAGCTAAGCTACGATGATCATACGGAGATCGTATTCCCTTCCCACCCACCCCTCCCCGTTTTCCCACCCCTTGAAAAACTTTTAAAGGGGACTGTGGGGTCTTCCAAACTCCATCATTGCCCCTTTTGATACTTCCAACTTCCAGTAACGAAGCCCGTTTTTCTTAACTTCCAATATCATGATTTTTTTTTCATCTGTCAAGTTAACACTTTTTTTTTTCCCTTCAAACCCCTAGATATGTATGTTTAAATACCAAGACAAGAAACCAGCCAGTCAGTTTGACACAGCCCTAGACTGGGAACCCTCAAGCGTTTTAACCATCCGAAAAAGCAATACCTGCGTATTTATCCTAAAATAAGCCATAAAGACCATCCGACTCAAAGCTGGGGAAACGGTACCTACCATTTAAAGAGATGTTTTGGGGTGGGGGAGAGGGAAATCAGAATGTGCCTCATGGTACGGGGGTGCAAAAACAATGGCGTATGCTTCCAGAAAGAAAGGGTGGGGGAGAGAGAATCCTGTAAAAGTCATTGGGCTACTTCATGCTCAAGAGAAGGGGTTGTCTTTTTTCAATTTACATATTAAGCCAAGATAAGACAGTGGCAAGGATAATGGGGGGGTTTTTTCCAGCCCAGGCTGTATCTTGGTGTAGCCTTGGATGCTGCATTCGTCGCTCAGAAAAACCTGCACGTTTCCCTAGCACTCCCAGGCAAATCTAGAGAAAGCCACAGACTTTAAATACAATATCCTTCAATCGTGAGAGAGAACTGAAGGCAGCAGGGATGTCTAAAGAAACTTATTACCCCGATAGACGTCACAATGAAGTAAGCAGCCAAACAACCATCTTGGAGACGGTCTGCTCTGATTCTCTTCCATTCCTCTTTTATGTTCCTCGTGTCAAGGAGGCTTGATACTCCTTGGGCAATTGATGCATGTGTTTTATCCATCATTTTAGCCAATCAGCAATGGACATTTTTCCGGGCTAGTATGCCCAAAGGGGAAATCTGACCTTGGGTTTTTCATCCGATGAGAGATGATGTGCAAGATCTTTTCTCTCAAGCTAGATGCTACAGGCTTCAAGGCTGTAGAGTCTCTTTATGGGAAATGAAGGAGGACTATTTTTTATTGAGACAATGCTATTGATGCGCCTAATTCCTTAGGGTAATGTTAATGGGACAAAACGGACTTTGTACAGAGCTGGAAAGCAGTACAGCGTCGACAGACCAGCGCGAGCTGCGTGGTACTCAACTTCGTTGGCCAGCAAACACCAAAATTCTTGAGAAAGATTTTACTGCTGTATTAACTGCCAGAGCCTAAAATATGCCAAGATGCCTTATCGGTATTGTGGTGCCACCAAACTGAGTGGGGAAAAGTTCTAAGTGCATCACGGAAGAGCACACAAATCAGGTCAACAATTTGCACAGCTACGACTAGGAAAGGCTGTTTAAACACGGATCTCTTTTAAAAGCAGCTGCCAGAAAGGAAGCTTAAATGGATGGGGAGAGGTAGAGGATGGCTAATGGCCTCTAAGAAATAAGTGCCGTGACCCACACACGAGGGCACAAGAGAACTCTGAAGGGAGGTGCCAGAACAGCTGGGAAGAATTGGTTATAACAAATCCAGAACTTGCATGCCTTGCCAAGGTTTTTAAACCAACTCCTTCCCAAACAGTAATAGGTTACTCTACTTCATAAGAGTTTGTTTTACTTTCTTTAAGCTCCCTTCTCCGTGCTAACAAATGCTCTTTAAGCAACAACTGTGTACCTCGAGCATCAATGGAAGGGGAAAAAAATACCCCCTGCATTTCTAAAGTTTCCAACAGTCGTCTTGCTCTTTCACCAGGCAATTCCCAAATGTATTCCCCATATGTCCAATTGGGCACTAGGGTTGGGCACAGAACGCAAAAAATTTGGTTCAGTTCACTGTTAGGTTGCCGAATCAGAGGTTTATTTCAATTTTTTAAATTTCCCAAACAATTTGTGGTTTGTTGGTTCATTTAGTTCAGGAAAGATGTAGAATGGCCCCAGAATGGGCTAGAGACACCAAACTTGTGACAAACTTTGCAGCACACTCTCCCCAAGTTTGGGGCAAACTGGATTTCCCAGGGCCAAGCTACAGCCCACCCACCCACCCCCCAAAGCAGGTGCCCCGAGTAAACTCTCCTAGGAGTATATCAAATTGGGAAAAGAGAAATCATTCTACAGCTTCCGGTCTATTTCACCCGGAAGTTTGGAAACTACTAGAAGAAGCAGCTCCGCTCTCCCCCTCCCCTGTGCTTCTGTTCAGTTTCCAGTGAAACTGAATAGAAGCCTTAGGAGGCTGGGAAGAGCTGAGGTGTCTAGCCAGTGAGAGAGCAGAGCTGTGGCTTCCAGTCTGCTTCCCTGGAAACTGATCAGAAGCACAGGGGCTTGGGGAATCAAGCCAGCACCAGGCTGTCTGGAAAAACCAAGTAAACACAAACCAAACAACATGCCAAGGAAAAAGGCCAATTTGTGTTTGGGTGCAGCAGGAACAGATGAGCCAGTTCAGAACGAACCGCAAATTGGCCATTTTTAGCATGAATCGTGATTCGTTGTTCGGTTTGTGGCCATCCTCAATGGGCAACAAGGGAGTGAAGGAAGTACTTCTATTACTCAACCTTTCCCTCCAGATCCCCCTCCCCGCTGGGTATTTAGCCTAATATGACCAAGACACCTGGCTACACACAAAACAGCTGGAACAACCTGAAGCGCCAGGGGTCAGCAGCGAGCGCTCTGTTCAGGCACGGCAGCTGACACCACAACAAACGGTGTACTTTGAGGTCATGTCCTGCTTGGGCATCCCCTGTGAAACGGAGAACCTGCTGTGCTGAGCAGCACTTCCTATCAACGGCCAGGCTACAGAAGCAATACACGGAAGAAGGAAATGTTGATTCAGCGTTATTGATGCAGGTAATGAAGGTTAGAGCGGCTTTATTTTTTAAAGTGTCTCCTATCCTAGGAGAGCTTCCTGTCAACCTGTTGGGAGTAGGCTTAGTAAGGTACTACCATCCTATTGTGCTGCCTTCTTCCCAGAGGCGATCTTTCCCTTAATGACGCAAGACCTCCATCGTTAGAAGGCACCCTTACGGTCCTCAGTTTTTGACCAAGCGCTTGCTGCCTGCAGGCTTCCTTTAAGACGTGCGTGCAATTCAACAAAGGAATGATACTTGGATGACTTGCGGTTGGAACGTGAGAACTACATTCACCGTACTTCCTTCAGAGATGCAATTAGTTAAGGGGCAGGGTTAGAATTCTAGCAGGGGCTCCTTTGCCTGTTAGGTCACACACCCCTGCTGTAGCCAATCCTCCCAAGAGCTTCCAGGGCTCTTTTTGTAAGCTCTTAGGTGATTGGCTACATCAGGGGTGTGTGGCCTAATAGGCAAAGGAGCTCCTGCTAGTTCTACCCCTGTCAAGGACAAACGTGCATTCATGACCAAGGACTTGGTTATGCACAAATACTTATGCAAGAAGGGGAATAGATCTGTTTCTCAACCGGACACACATACCCGATCCTATGCATACTTGGGGGCTACCATTCCTGCAAGAATGGCGCTACCATTCCTTGCATCTGAAGCACATGCATCCCATTTTGGGTTTTTTTTTTTTTTAAAAAAAGCTCCAGCATTTCTCAGAGAAACACAGGAGAGTGGCGCAACCTCTGACCACCACCTCTCTCGAGGAGCAGCAACCCAGTGTCCCAGACTGCACCAGGAACAAAGAGAATGAATGGCATACAGCTGATTTGGGCTGGTAGGAAGAATTTTGAGGGGAGGGGGAGAGAACAGCTCAAGCCTGCGCTCTACAAGCAAGAGAGCAAGGGAATGAAGACGAGAGAGCCAAATGCAGCAGCAGCTGTCCTGGGTCAAGAATTAAAGACAAACATCCCTATATTCACAGTATTAATTTTAAGGGGGGAGGGGAACAGGCTAAGTTTTCATCCCGCCTCCTCATGCGAACGATGTCGTTTTAAGAGGCCCGGCAGCTTCCAGGACTTTAAAATTCAGCTTGAGTTTGTGGGGACGGCAGCAGGCAGGCGCCTTTTACTTAAACAATACAGTATTGCCTTAACCCAGAATAATGCACATGCAGTCAAATCACATTAGGGAAACTCCCCAAGGTACAAAGTAAGAAAGGGAACTAAATTATGCAGCTCCATGGAAACCCTGCCCCCTTCCCGCTGCGTGCGAAGTCTCCTTGGCGGAGGGAACTTATCATGTCTTCCAGCAGGAGGTGACACTTGCACACACACACAAATGGTGCGTAAGGTCGAAAGCTATTTGTTCCCCCTACACCAACGGGGAAAGCCAGGGGGCTCTTTTCTGTCTTCATGGAGGCGCATTGGCTCTGCACATCTAGCCCTCTTATCCAAGATCCGCATTTCAAGCAGCAAAAGTTTACCTTGGAACCTTCCTTTTGTTAGGGGCAAGTGGGGAAAGGAGGTTTGTCTAGACCGGGGGTCCCTGGCCTTTTTGAGCCTCTGGGCACCTTTGGAATGAGTGGAGGAGGTGGTGAGCATCAACCGAAAATGTCTGGTTCAGGAGATACAGCCAAACAATCCATTCCCCCTCCTCACTTTACAAAAGAACCACCGAAGGGGGAATAAAAAGAAACAAAGGCAAGCCCGAGGTTAGAGGAGGGGCAGGGGTCAAAAGAAGGAAGGCCTGAAGAGGGAACAGAACCAGAAGGCTGAGTGCTGGCCCAGCCCTCCTCATCCACTAGCATTGGAAAAGAGAGCAGCCAATAACAGACACTCCCTTACAATGGCCCTGCCCACTTTCTGATGAGCTTGGCGGAGAACTCTGGTCTAGACGAAGGGGACTGAGTGTGGATCGTAGTTTCCAAGCCAACTGCTACTCTTGAAGTCCTTGGGCTAGAGATGAGCGGATGGAGAAAGGGGCTGGGGGAGAGAAGAGAGCACGTTAAAACAGCCTGTCAATGGGAAAAACAAGGAACGACTGGGGAGGCGGGAGATGCAGATATAAAAAGAACAGAGGAAGAAAGGCCAGATTGGATTCTTCTCTTCTTATTCTCTCCACCCATTTAACGCAATCACAAGCCCTGCTTGGCCAGAGAAGCGGACACTTCGTCGGCCAACGTGGCCAGCTGCGGGGAGTCCACCATGTTGATGCTTCCAGTGGAGGAGACGTTGCTAAGGCGACGTGGGGAAGCATCTCCAGAAATGGTGGGTGACTTGTAGACAATTTCAGCTCCGTGGTCGGTCTTGGCTTTGGCATTCTCACGGAAGGTCAGCTTGTGGGATTCAATCTGGAATGAGACCGGAGGGTATGGGTGAGCCCAAGGAAGATGGTGGGCAAGCAGAGGGACTCAGCGCTTGTTTTGCTCTCCACCTATCCCCAAGCCCTAACGCAGCCACAGCATAGGCAAAGTGGTCAGCTGCAGCTCCTCTTCGTTGGGCCGCTGTGACATAAGAATGTAAGAGAAGCCATGTTGGATCAGGCCAGTGGCCCATCCAGTCCAACACTGTGTCACACAGTGGCCATAAAAACCCAAGTGCCATCAGCAGGTCCACTAGTGGGGCTAGAAGCCCTCCCACTGTGCCCCCCCAGCACCAAGAATACAGAGCATCGCTGCCCCAGACAGAGAGTTCCAACGATAAGCTGTGGCTAATAGCCACTGATGGACCTCTGCTCCATATGCTTATCCAACCTCCTCCTGAAGCTGTCTATGCTTGTAGCCGCCACCACCTCCTGTGGCAGTGAATTCCACGTGTTAATCACCCTTTGGGTGAAGAAGTACTTCCTTTTATTAGTTCCACTGTGCTGGAATGAAGATCCAGGCACCCAAATATCCATGTGTGACTCCCCACCCAGAGCTGAAAAAGACCTTGCTTTTCTAAGCATAGACAGCTTCAAGAGGGGATTGGATCAACATCTGGAGCAAAAGTCCATCAGTGGCTATTCGCCACAGTGTATTGTTGGAGCTCTCTGTCTGGGGCAAGTGATGATCTATATTCTTGGTGCTTGGGGGGGGCACAGTGGGAGGGCTTCTAGTGTCCTGGCCTCACTGATGGACCTCCTGATGGCACCTGGGTTTTGTGGCCACTGTGTGACACAGAGTGTTGGACTGGATGGGCCATTGGCCTGATCCAACATGGCTTCTCTTATACTCCTGTCACTGTAAGACAAGACATTATTCCCTGAGGTGGGACTCCAAGCTGTGTTCAACTGCCACAGACTGTGCATAAACACGGACCTTGGCTTACAAAAGGAAGATGGAAACAGACTCCACCCCCCCGCCCCGCCCACTGCAGGATGAACAGAATTTGTTCAAATTCTACATAACTTCTTCATTTGGGAAGTCCTACTTCGAGGAACGCCTACGCCTTGTAAAAGAATCCTCAGCAGCCAGCAATTGGTTAGAGTGCCAGTGGGGGGAAAGGTGACCTCTCACAGAAGCTGAGGACCGCCTTCCCCCCATAATCAGGACGAAGCTGCAGCTTCTTGCCCACGCAAAGGCCTGTTACCGTGCCTTCCCCCTCCCCCGCACCCTCAGTGTTCAGGGTCTATCCGTCTCCCCTCCTGCTCTCTCTCGCAAAGCTCATGACGACAGGTTAGCTACTTACTGGCATCACATGGGTGCAAGTCGGGGAGTGGGCTCTCCTCGGGCAGGGGGGGCTCCGTGATGGGGGAAGGAAGCCCAGCCTTAGTGGGGCAGTTTTGTGCACCATTCTTGTCTTCCTTGCCCTTCTCTCTCTGCATGTGGGTGGAGAGGGTCAGCGGAATGCAAAACAGCATCGTCAAATAAGATGACAGGAAATCAAATCTCTTCAATGGGGAGGGAGGGAGGGAGAGGATCAGGCACACGATGGAAACAGTGGGTGGGAGAGGCCACAGAAACTAGGAGATGGAGAGAGGGAAGAACTGGGGACCGAAAGAGCACTGGTATGTATTTGGAGCAATCCAAAGGAGAGATCTGGAACTTTACAAAGCCCACTTTCCGCTTACAGAATGGCTGTTGAGGCCGACCAATCCTGCCATTGCTGGTCTGCCTGGGGGTCAATAGCCTGCCGCTATAACTAAGCTAGAGGGGACAGAATGCCAACAGCATTTACAAGTCACTGTAAGCGAACGGTCCGATGAATCTGTATATATTCTGAGGATCTATATTCCAGTCTTTGAAAACATGGGAGCAGTTTCTCCCAGAAACAGGTTTTTTTTTGGGGGGGGGGGGAGGCAGATGTCTATCAGGTCCCCATCCTTTATGGGCCAGCTGCAGCTTTTCCACTTCCACACTAATTTGGATGGCATAAGGCTTAACTCAGTTGAGTTGGAGAGAAGAAGACCCATCCATTTTCCTTCCTTGCTTCCTTCCCTGCTTCCTTCCTTCCAGCTCTCAAACATCTCACGTTTATTCGATGTGGCTCTTACATTAAGCAAGTCTGGCCACCTCTGTCCTATAACCTATGATCACTCATGGGAGTCCAAAGCCATTAGGGGAGGGACGGTGGCTCAGTGGTAGAGCAGCTGCTTGGGAAGCAGAAGGTCCCAAGTTCAATCCCCGGCATCTCCAAAAAAGGGTCCAGGCAAAAAGGTGTGAAAAACCTCAGCTTGAGACCCTGGAGAGCCGCTGCCAGTCTGAGTAGACAATACTGACTTTGATGGACTGAGGGTCTGATTCCGTATAAGGCAGCTTCATATGTTCATATGTTTACGTCCACTCCTGCTCATCGGCCCTGGAAACACCTTTCTTCCTCAGAGACCCAAGATTGTCCAACTTTAGTTAGGGAAATGGAAAAAGGAGGAAGTGAAGAGAGGTGGGAGATGCTCAGAACGAAGGATGCTCAGGAGGTCCAGAAGAGGTGTGGATGGCAGTGAGAGAAGGATAAGGAAGCAGAGAAGTTCTCCCATCAGAAGCCAGTGCACTTACTGGAAAGAGCCAATGAGAGCTAGAAAGTTTTCCAAGGTTATTACAATGAGATGCGTCTGAAAGGAAAGGGCTGAAATGCGCGTGAGCAGAGCCTCCCTCCCCGAGGCAGGCACAACAGATGAGGCAAATACAGACAGAGGAAAAAAAAAAAGAAACTGCCGGCAACCCCGGATCACTCCCCTGGTTCAAAACAGACAGGCTTTTCAAAACTGTTGGGCCAAAGTGCGGGACTCGGAAACAGCCAGGACCTTTCTTGCGCCGTCGGCAGCGGCTGAAGCTTTTGGTGTCAGGGAAAGAAACACACCTCTCTGGCATCTTCCACATCAAGCTGCAGGTCAAGGCAGAGGTCCAGCACCCAGGTGGAAAGCTGGTAATACCCAGGGCCTTATCTGTAGCAGGAACTCCTTTGCCTATTAGGCCACACACACCCTGATGTAGCCAGTCCTCCAGGAGCTTATAGTAGGCCCTGGACTAAGAGCCCTGGAAGCTCTTGGAGGATTGGCTACATCAGGGGTGTGTGGCCCAGGGCCTTATTTGTAGCAGGAGCTCCTTTGCATATTAGGCCACGCCCCCTGCTGCAGCCAATCCTCCAAGAGCTTTCAGGGCTTTTCGTACAGGGCCTACTGTAAGCTCCAGGAGGACTGGCTACATCAGGGGTGTGGGGCCTAATATGCAAAGGAGTTCCTGCTACAAAAAAAAAACTCTGGCAATGACAATATGATGAGAGATGGTTTGGGAGCCTGATCCAAAGACCAAACTTATGTACACCACTTATTTTTCAGCACAGCTGCCCAAGGTGGGGCCGGGGCAGGGCGGAATGCCTGTGCCAGTTCAGCACTCATTTTTTTGGAAGAAGATATTGGATTTCTATCCCGCCCTCCACTCCGAAGAGTCTCAGAGCGGCTCACAATCTCCTTTCCCTTCCTCCCCCACAACAGACACCCTGTGAGGTGGGTGGGGCTGGAGAGGGCTCTCACAGCAGCTGCCCTTTCAAGGACAACCTCTGCCAGAGCTATGGCTGACCCAAGGCCATTCCAGCAGCTGCAAGCGGAGGAGTGGGGAATCAAACCCGGTCCTCCCAGATAAGAGTCCGCACACTCAACCACTACACCCAACTGGCTCTCTATTAGAGCTCTGGCTGACCCAAGGCCATTGCAGCAGCTGCAAGTGGAGGAGTGGGGAATCAAACCCGGTTCTCCCAGATAAGAGTCCGCACACTTAACCACTACACCAAAGTGGCTCTCTATTAGAGCTATGGCTGACCCAAGGCCATCCCAGCAGCTGCAAGTGGAGGAGTGGGGAATCAAACCCGGTTCTCCCAGATAAGAGTCCGTGCACTTAACCACTACACCAAACTGGCTCTCTATTAGAGCTATGGCTGACCCAAGGCCATTCCAGCAGCTGCAAGTGGAGGAGTGGGGAATCAAACCCGGTTCTCCCAGATAAGAGTCCGTGCACTTCACCACTACACCAAACTGGCTCTATTGGTTGCCCCGAAGTGAGCGAATGGAGCAGTCTGACCAGTCCAGCCTCCTGGCTCATTTGCAAGCAGGGTTGGGGTGGGGGGAGCTGCCAGCTTCTGAGTCCAATGCTCTGGTTCTGCCTCTCCCCCAGCCAGAGAGCAAGGCAGGGCTCCCAAACATAGCCGGGAGGGTCAAGCATGTGACTTGGCTTTGGAATCTCACCCCACAAAGGAGCAGAGAAATTACCGCCTGGCACACGTTTCATGTATCCGAGCCCTCGCCTCTTTTTCCGGGTGCAGACGAGGACACCAAAAAGCAGGCGTCGTCTCAGGAGGGGTCTGATCGAGCTGGGAGAGCCCACTTCTCCCTCACCCTTAATGGAGCAAATCAACTGTACTTGTTTCCCCTTAAAAGACTGATTACTGATGATGATGATATTGGATTTATATCCCGCCCTCCACTCCGAAGAGTCTCAGAGCGGCTCACAATCTCCTTTCCCTTCCTCCCCCACAACAGACACCCTGTGAGGCGGGTGGGGCTGGAGAGGGCTCTCACAGCAGCTGCCCTTTCAAGGACAACCTTTGCCAGAGCTATGGGTGACCCGAGGCCATTCCAGCAGGTGCAAGTGGAGGAGTGGGGACTCAAACCCGGTTCTCCCAGATAAGAGTCCGTGCACTTAACCACTACACCAAACTGGCTCTCTGGATTAAATTGCTGGATCTTCCTAATTCCTACTCACGATGCTTCAGTCCGGCTGCCTTTTTAAAAATGTCCGTGTGCCGCCTGTATATTTAAGCCGTCAAAAATCCATATGGTTCCTTCCCACTCCAACCCCTGGGAGTTGCAAAACTGCTCAAAAGAGAAAGGTAGATAGTGAAGTCCCCTCCGTCACAGAGAACCAGAAGGGATTAACTTTTACCTTTTTATTTCCTCCTCCAGGAACATGAGTGATGTTATCTAATGATCCAATTTTCGATTGCACCTTCTCTTTGAAGTCCAGTTTCTCTGATTTCACCTCCACCAGCCCACCACCTAGAGCAGAAATCAGGAGAGCATTAAGAGACTTCAGCACTGCTACAACTCCTTTGAAGGCATCTCTTGTTCTTGCAGCAGCTAACAGATTCACCCCCGTGGGCTGAAACCTCAGAGTCCGCACCAGAAGACAAAACATTCTGCAGATTCACTGAGCAGAACAAAATCTCTCACCCAACTTGGTATCTCATAGGCCAGGGGTTCCCAATCTTTTTGAGCTTGTGGGCACCTTTGCGATCCTGGCACACTGTGGTGGGTGCAGCCACCAAATGGACATTGCAGAAGTTGGAGCAGCACACAGAGGAAGTCCAAGCGCAAGGGACAAGGGGAGAAATTTTTTAAAAATATGCTGGGGAAAAAGGAGCGTGCGAGAGAGAATAAAACCAGCAGGGTGTTTTTTGTAGCAGGAACTCCTTTGCATATTAGGTCACACATCCCTGATGTAGCCAATCCTCCTGGAGCTTCCAGTAGGCCCTGTAAGAAGAGCCCTGAAAACTCTTGGAGGACGGCACCTGGGTTTTTTGGCCACTGTGCGACACAGGGTGTTGGATTGGATGGGGCATTGGCCGGATCCAACATGGCTTCTCTTATGTTCTTATGCTACATAAGGAGTGTGACCCAGGGGTCGTTTTGTAGAAAAATAGGTGGTGGCGCTCATCCAGGGATTGTTATGCAGCTGCACCTACTATTCAATGAACAAGGAGGTGGAACTCTCAGGTAGAGGTGGAACTCTCAGGTAGAGGTGGAACTCTCCGAAAGTTTCAGGAGCTGTGCTCCTGTGAGCTCCCACTGAATCCGAGGCCTGGTGTGACCTAATATGCAAAGGAGTTCCTGCAACAACAAGAAAGCCCTGACTGCCTCTGAAACCATGTCATTTTAATCTGCACAGCCCATCAGATCTCCAATCAAACCCCTCTGGAGAGGAGTCTCTCCCCCAGTCCCATCCCCTTTCGAACACTCGGCAGGAACTAGGAAACGTGTTGGCAGGCTTCCCGATGACCATGGGTACCATGCTGAGGATGCTGTCGTAGACTGATCAGATTGAACTGTACACCCACAGGGGTGGAACTCTAGCAGGAGCTGCTTTGCATATTAGGCCACACACCCCTCCCGATGTAGCCAATCCTCCAAGAGCTTACAAGGCTGTTTTCTGTAAGCTCTTGGAGGATTGGCTACATCAGGGGGTGTGTAGCTTAATATGCAAAGGAGCTCCTGCTAGAATTTCAACCCCCAAAAACCCATATTTCATTCAGCATCAACAGAGCAAAAGTAGTAGCAACTGTCTGAAACGGGGGACGTCGACACCAGTTCTGAAATAATAAAGTCACAGTTGGATAGTAGCAGACAACTGCGGAGTGGAGAAACACGCTGGACGAAATTGGTACTGGAAACATTCCGGTTGGACAGAGCTGTTAACAGGGAAGGAATTTTGACTTTCTTTTTCGCTGCCCCCTAACATTTACTTTGGCTCACTTGACTGTGCGTAGAACAAAGTTAGCGTCCAATGGCACCTTTAAGACCAACGAAGTTTTATTCGAGGTATGAGATTTAGCGTGCATACACGCTTCTTCAGATATAATAAAACGGAAGAAAACCATTTGAAGAAGGCCGAATGGTTGTCTTTCGTTTTACATCTGAAGAAGCGTGCATGCACACTAAAGCTCGTACCCAAAATTAAGCTTCGTTGTCTTAAAGATATCACTGGACTCTAACTTTGTTCTATTACTCGGCCTGATCCAACCCTTGATCAACACGGCTACCCACCTGGATCTATCATGACTGTTCCATTTGAAGAAAAAGATGCTGGATTTATACTCTGCCCTTCACTCTGTATTTCAATGTCTCAGAGCGGCTTACAATCGGCTTTACCTTCCTTCCTAACAACAGACACCCTGTGAAGTGGGTGGGGCTGAGAGAGCTCTCACAGAAGATGCGCTTTCAAGGACAACTCTGCAAGAGCTATGATGCAGGTGGCCCGAAGCTCAATCCCCAGCATCTTCAGGTGGAAGCATCTGCTGCAGGGGATGTCAAAGAACTCTGCCTAGGACCCTGGAGAGCCGCTGCCATTATTGACCTTGATGGACCATTACTGACCTTGATGAAGAAGAAAAAGAAAAAAAAAGGAGATGGTGATGATGAAGATATTGATTTATATCCCCTTCCATTCCGAATCTCAGAGCAGCTCCCAATCTCCTGTATCTTCTTCCCCAACAACAGACACCCTGTGAGGTGGGTGGGGCTGGAGAGGGCTCTCACAGCAGCTGCCCTTTCAAGGACAACTCCTACGAGAGCTATGGCTGACCCGAGGCCATTCCAGCAGCCGCATGTGGAGAAGTGGAGAACCAAACCTGGTTCTCCCAGAGAAGAGTCCGGGCACTTAACCACTACACCAAACTGGTTCTCCCATCAGTACTTGATTTGCATTTAGAATTAATTCTGACAGCTGAACATGCTGCAATTTAAGTGACAGGGAACCTGCGGACAACGCTCTCTGTCAAGGTCACAAATACCAAGTCTACATTGACCAAATTCTCCCCTGACCCCCCCTCCAAAGTTGGGGGGGGCCATGGCCTCCCAATCTGAAGACCTCTAGGAACAACGGGAAGCACTGACCACCACTCCAGGTGAGCCGTCAAGTACCCAAAGCTCTCCGTACCGAGCAGGCAAACGGGCTTCGGCGTGTCATGAAGGGCTTCTGGATGAAGTCCATCCCCATAAAATGAAACACTGGACTAACCTTTTTGGCCCTGGCCCCAACCTGGTGGAATCAGCTGCCCGAGGGGATTCAGGCCCTACCAGATCTACTCCCATTCCGGAGGGTCTGCAACACAGAGCTGTTCCGCCAGGCTTCTAGCTGAGGCAGGCGGGCTCCTCGCACTATCTAATCGGACTCCCTGCACTGAACGGCATCCCGTGTCTCAAGCGGTGAATGACCCCTGACGCCGCCTTGTTTCATTTTTATTTAATGGTTTTAACCTGTTAATTTTTAACTGTTTTACTGTGTGTGATTTCAACTGTTTGCTCTGTCGTAATCCGCCCTGAGCCCATCTGGAGAAAAAGGGGATTATAAATTTGCAAATAACATAAAAATAAAATAACCATGAAGGTTTCTCCTCGTCAGCAGATCTGAAGGTATCCTTGTACAGGCTGTGCCTCCCAGAGAGCCAGTTTGGTGTTGTGGGTAAGTGAGCGGACTCTTTTCTGGGAGAACCGGGTTTGATTCCCCACTCCTCCACTTGCAGCTGCTGGAACGGCCTTGGGTTAGCTATAGCTCTCGCAGGAGTTGTCCTTGAAAGGGCAGCTTCTGTCTGAGCTCTCTCAGCCCCACCCACCTCACAGGGTGTCTCTTGTGGGGGGAGGAGATAAAGGAGATCGGAAGCCGCTCCGAGACTCTGATTCAGAGAGAAGGGTGAGGTATAAATCTGCAGTCTTCTTCCTCCCTGTTCTACAGGCAGGGCACCTATCGCTTCCTTGCAAAGGCTTCTATACTCCAGGGGAAGACCTGCACCTCCCCGATTCATGTCTTGCCAGGCTTCTGGTAGAGAATTTTTAAAAGGATTTAAAGTCTTTCAATCATAAATAACGTTGGCGTGGATACCTAAAGACACGTGTGTGGTTTATTCAACAAGTAGATTATATTCTTAAATATTACTAATACCCACTACCTTCTCTATCGAGAGAGTCTTGACTTATCCCCTGTGAGATTCAGAAGGCTTTTCTCTCACTGGTGAGATTATGCCATTGTTACAAGTTTTGTGGGCTCCATGAAGAAGACGCTCGCATAGAGTGTTCTCTGATGAAGGAACGAAATGAAGAATTACCTGGGATTTTTGTCAGAAGATTTTCATGATTTACAGGTTTCCCCGCGGATGTGATTTCTTAAAAGAATATAAACACGGACTGTGAAATACTGAAATCCCCTTTGTGGATATTTTGCTTCTCGCTGAAGAATACTGATGAACTGCAAGCCTTACATTTCTCTTACAAGATTAAGAACATGGACTGTTAACACTGGGATTTTAGCGGTGGACATAGTTGCCAGCTTTCACACAAATATGTGATTTGGAATGTGGACGCTTTAAGAAATGATTACGATTGTTGTAGGTTTGAACATAGTGTATGAGGTTGTTTTCTTAGTGGGTGTTGGTAATATTCAGTAATATAATCTACTTGTTTAATAAATTACACATGAGTCTCTAGGTATTCACACCAACTTTTTATTATTATAAGACTTTAAATCAGGGGTGTCAAACATGCAGCCCGGGGGCCAAATCAGGCCCCCAGAGGAGTCCTATCAGGCCCCTGAGCAACTGGCTCTTATCTGCTTCCTTCTCCCTCTCTCTTGCTTCCTTCTGCATCTCAACTTGCTTTGCCAGGCTTGCTCAATCGCACAGGAGCCACAGAGCAAAATCATGATTTTCCTCCATCAGTTGAGCTCATCTCCCTCCTGGTCCCCTGGGGAGGGAGGGAAAGAGCCAGAGCTTCCTTTGCCCAGTTCCCTGGATCCCACAGGAGTAATACAAAGTATTACACCCCAGCTTTAAATCATTTCAAAAATTGTATACACGCAGTAGACTTCCTCGTAATACCTCAGAATGCTGTTTTCCTGGCTTGTAATTAAGCTTCTAGTAGAGGCAGATCCACAATCACA
Organism: Heteronotia binoei; assembly: GCF_032191835.1. NCBI lineage: Eukaryota > Metazoa > Chordata > Lepidosauria > Squamata > Gekkonidae > Heteronotia > Heteronotia binoei. Next base: position 60,972,242 of record NC_083237.1, read on the forward strand.
TAGCAGTGAATTCTCCCTGAAGTAAGGAAGGCTGGAAAATCGGTGGGGAAAACCCTGACAGCGTTCCCTTTCACTCAGGGGGCTCCTTTCCAATTCCTCCTCCGCCAGATAGCATGGGGAAGGATACCTTCCAATTCACTGGCAAGAAGAAACCTTGACGGTAAGTCCGATGTTTCATTCCCCGTTGAGTGGAGGAAGATATCCTTACGGGGATGCTGAAAAGTTCTATTATCTCAGGTAGGAAAGAGAGTAATTAAGGGACGGCATTTTGAGAAGATTTCTGTCTGAAGGAGCCACAGCTGAGGCAAAATCGTTTAGTTGGTACCAATGTTCCCTCTAAGCTGCAGAGTCTTGTGAGCAAAAATTCTACTTTGTGAGCTACTGAATAAATTATTGTGCTCTGGGGCCATTTTTCCTGAGCTAAGACAAAAAATGTGTGAGCTGGAGGCTAAAAATCTGTGAGCTAGCTCACGCTAACTCAGCTTAGAGGGAACACGGGTTGGTACTACCTTGCCAGGCTAAAGCCCAAGCCACTGTCCCACCTCTTCATAAAATGGATACACTAATGGAAAGGGCCGTGTGTGTAACGACCATTCAAAAAAGTCTTAATGCATTTCAAAAAATGGCTCAAGCCGTTCTGAGTGGGTTTAGAGTTTGTGGCAGAGACCCAGTGCCCTTTTGAAACACATTAAGACTTTTTTGAAACAGCTTATGGCAATCGAAATATTATATTCCTTGAAGAACAGTTTGGAGACTTAAAGACAATTTTGGATGAATTATTCTTCACTAATTGGAACATCCCTTGCTTGAGGAGCCAGTTTGGTGTAGTGGTTAACTGTTTGGACTCTTATCCGGGAGAACCGGGTTTGATTCCCCACTCCTCTACTTGCAACTGCTGGAATGGCCTTGGGTCAGCCATAGCTCTTTCAGAGTTATCCTTGAAAGGGCAGCTTCTGTGAGAGCTTTCTCATCCTCACCCACCTCACAGGGTGTCTGTTATGGGGCGGGGTGGGGGGAGGTAAAGGAAATTGTAATCAGAGACTCAGAGAGAAGGGCCGGGTATAAATCTACAGTCATTTTCTTCTTACATATGAACATACGAAGCTGCCTTCTACTGAATCAGACCCTGGGTCCATCCAAGTCAGTCTTGTCTACTCAGACTGGGAGCGGCTCTCCAGGGTCTCAAGCTGAGGTTTTTCACACCTATTTTCCTGGACCCTTTTTTAGTTGGAGATGCCAGGGATTGAACCTGGGACCTTCTGCTTCCTAAGCAGATGCTCTACCACTGAGCCACCGTCCCTTCCCTGACTGGCAGTGGCTCTCCAGGGTTCAAACTGAGGTTTTTCACACCTATTTGCCTGGACCCTTTTTAGTTGGAGATGCCAGGGATTGAACCTGGGACCTTCTGCTTCTTAAGCAGATGCTCTACCACTGAGCCACCGTCCCTCCCCTTCTCTCATCTTCTCCTTCTCTCATCTCCCCTTTGCTGTCCCAGGATTTGCAAATACACACACCCATACAATGCTTCTGACCCCTCCCCCCAAATAATTTGGCTTGGAGTAACCAAATGCTTTTAAAAGAGAAAGAGATGGCCAGTAACAGCACCTGGTTTATGATGAATATTGTCCAAGGATCCACATTTAGATGTCACGTGGCTGAGGTCCACCGGCTTGTAAACGATTTGTACCTGCGGGGGCAAAGAGAAGAAGGATACGCCGTTTCTTTGGGGTTGGGATTTCCAATTTTTCCAAAGCGCCCACCAAGATGCGCAGAAAGTGAGACCAGAAACCACACCGGAGTTTGAAACGCCCTCTGCAAGGTTAATCAACCGAGCACAAGCAAAAGCAAAGGTTTTCACCAGAAACTCTGAACTGTTGAAGTAAATTCTCCCCTGAAAGCCAGCATGCACAGACTCTGATTTGTAAGGAAATTTTTTTTGCAAGCATGAAGTAACAAGGACCATCATATAAAAGTGGACACCTCTTTATAACGTATCAAGCAGAGCTTCCGAATCAGCATTGTCTCCTATCCCAAAAGTTAATTACATATGATCCTCTTAAGTGGGGGAAATAGATTTCAGTCTTTCCTCAGTTCTAATATACGTTTGATCACATTATTCCAGATTTTTGCGGACTATTTATCAGCTTCAGGGATTGCTTCCTGTTTTTCAGTGGAAGGCAGTTTCAACTGCAGTTATTAACAAGAAAATGTTTCCACTGGTTAGCTCCTTGGGATAAGAGGAATATTTCAAAAGGTAAGAAGGAAGCCGTGATCTGTTTTATTGCTGTAATCACTTTTATTTGGTAAGAATTTAAAATTTCCCTTGCAGAACCCCAATATGTGGCTGTAATTCACATGGTCTTCATTGCATTTCCACAGCATGCACAAATTCCTTTATCACATCTCCAGAGGACAGAAGTGGAAAAGCAACCGTGATTGAAAGCTTCTTAGGTGACAGTGGGGAAAGGGAGAAAAGTGTGTAATCAAATCAAAGAGGCTACAGAGGGATAAAATGTAAAAAACAAACAAAATTAAATACCTTTTCTGATGTAAAACTTAAGGCTTATGTCCACAAAAACTGAAAGAACAGAAATAGTCAATGTGCATTGAAAAGGGGTTGCTTTTTAAATATATATATTTTTTAAAAAGTCGTAGCAAAAAGAAGGTTATCTGGAACAATGCGGGGATCATAACTGTACTGTGGCAAGAATTCGTTCCCCTCAAAAGGAAGAGCCAGTCTCGATGCATGCAAGGCTAATGACAGTGCAAATTCTGATGAATCAATTATTTCCCCGCCTGTCACCCCCTGGTAAAATAACCCCGCTACAGAGGTACGTTTTAGAGATTAGAAAAGTCAGGTATTGGAATAAGAGATGCTGAACGCCACATACAATGGATGCCGTGAATGAGCCATTTAGAAATAATTACCATCACACGGAACAATCCATGCCACTTAATTAGAGGCACGCAGGGGACAACAAGTGCCAGGGTTCTTAAGGCAACAAAACATTAAGATGCACACAAAATGCCTGGATTAGTTGTTACTGGTTTACAAGAATCATGAGCAGCATTGTAAAAGGGAAAACAATTAAAGCAGAGACAAATGGCTTGGGGGACAGGGACACACCCTAACCATCTGTTCTGAGTAACCTGCCCAAAGGATAAACCACTGTCAAGGGCACCTATAGCTTTCTTAGCCATCAACCCGGAGAGAGGCCGAACTGGACATTTTGACCTGGGCAACTTGCATGTTTCTTTTCCTACCCCTTTCTTTATTGCTGCTTTATTGGAAACCGGCCTAATATCTCTCCCAGATCTTCAAAAATCTCTGGACTTACCGCTGACCTTTAAAGCCCTACATGGTTGAGGGCCTGTCTAACTATGGGACCACCTTTCCCCATATGTTCCCCCAGAGAGCACTGCATTTGGGAGCACAAAATCTGTTCTCTATCCCCGGACCAAGGGAGGCCAGACTGAGCTCTACAAGGACCAGGGCCTTCTCCGTGGCAGTGCCAATAATGTGGAACGTCGTCCCAGAGGCCATGAGGACCCTGCAGGATGTTTCCCAATTCTGCGGGGCCTGCAAAACAGACCTATTCTGACTGGCCTACAATATCTAAATGGGAGAGGACTGCCACTTTAATATAGGCTGAGCAACATCAGTTATGAGAATTCTGCTGTAAGCTATGAACCTTGAGTCTTCATTAGAAACCATTGGAATCGGGTTCCAATTGGACAGCCTGATAACTGAAGAAGACCAGTACTGAAACGTCTTGAAATCTAGAGGGGACGTCTTATGAAGGCTGTAAGGATCTCCTGGTCCTGCCTACTGGAAAGGATTTCAGAACTTTTCACGGACTGTATGATGAACTTTATTTACTGAAGGAGTTAAAGACTTCTAATCCCTCTGCTGGAAACTGTGGAAGAAATTGATTTGGAATGTTTTGTAATGAACTGAAATTGTAAAAAAAAAAATTGGGAGGGAACGTATGAAGACATTGTATACACTGGTTTAAAATTATATTGGGATCGAAGCGTTTGCGTTGTTTTTCAGTGGTACTGTCTGTAGCAGTATTTCTTTTTGCTTACCACCTAGATAGGGCATGAGTTTATAGTAGGGAGAAATGAAACGCTTTTGTTCTGATATGCCTGTTGGGGATCTCTGACATAACGTATTCCTTTTTTTATCTTCTATCTAAAACATCAGTCCTAAAAATGTTCAGGCTTTTGTTTCAAACAGAGATCAGATTCTAAAAGCCTGTTCATGAAACTTGCTTTAGCTATAGTGCAGGAAGCGCAGAAACTGCTTTGGCTAGACAAGTCTTCCAGGACTCGTATTTCACTTGCTTGTCTTTTGCTTGCCTTTTCTTTGCCTCTAAAGGACTATTGCTCCCCATCCCCCAGAATCTATTAGAAACAGCCAAGAATGTCCCGCCATTATAAGAACACAAGAGAAGCCATGTTGAATCAGGCCAATGGCCCATCCAGTTCAACACTCTGTATCACACAGTGGCCAAAAACCAGGTGCCATCAGGAGGTCCACTAGTGGCACCAGAACTTCATAAGCCCTCCCACTGTTGCCCCCCCAAGCTCCAAGAATACAGAGCATCACTGCCCCAGACATAGTGTTCTCTCTATACCTTGTGGCTAATAGCCACTGATGGACCTCTGGCTTCAGATGTTTATCCAATCCCCTCTTGAAGCTGTCAATACTTGTAGCCACCGCCACTTCCTGCATCAGTGAATTCCACATGTGAATTACTCTTTGGGTGAAGAGGTATTTCATTTCTCACAATTAACGTAACACCACACAGAAACAGCAACATATGAGACATTCTGGGGGACGGTCATGTCGACATTTAAGACAAAAAAGGATTTGAAAAGAAACAAAACAAACTGTCCATAGTGAACAGAATAAATTATTCACACTAAGGAATTTTATGGAAACGTTGAATTTATTCTGACCATAGGATCTGTGTCTTCTCTACACGCTCTTTACGGCTTTGCAAAGAGCACCATGGAACATGTGCTTTGAGAGGCTTGTGCTGTATCATACATAGGGATGTATGTATCACATGTCCCTGCATAAATCTGCAAACTTTGGTCCTCTCCCAGTTTTAAAAAGCAAACTTCGAGCCTTCTTGAATGCTGAAGAAGTACGGAAACACGATGAGCGTATCTGTTGAAAGCTTCTAAGCTGGACTTTGGCCACATTTATCAGGGGTGGAATTCTAGCAGGAGCTCCTTTGCCTATAAGGCCACACCCCCTGATGTAGCCAATCCTCCAAGAGCTGACAAGGCTCTTTTTTGTAAGGTCTTGGAGGACTGGCTACATCAGAGGGTGTGGCCTAATATGCAAAGGAGCTCCTGCTAGAATTCCACCCCTGCCATTCAACAGCAAAAAAGGCTTGCGTGTCATATGTCTGCCTCTTCTTCTCCTCTCATAGCTCCTGGCCCCCCAGTAAACATCAAATAAATTCCATGCTCTTTCCTTCTTTACGGCCCCCTCCTCTTCCACAGCACATGCTGAAATTCATGTAAATTTCTGAAAAACCCAGAAAAAAATAAAAATAAAATAAAATAAATTTAAAATTAAATTAAAAAAAAAATAAAACCCCACCCTAATTCACATAAATTTGGAAGCTATACAGAGCCCAATAACTCCAGCAGTAGCAAAATTTTGTTACACTGTAATTGGTAAGAGGAAATATTTGGAAGAGCCTTGATTTCATCGACTGTACTCTTATGAGTTGTCTTCCCTTATTGCTGTTCTGGTCTTTGACTGAAATAAATATTGATTGATTGACATAATTTGTAACACAGAATCTATCTTTCCTTGATGAAGAATTTCGACTGCCTTTTTTTGAGAGAGAGAGAGGCAGAGACAGACAGACTGACATGCTCAGCTATGTGCCTATCCACTTCTAAACCACTGCATGGGCTTCAAGACAACAGAGGAGTATTCATCTTTCCACAGGCCTTATATAGCATCTGGTCTTTTCCATCAGTTATTTAGGTCAGGACATCTATGTACTTTTCCAAGGACCCTGGATTAAGACAACAGCAAACTTAAGGGAACCTTGGCTTCCAAATGGATATGGAATAAGCTCTGCCCATGCACACCCCACCCCCCAACACACACACAGAGAACCACGCTGGAGGTTTAGTATAGCCACACCTTCACTGGAAACGGATTAATTCACGTCACATCACCACCAATGGCCATCTGACTGTGCAGATCGCATTGGCGCTTCAGGGGGGGTTAATGCACGTCATGCCGCTGGTAAAGTTATATTATTACAGTGCACTGAATGGTGTGAAGGTACTCACACTGCCTCCGCCCGGGTTGTGTTTCATATTATCCTTTGATCCACACCTGGAATGGACGTGGCTAAAGTCCAGCTTCTTATTAACAATCTGCACCTTTAGCCAGAAAAGAACATGAGTGACAACCACTCCCATCCACAGAAACAAATGCAGAAGGATTCTCCATTTGACACCGTCTGAGGGAAAGAAAGCAGCAAAGGAATTCCCTTCCCGCCCCCTGCCCACCTTTGCAAGAATGCCGGTTTCATGTACCGAAGACAAATCCGCTTCAAATTGGAACTCTGAAGAGCTGAACTCCTTGCAGCCAGAGCTAAAATGAATGCGTGGCCTGGGGAGGGGCGGGGGGGAGAGAAGTATGCATACACTCCACAGTAGAGGCTGCCCCACTTCTATATGGCAAATCTGAATACCGTATTTATGCCGAGACCTGAACCGCTTAAAAATATGTTCAGGTTATTGCATCTTACGTTGTACCAAACAGTGGAACTTCTGAAAGCAAGGTAAGGTAAATTGCTACCGCAAAGAAACCACTGGGGACGCCAGAGTTCATTCCTCATTTGCATCAGCTTTTAAAAGGGGGCAGAGGGTCGACTGTACCTTTACTCTGCTTTTCAGTTATAAGCAGTCCTTTTATCAACCCTTCTGAAATAAATCATAATAGTACAATCCCTTTGAAGGTTTCAAGAGAGTGAGATTCAAGCCCAACAGCTCTTTAGTTAGCAACAAGAGAAGAAGGAGGAGAAGGAGGAGGGGGAGGAGAAAGAAGAAGAAGAAGAAAGAAGACGATATTGGATTTATATCCCATCCTATACTCTGAATTTCAGAGCGGTCACAATCTCCTTTACCTTCCCCTCTCCCCACAACAGACACCCTGTGAGGTGGGTGGGGGTGAGAGAGCTCTCCCAGAAGCTGCCCTTTCAAGGACAACTCCTGCCAGAGCTGTGGCTGACCCAAGGCCATTCCAGCAGCTGCAAGTGAGGGAGTGGGGAATCAAACCCAGTTCTCCCAGATAAGAGAGCTCTGGCTAACCCAAGGCCATTCCAGCAGCTGAAAGTGGAGGAGTGGGGAATCAAACCCGGTTGCCCCAGATAAGAGTCCTCACACTTAACCACTACACCAAAGTGGCTCAAGCTGATTACAAGATTTCCATTTCTACTATCTGAAGAAGGGAACCTTGACTCTTGAAAGCTGACACTCCAAACATCTTATTGGCCGCTAAGGTACTTCTGGACTCAAATCGGTTTACAGTGGGCCAACATGGCTACCTTCTGAAACTATCTTCAGTGGGGTCAGAAACCTCAGCAGGACCTCCCCATAGAACTACAAGGCAGATGGAAGGCACTTGTGCCTATCTTACTCCTTCCAAAATGAGACGCTGATGCACTGAAGCAACATGGAGTGTTCTCGCAGAGGCAGCTAAAACGAATGATGAGGAGCATCAGCTAGACAAGCACAGAGCAGCACCTTCTCCACCCGCCCCCTATCCCACAATCCTTCAGGGAAGAAAGATTAAGGAAATGAAAAGAGAAGGGGAAGGAAGTTCTTCACGTTTCATTCTAGAACGGGCAGTCACCAATAATCTGCAACGAAAGTCGTCTTTCCCTGCATTTTGATCTCCATACGTTTATGTACGTGCAAAACAAGACCGCTGAATCGTCATGGAGTTGGGGAACAGAGATGAAGAAAAAACATCTGCATTCTGTGGCATTCGTGTCCAGCCTAAGCATTCTAGTTCAAGCCTTCGCTTTCAGGTTGGTGAACTGTGAGCTAATTGGAACAGAAGAACTCTTATGATTAAGGAAGTTATCCTCATTCTCACCAGTCGACAAATGTTTATAGCACGCCACTACCCATTTCTGGAAACTTTCCGCCAGACAAACGGGACCCAGCAGCAAGAGAAAAACAATCCTGAGACTGAAACGCAGACTTCACCAGCCTCGCAGTTCACCAAGCTAAAAGGGGATGTGCAATTTCATCCTTGGTGCGCGTGAAACCTCAGGACAAGCGTATGGAATGTAACTGAAAAAGATAGTTGTGTTCCTAAAAGCAACGGACACTATGAAGTAGCCAACATCCTAGATACGCAGCAATATTCTTTTAAAATTTCAGCTCTCTGTGTGCGCGTGCATTCTTTATAGCAAGCAACTCTGCAACGTCTTATGCAGCTTGTTTTCCAGTTTCAGGTTTCTTCAATGAATATAACCGCAAGATGAGCCACTGAAAGCATCTGCCCTGTTAACTGCCACAGTGTAGAATAGAAGACTGCAGATTTATACCCCTCCCTTCTCACTGAACCAGAGACTCAGAGTGGCTCACAAGCTCCTTTATCTTCTTCCCCCACAACAGACACCCTGTGAGGTGAGTGAGGCTGAGAGGGCTCTCACAGCAGCTGCCCTTTCAAGGACAACTCCTGCGATAGCTATGGCTGACCTGAGGCCATTCCAGCAGCTGCAAGGGGAGAAGTGGAGAATCAAACCTGGTTCTCCCAGATAAGAGTCAGCGCACTTCACCACTGCACCAAACTGGCTTTTCAGTTACTTTACTAATCCAAAGCTCACATGTGGAAACAAAGGAGAAAAGTAGGGATGGGCGCAAATTGGTTCACAAGCCAAAATCTGACATGAACTTGGCATGGTTCAGGGACCCCAGACCAACATTCAGGGAAAATGCCTTTCCCAAGCATTTACCGGATTTCTGTCCGGTTTGGTTCAGCTTTTCAGGCCATTGAACTGAACAGCTGAGCAGCACAAGTCTGTGGCTGACCTGTTAGTTTTAAATGGCTGCGGGCCATTTCACTGGTGGCTTTTGCTGCCAGCCATGTCACCAGTCAGTTCCCACCCCCCATTCCCCAGAGCCCTATTATGTTGAACTTCTGGTCAGTCTGCAGTTTTTCATTCTTGGGCGAAGTGCTAAAGCAGATGGTTGCTTCTCAGCTCCAGGAGCTCTTGGAAAAGGCTGACTTTCTGGACCCATTTCAATCTGACTTCAGGCCACAATTTGGAAGAGACTGCTTTGGTTGATGATAGCAGGGAGAATGTGATCCTGCTACTTCTGCTGGATCTTGCAGCAGCCTTTGATTCTATCTGCCACAGCACTCTACCGAGCCATCTCTTGCCACTGGGACTGGGGGCAGCATGTTATGGTGGTTCAAGTGGATCATATGCTGAACATGAATCAACAGTGTGATGCGGCGGCTAAAAAGGCAAATGCAATCTTGGGCTGTATCAACAGAAGTATAGTGTGCAGATCACGTGATGTGATGGCATCGCTTAACTCTGCTCTAGTAAGACCTCACCTGGAGTACTGTGTTCAGTTTTGGGCACCACATTTTAAGGAGGATATAGACAAGCTGGAACGGGTCCAGAGGAGGGCAACGAAGATGGTGAGGGGTCTGGAGACCAAGTCCTATGAGGAAAGGTTAAAGGAGCTGGGGATGTTTAGCCTGGGGAGGAGGCAACTGAGAGGTGATAGGATCACCATCTTCAAGTACTTGAAGGACTGTCATCTAGAGGATGGGATGGAATTGTTTTCTGTGGCCCCAGAAAGTAGGACCAGAACCAATGGGTTGAAATTACATCAGAAGAGTTTCTGGCTCAACATTAGGAAGAACTTCCTGACAGAGCAGTTCCTCAGTGGAACAGGCTTCCTCAGGAGGTGGTGGGCTCTCCTTCCTTGGAGGTTTTTCAACGGAGGCTAGATGGCCCTCTGACAGCAATGAGGATCCTGTGAATCTAGGGGGAGGTGTTTGTGTGTTTCCTGCATTGTGCAGGGGGTTGGACTAGATGACCCTGGAGGTCCCTTCCAATTCTATCTGCCACAGCACTCTACTGAGCCATCTCTTGCCACTGGGACTGGGGGCAGCATGTTATGGTGGTTCAAGTCCTAGCTGTTGAGTCCATCTCAGAAGGTGGTGCTGGGGCATTCCTGCTCTGTCCCATGGCCATTGACCTGTGGGGCTCTGGAGGGTCTGATCTTATCATCCATGCTGTTTGATATTTATGTGAAGCCACTGAGAGAGGTCGTCCAGAGGTTTGAGCTGTGGTGTCAACGGGATGTGGATAGTACCCAGCTCTACCTATCCTTTCCCCCCCTAATTCTGAGGATGTTATTGAAGTTCTGAACTGGTGTTTGGAGTCAGTAGTGGGATGATGAGGGGGAACAAACTGAAACTTAATCCTGACAAGACAAGAGAGTAGAAAGGCAGTCCTGGGACCTGAGCTCTCTCCTGTCTTGGATTGGGTTATAGTCCCACTGAAAAGCCAAATTTACAGCTTGGGAGTGCTACTTGACACACTCCAACCCAGTGGCTTGGAGTGTTTTTGTCCAGCTTTGTCTGGCAGTCAACTGTATTGCTTCCTCGTTCCGTCAGATCTAGCCATAGTGATCCATACCTTAGATCAGGGGTGGTCAAATGGAAGTTTTGGAGCCACATGCGGCTTTTTCACACATATTGTGTGGCTCCTGAAGGTCGGGGAGGAACTTAATGCAGGCTTACTCTCAAGTAAGCGTGCTTAGCATCAGGACCTCAGTCAGCCTCTGAGTGCTGACCCATAAGTAGGTGACTATTTACACTGCGTGTGAAGAGGGGAAGGAGGGGGAAACAGGCAGGCTTGCAAGCTCTTCTCCACCCCAGAAGTCACCCAGAGACCTAGAGTGGGGAAAGAGAGTGGAAGAACCGAGGGAGCCACCGGAAGGAGGGCATTTAAGAGGGCTATACAGGCTCCATAGTTTCATAGCTCTCGTAGGAGCTGCATTTACTAATCTTGGTGTCAAGCAAAGATAGATACATGATAAAAACAGTGGTCAGTGATTTATATGGTGCGTGTGTGTTTCTGTCTCCCACTGGTGCCAAAAAATAATTCCCTAACCAGTGTTCCCTCTAAGCTGAGTTAGTGCGAGCAAGCTCAGAGTTTGTTAGCCTCTGGCTCATACATTTTTGTCTTAGCTCATGGCAAGTGGCTCCAGAGCAAACTAATTTATGCAACAGCTCACAAATTTAATATCAGTAGCTCACAAATTTAATGCCAATAGCTTATAAAGTAGAAGGAGCGAGGAAGCAAACCCGGTTCTCCGGGTTAGAGTAAAAAGGTCAAGGTAGTCCCCTGTGCAAGCACCAGTCATTTCCGACTCTGGGGTGACGTCGCATCATAATGCTTTCACGGCAGACTTTTTTTACAGGGTGGTTTACCATTGCCTCCCCCAGTCGTCTACACTTTCCCCACAGCAAGCTTGGGACTCATTTGACCTACCTCGAAAGGATAGAAGGCTGAGTCAACCTGGAGCTGGCTACCTGAACTCCGCTTCCGCCGGGATCGAACTCAGGTCGTGAGCAGAGATCTTGGACTGCAGTACTGCAGCTTTACCACTCTGCGCCACGGGGCTCCTATCCAGATTAACTGCTCTTAACCCCACTACCCCATTGCTGGCTCTGAAACAGATGCGGGATAAGCTTAACACATCCAGGATGAGATCAAGAATTCAAGCAGATACTCCAGGTGTTTCAGCAGTGAGAATGACTGGCATGCATAAGCCTAGATAGAGGATGTGTCATTTTTGCACATGGGGGAACAACCTGCAGGGATGTCACATCCGATTCTGTCTTCACGTCAACATCGGTTAGAGACTAGAGCATACCTCTGTCCACGCACAGAACATTCTTTCTGCAGTCCACAACACCCCTGCGTGCCAGGCTTTCCCATGACATGCTTGTCAAAGAGATGTCACCCCCCAGCATCCCACTGGAAAAACTAAGCACTCCCTTTGTTCCGACAAGCCAACGCACTGAGCATTACGTTGAAAAAATGTTGCTATTTATTCTTCTCAAATGAGTGGAGCTCAAACCCAGAAACGAAAGTGCTGCAATTAGCATGGCATTGGAAAGACGACAAACCCTTTTGTTTCCAGTAGTGCTGGGGGTCTCCAGCTGTGGGGTGGACCCTACACCTGTAGGGCGGATGAAATTGTACTTGTTGTCATTCAAAACGGAGTTCAAGTTCTCAACCCATTCAAGATCACCATCTCCATCAAAGACGATCCACTGGCGTTTCTGCAGTTTTCCTCTCAGCCTCATTCTGAAGCACTATCATTTTCATTCCCCTGGGTCCCGGGCGGGTCCTTCGTCAATCCCTCATTTAAAGACCCCCATGGGGGGGGCAGAGATGGGGGGCGGGGGGCACCCTGGAACAGCAAAAAACTCAGCATTCCCGCCCCCACCGGTCCGTGGAAAAGTTGTCTTCCACAAAACCGGTCCCTGATGCCAAAAAGGTTGGGAGCGGGCAAGATGCTGGTGCCCACGGAGGGAGCTTCACACAGGGAGCAGCGGACAGAGCCAAAGGTTATTTCTTCCCCAAGAGGTGAAGCTTAGAATTACAATCACCGCAACTGTTATTCTACCCATGAAAGCTTCAGAGGAAAGAGAAGAATTTGTCAGGCCACAACAGCCCTACCTTGACTGGCCGCTTCCTCGGTTGGCTGGGAGTGGGAGAATTTAATTTGCCTTATTCGGGTGCTCTTCAAAATCGCTCTTAGAACAGTATCCCGCCCCCCACCCCGGCACACTCTGCAAATCCTCATGTACGAATTAGTGATCTCCAGAGACGCAGGTGTGTGCAAAAATCTTCAGTGTGCATCTCTTAAGATGCATCTTCCCACAGGTGGTAGAACCTGGAAGCAGTGCCAGATCAAACCCTGTGGAGGTCCCTAGGCAGGTAAAATCTCAGGGCCCCCCTTGCAAATGATGTCAGATTCGAAGCACCTATCCCGCCACCCACAGCCCCTGCTGCAGCGTGCAGGGCACCTTCATAAAAACCTCTTTGACAAAACTGCAGGGAAAAGGCAAACTCAGTTGCTGGCTGTGTATACAGGCTGCAAGCAAGTGGAAAACCTGTGGGGGGGGGGAGCCAGCTGGGGCCCCTAAGAGGTGGGGGCCCATAGGCCAGTACCTACGTGGTCCAGTTTTTAATCCAGCCCTGCCTGAATGGGAAAATAAATGCTGGCGAAAGGCCCCTGAGGTACCGAACCAAATAGGTCAACTTGCGACAAGTTCAGATTTGTCTTTGAGAGGCGTTCACGCGGCCGTGCAAAGAACTGCAAGGATTTACCTTTCCACCTCCTGGCTGATGCTTCAAGTTTTCGGTGGAGCCGATCTTGGACTTGATGTTCTTTAGGTCCGGCATGGGCACGGGAGCCGTCTGCAGGCGGTTCTTGGCAGAAGAAGGGGATTTGGGTGGGGTGCGGACCACAGCCACCTTCTTGGGCTCCCTGTTGGGAGGTGTTGGCAAGGAGGGTGTGCGGGAGCGGCTGCCGGGGGTCCCCGGAGAACCAGGGCTGCTGTAGCCACTTCTATCGCCAGACTTTACCGGTTCACCTGTAATTTGAGATGAAGATGACACTGGATTTATACCCTGCCCTCCACTCTGAATCTCGGAGTCTCAGAGCGGCTCACAATCTTCTTTACCTTCCTCCCCCACAACAGACACCCTGTGAGGTAGATGAAGAGATTGGATTTATATCCCGCCCTCCACTCCGAAGAGTCTCAGAGCAGCTCACAATCTCCTTTCCCTTCCTCCCCCACAACAGACACCCTGTGAGGTAGATGAAGATATTGGATTTATATCCCTCCCTTCACTCCGAAGAGTCTCAGAGCGGCTCACAATCTCCTTTCCCTTCCTCCCCCACAACAGACACTCTGTGAGGTAGATGAAGATATTGGATTTATATCCCGCCCTTCACTCCGAAGAGTCTCAGAGCGGCTCACAATCTCCTTTCCCTTCCTCCCCCACAACAGACACCCTGTGAGGTAGATGAAGAGATTGGATTTATATCCCGCCCTCCACTCCAAAGAGTCTCAGAGCGGCTCACAATCTCCTTTCCCTTCCTCCCCCACAACAGACACCCTGTGAGGTAGATGAAGAGATTGGATTTATATCCCGCCCTCCACTCCGAAGAGTCTCAGAGCGGCTCACAATCTCCTTTCCCTTCCTCCCCCACAACAGACACCCTGTGAGGTAGATGAAGAGATTGGATTTATATCCCGCCCTCCACTCCAAAGAGTCTCAGAGCGGCTCACAATCTCCTTTCCCTTCCTCCCCCGCAACAGACACCCTGTGAGGTAGATGAAGATATTGGATTTATATCCCGCCCTCCATTCCAAAGAGTCTCAGAGCGGCTCACAATCTCCTTTCCCTTCCTCCCCCACAACAGACACCCTGTGAGGTAGATGAAGATATTGGATTTATATCCCGCCCTCCACTCCGAAGAGTCTCAGAGCGGCTCACAATCTCCTTTACCTCCCCCCCCCCAACAACAGACACCCTGTGAGGTAGATGAAGATATTGGATTTATATCCCACCCTCCACTCCGAAGAGTCTCAGAGCAGCTCACAATCTCCTTTCCCTTCCTCCCCCACAACAGACACCCTGTGAGGTAGATGAAGAGATTGGATTTATATCCCGCCCTCCACTCCGAAGAGTCTCAGAGCGGCTCACAATCTCCTTTACCTCCCCCCCCCACAACAGACACCCTGTGAGGTAGATGAAGATATTGGATTTATATCCCACCCTCCACTCCGAAGAGTCTCAGAGCAGCTCACAATCTCCTTTCCCTTCCTACCCCACAACAGACACCCTGTGAGGTAGATGAAGATACTGGATTTATATCCCGCCCTCCACTCCGAAGAGTCTCAGAGCGGCTCACAAGCTCCTTTCCCTTCCTCCCCCACAACTGACACCCTGTGAGGTAGATGAAGATACTGGATTTATATCCCGCCCTCCACTCCGAAGAGTCTCAGAGCGGCTCACAATCTTCTTTACCTTCCTCCCTCACAACAGACACCCTGTGAGTTGGGTGGGGCTGAGAGAGGTGGAAAGAAAGCAGCTGCCCTTTCAAGGACAACTCCTGCCAGAGCTATAGCTAACCCAAGGCCATTCCAGCAGCTCCAAGTGGAGGAGTGGGGAATCAAACCCAGTTCTGCCAGATAAGAGTCCACACACTTAACCACTACACCACACTGGCTCTGAAATATACTGAAAGTAAGTGTATTTAAATCAAGGCTCTCCAACATGGTGCTCTTGAGCATGGTGGCACTCACCATGCCTTTTCTGGCCCCAACCAAATGTTTTTAGGAAGTGGGCAGGGTCAGGTGCCCAGCAAGGCTTCTAATTGGACACTGGAAGTTTGCAGGGTTTTTTTTTAAAAAAACGTTGCTTTTGGGCAGCAGTTGCCACCAACAGCTCATGGATCTTCACTGTGTGACTGAAAGTAAGCGGCAGCAGCCATTTTGTAACTGTCTCCACTGCCTGCAGGAGTCATTATGTGGCGGCCATTTTGTGGCTGTGCCCACTGAGCAGTGTTAGAATTCCAAAGGTGCTTGCGGGCTCAAAAAAGCTAGGGACCCTCATTTAAATGAACTGTATTCTTTACTGGCTCGAAACCAAATTTCCTTCTGTTCAGTAGGCATGAAGGAATCCATACCTCCACTGCCTTCAGAATAATGAGGTTCTAGCATGCCACATTGCCCACAAAAACGCAGCTGTTGTCAGATTCAACAGCCAAACGCTAAACTACAGCCAACTTGCATATTTTTGCTGTAATGCAGTCAAGAGAATTCACTTCTAGAGGACTTTCGGGGTTGGAAAATGCCAAGCTGAACTGCTTCTCAGAAGAGGAGCAGGCTGGAACTTCTGTTCGGAGTAGTGGAAGGCAACCTAATGCCTACTGCCTACTTTTCTCAGTCAGAGATCAGTCAAAGATATGCACAGGAAACTGAGGAGATTTACTTTGGCTAAAAGGGAGTCCCGGGGGGGCTCCTTTGAGGGGTCTCTGGAGATGAGTTGCATTTTCATCATCTGCAGAAGTTTCCAGAGTCATTTATTTGACATAAGCTCGACAGGATCCTAATCTTCTTTGATACTGCTAAACATCTAAAGCTATACAAGACCGGTGTTGATCTGGATAACTACAGAAAAGGTACAGATTGCTATCTTTCATTCCGGGACTAATTAAAGTTAAACAAAATAAAATCAGAAGGTGGGAAATTGAAATCTAGAAAGCTTGGAAGAAGGGGAGAAGGGGCAGAATTTGGACTTTGTAAATTTAAAGGACAGTGCTAAAAAGTGGAAAGGAATTTATTGTTTTGTCTACTTGCGGTTTTGGAAAAAAAGCCCCATTGTCATGGATTTGCAGCTCCCACAGCCAACACAGGAAATACATCAAGTATCGTGAGATCTCTCTACCAGTGAAAATGGGATTTGGTGGCAAGCAAAGCAGGAAGTATCGGATGGAAAAGGGAAATCATTGAAGCAGCCAGCCTACTATAATATCATAGAAAAACATCGTCGGCCATTGCTAAGAGGTTAAAATTTAAATAAAATTTTTAAAGTGTTCGGGACATTAAAAATTGGTGGAGCCGACAGAGGTGACGATTATAAGGTAAATACTATTGAACATTACTGTTAATAACCATTTTAGAAGCCTCTAGAGGAAAAAGGAAAAAAAATTAAAGTGAGGCAGAAAGTCGCGACTGCCATATGGAAAAAATAAAAACTTTTAAAATTAATATCTGAGCCCAGGAGGCTATGAGGACAGCGAAATGAGGCTTATTGAAAAGAGCAAGCCTCACTCTTTTAAATTTGATAGTTGAAATTTAATTTGGTGAAGTCAAAATTTTCGGTGTTTTTACATGTCAGACCACAAGCAAACCCATGCAAGGACTGCTTCACTGGAGAAAAAGCAGGACCAATTAGATGCAATGGAAGCCAGGATAATGAAAGGGATGAAGGAGATAATAACTGCTTCCAAAAAAGAAATTAGAAAAGATATTGAAGAGCTAAAAAAAGATATAGAGGATCTCAGAAATTAGACTGTGGTGACATCAAAAAAAGTGCAAGAGGGGGAAGGGAGAGTGAAAGTACATGATTCCACCTTGTTAAAAATACAAGAAAAAGTGGCAATTCGTGACTGCAAATTGATGGAGACCCAGATACGTCTGAGAGGAGTACCTGAGGATGAAGAAACTGATTTGAAAGAATATATAATAAAAATAATTGCAGAATTTTTGGAGGAATATCCTGAAGGGACTAGAAACATGTATGACTGTATGTATAGAGTGAAAAAAAAAAAAATCTACCAAGAGATGTGGTTATAAGATATATGACAAAAGAAATGGTGGGGAAAATCATGAATAAAAACTTTGAAAAGACACTGATAGTGGGAGGCAGCAGAGTAAGAATTATGAAGGAGTTGCCAAGACAAGTGATAAATAACAGAAGAGCATATAACAAATTGACAGAAAAATTACGGAACAATTAAATGAGGTATAGATGGATAATACCTGAAGGTTTGAGCTTCGAGCTACAAGGAAAAAGGATTACAATTACAAGCACACAGGAACTGCGTGGATTTTATGAAGAACATAAAGAATTTGCACCATGATGGATTACAAATTATTATCTTGGAATGTAAATGGACTAAATTCACCACAAAAAAGAAAGGCAACGTTTCATTGGATTAAAAAGCAAAATTGTAATATAGTTTGTTTACAAGAAGTACATATCAAACAAAGTAGCAAAGTAGCACATCAAACAAAGTAGTAACAAAGGAAGTAGCATTATTCTTTGCGGATGCAGAGAAAGCAATTGATAATTTAAATTGGGACTTTATGTTTGCAGTAATGGAGAAAATGGAGTTGGGGGAAAACTTTATAAGGATGATAAAGGCAATATATACTGAACAACGTGCAAGGCTATGTATAAATGCAGATCTTACAGATGATAATTAGCAAAGGTACAAGACAAGGCTGTCCGCTTTCCCCACTGTTGTTTATAATGACTCTTGAAATCTTACTGATGCAAATCCAAGAAGATAAAGAAATAGAAGGATTAAAAGTAAAAGGATTTACTTACAAATATAGAGCATTTGCAGATGATATAATATTTATAAATGAAAATCCCATACAAGTCACACCTTTGTTGTTAGCTAAAATACAAGAATATGGGGAACCGGCAGGACTTTGTATTAATAAAGAAAAATCAAAACTTCTATGTAAAAATATGCAAGTAAATAAACAAAAGCAATTGCAGAGGCTAACGGGTTGTGAAGTTACCTCTAAGGTAAAATATTTGGTTGTGGAGATAACAATGAAGAATATTGATTTGTTCAAAAATAATTATGAGAAGCTAATGGATGAAGATATGTTAAAATGGAATAAATTTAATTTGTCATTGCTTGGCAGAATAGCTGCAATTAAAATGAATGTTCTACCAAGAATAATGTATTTGTTTCAAACTATCCCGATTGTGAAAGACAGTAAACAATTTAATAGATGGCAAAGAAAAATTTCAGCGTTTGTGTGGGTTGGGAAGAAACAAAGGATTAAAATGAAAATTTTAACAGATGCAAAAGAGAGAGGCGGATTCCAATTACCAGATTTAAAATTATATCACGAAGCAGTTTGTTTAGTGTGGATAAAAGAATGGATGATGCTGTTAAACAAAAAACTCTTAGCGTTTGAAGGTCATGGAAATAAATTTGGCTGGCACGCTTATATGTATTATGGGAAAAAAAGATGTTTTTTTCTCTCACCATTATATAAGAAATAATTTGCTAAATACATGGATGAAATATAAGAAATATGGAGATGAGAGAAAACTGTTACGCATAGTGCCAGCAGAAGTAATAAAAATAACAGCTGAGACGGGTGAAGAAAAGTGGTTGTCATATAATCAACTATTAAAAATACAAAGTGGCAAAACAGAATTGAAAACTGCTGAAGAGCTGAATAATAAATATGATTGGTTCCAAATGCAACAAATAAAGAGCTTGGTGGATAATGATATTAAAACGGAAGGAATAAGAAAATGGTCTACGGAAGATGAAGTAGTGAAATCTCAAATGATTAAGTGGCAATTAATATAAGTATCAAAAATCAATCAATCAATCAACCTTTAATGGCATGTAAAAACAGGTTAAAAGAACAATGGTTGAAAAACAGAAAATAGGTTAAAATACTGGACATCAGGATTAGAGTACGTTTACATAAGATCACAGTTAAATGGGACAACAAGACTGTTCCTTGTCTTGACGAATCTTTTTGGCCCAGTACAGAAATAAGGCAGTTACAGTTATGTCAGGAGTAACATATCTACCATATAGAACTGCTGATGGCATAACATCAAATTTTGCCAATGAAAAGGCCCTACGCTGTTGAGGACTTTGCAAAGAATAGAGATAGGAAGCCATATGGCCAATATCAAACGAAAACCTTAGACTCACGGGAGAACAAGTTTTATTAGCGGCGCTGTGGAGATTTATAAGTAAAGAAATACAGATGGAAATTTGGGAATATTTGTGGAAGAACTCTATGAAGCTTTCGACGTGTCATAGTATTTAAGAGAACTGTTCTAAAATGATGTATAGATGGTATATGACTCCTAAAAAGTTGGCAAAGATGAACAATAAGATGACAGACATATGTTGGAAATGTAAAAAACATGAAGGTTCTTTCTACCATATGTGGTGGACTTGTGAAAGAGCAAAAAAGTATTGGCAGATGACTCAACAAGAAATTTCTAGGATCTTGGGATATGAATTTAAGAAAATTGCAGAGACTTTTCTGTTGGGATTACAAATAGAAAAATTTCCAAAAGAAGATAGAACTATAATTTGGTATTTGCTTTCAGCTGCTAGGACATTATATGCGCAGTTGTGGAAGCAAGAAAAAATACCAGAGAAATGGGATTGGATTGTAAAAGTTATGACATGGAGTGAAATGGACAAATTAACAAGAATTTTAAGAGACTATGACTTAGAAGTTTTTAAGATGGAGTGGAAAAAGTTCAGAAGATATGTAGAAAGAGTGGAAAATAAAAGGACATTGGACAATTTTTGATAATGATTAAGTCTTAGAAGGAAGAAGAATGTAATTTTTTGTTTTTATTAGTTAAGGGTACTTTTTAATATTAGTAGTATAAGTAAATAACACCGGCGTGGGTCAAGTTAAGGGGGGAGGGGTGGTTAGAAAGTAATATATGGGATAGATAAAAAGAAGTTATTAATGATGCAGGAATAAGATATTGTTACCATATCTTACTAAATAAAAATTGTTTTAACCAAGGAGAATTCACTTCTATTTCTGCAGAGCTCTCAATCTACAGCTGGCAGACGAGTAGCACTTATCTTACAGTATTTTAACTATGAAATTGGTGAAGATATAAGACATCTTGTAAAGCAGGGGTGGCCAAACTTGCTTAACATAAGAGCCACATAGAATAAACATCAGATGTTTGAGAGCCGCAAGACATGAATGTTAGCTGTTTGAGAGCCACAAGGAAGGATGATGGAAGGTAGGCAGGCAGGCAAACACATGAGGGGAGAGAGAGGTGGAAAGAAAGCAACTTTAACTTTAAATGCATTCTCCAGCCACTGACTGGCTTGGAGAAGTTATTTTGAAAGACAAATGTCTTCTCCAAGCTGGCTGACAGGGTGGTGGGGGCTTCAAGAGCCACACAATATGTGTGAAAGAGCCACATGTGGTTCCTGAGCCACAGTTTGGCCACCCATATTCTAATGCAGGGGTATGAAACATGCGGCCCGCGGGCCACATCAGGCCCGCAGAGGGCTTCAATTAGGCCCTCCAGCAACTGGCAGTCATCTTCTTCATTTTCCCTTGCCTAATTTTTTTGGTTGCCATTTTGTGTTTCTCCCGACAGGCCAGAGCAGCAAAGCAGCCTTTCCATTTCCCCCTCCCTTTTCCCAAAGAGAGGAAGAGGGAGGAACAGCCTCAGCCAATGAGGGAGCTTGGCTCTATAGCTCTTCTGGGTGATTAAGTTTGCCAGGTTCAATTAATCACTCTGCAGAGCTACTGAGACAAGCCTCTCTTCCTTCTAATGAATGGCTGAGGCTCCTCCCCCTCCTCCTGCCCTGGGGAAGGAAAGGAACCAGAACTTCCTTTGCCCAGTCCCCACCATCAGGAGAGCTACAAAGGAGAGTTTTTAAGACTAGCAACGTTTTAGTGAAGGTATGAGCTTTTTGCCTTGCTACACAGAGAGAGAGAGAGTTTTTTAGGGCTTGTTATGGGTGTAACTGGGTTCCCCTCCTCTTTTTCACTGTACTCATGCCCTCCAGTCTTTCTCAATAGGAAAGCATGTGAACTATTTAGAAGAGAAACATCAGCATTAGGCTGAGAGTGTGTTCCACCCCAGGTTTACTCAGCAAATTTTCCTTATTTTTTTCTTTTACATTTTCCTTTGATTGGGGGTCTTGAATTTAGACTTCCCTGATAGTAGGCTGACACTGACCACTGCACATGGCTCTCTCTCTATTCTTGTAGTTGTTTTTTTTTGGGGGGGGGAGTTTTTTTTTTTTTTGAGTTGTAGTCATTTTTCTGGGGAAAAATTATTGTTTTGTAGACCAACACATAGCCCTCAGTCTGTGCCATCGTGCTGTCACATGTTCTTGACTAGTACTTGAAGCAACTTTTGTACAAAAGCTTACAATGCCCAGCTGCTTCATGTTCCTCTGGGTCTTAGGCTCAAAGCATTGACCATGAGATGTCTGTAATGAATGCCGATGAATCAAAAGTAGGTTTGCAACTTACAGATGTGCACACCTGAACAGCACATATTCAAGACTGGTACAGCACAGACATGGTCTGCAGTTTTTGATGCAATAATTCATAGTGAGAGGTGATATTTATCAGAGGCTGTAAAACAATATATTGCAAGCAGGCTAATATTTTATGTTTTATTTTAAGCAAAAAAATTTTTTTTCTAATTGTGTCTGTGCCCTTTATAAAGTTTATATGTCCGCTACCTGGCATTACATTTTATGATACACATGGCTCGGCCTGACAAGGTCTCATTTATGTCAAATTCGGCCCTCGTAACAAATGAGTTCAACACCCCTGTTCTAAAGGTTCGTTGTATTTTTCAACTCCCGCAGTTTATGAAGCCCAAGCGTCAGAACTCTGCTGCTTTGCTGTTGATGTCACCAATGTACACCAAAAATACTCAATATATTATTTCAAAAACTATAAAGTGTAGTTTTGTGATAAGTCCTGTTCTGTATGCATACAAATTCTTATACAACCATATACAAAATCTCATACAAAAATCCTATACAAAGCCCTTGAACACACAAGAGAAAATTCTTCTATATAGAGCCACCAGGCTTCAGTCTACAGAATGTAGCTGTAATTTTGCCAGGATTCTTAGGGGAATCATTAATGTACTCTCCCCTCAAATTGTGCATCCTCAGTGTACACAGTTTTTGTTGGGTGCCTTATACTGTGTGTCTAATTTTTGGGTCAGATGTCACCAATGTGGCAGGTCTAGATTCATAACTTTTCTCTGCCTGTTGCTCATTTATCTCACCTTGCCTTTGAAGTACTTCAGTCAAAACTAAAGCAAAAAAACCCACGGGTAGACCGTCGTCAATGTGAATGCTCTTTCTGCTATCTATAAGCAATTAATTATTGCATAAATGCAGATATACAACACAATAACTGGATTGGTGGTCACAATACCAGACACTAATGTTGTCATAATAAAGTCTCCATCAATGCAATAAATGATAAAGTCCACAATTATAAACAAAAATACAAGATGATAAGTGGGGAATTCCTCCTACAATTGCCAGTGTCCAAAAGACCTCAACAGTTTGTAGTGTCTATCTGAGGACGTTCCCAAGATAACAGCATCCGAAAGAACCCTTCCCAAGTATCTTTTTTGGCATTTCAAAACATTTCTTCTTCAGTAATGCCTGTTTAATGGAACCTGATCTCACAAATATATAAGACACAGCTCAAAATTACAATGGAATCAGTAGGATCTCAGAGCAAGGGTCGTGCTAAACCCCTCCTCCATTCTAACTTCGCTATAAAATAGGTGAGGCTGAAAGAAAGAGTAACTGCTACAAGGTTACTCGAAAAATATCACGACTGAGTACAGATTCGAGCCCAGGTCTTCCACTTCCAGGTCTTCCATCTGGCATTCTATCCACTATATCGTATCGGCTCTCACCATCAGCATTCACATGGTTAAATGCAATAGCATCTGAACTGCTACTTTGCAAACAGCCAACTCAGCTGCATCAGTTTATGGTGTACTTGATGCTGGTTTGCTGAGAAGAGAAACGGGAATGGTGGTGGACTTCCTCCTTCGACTTCCTTCCCCGCTAGCAATTTTATTATTTATTGTATTTATAAATCGCCCAATCCCTGCTACTGCAGAGCTCTGAGTGATGTACAACATATATAAAACCACAACAGAATACTACCCATTAAAATGAATTTACAGAACATTTTAACAATCTGATGGCAATAAATAGTCCTAACTGCCAAGCTACATTCATTGGCAGGAGGGAAGAGGGCAAAGTAGGAGAGGAGGGTACCCACCAGATGGAAACCGTCTGTCCTCAACCTATCTCTGCCATGCAGGCCCTGTGGAATTGCATCAGATCCTGCAGCGTCCAGATGGTATCTGGCAGAGTTCCACCAGGTTGGGGCCAGGGCCAAAAAGGTCCGAGCTCTGGTCAAGAACAGCTGGATGTCTTTAGGTCAAGGGACCACCAGCGAGTTGTTTTCTAAGGAGGGTTACATTCTCCCAGGGACATAACAGAGGAGACGGTCCCATAAGCAGGGGTGGAATTCTAGCAGGAGCTCCTTTGCATATTAGGCCAAACACCCCTGATGTAGCCAATCCTCCATGAGCTTACATGGCTCTTTTTTGTAAGCTCTTGGAGGATTCGCTACATCAGGGGTGTGTGGCCTAATATGCAAAGGAGTTTCTGCTAGAATTCCACCCCTGCCTGTAAGTATGTTGGTCCCTGACTGCTCAGGGCCTTATAGGTCAATACCCAAACCTTAAACTTGACTCTGTATTCCAGTGGGAGCCAATGCAGGTGGCACAGCACAGGATATATATGTGCCATTCTTGATCTTCCCTCCAGGACTCGTACCACCACATTCTGGACCAGTTGAAAATTCCAGGTCAGTCTCAAGGGCAGGCAAACACACAGCAAGTTTCACTAATCTAATCCTTCAGGCATAAGTAACAATAAACAATTGGGCCTTACTTGTGGTGGCACCCAATTTATGAAACCCATTTTCCAACGATTCATTTGGCACCTAGCCTGTTAAGTCTTTTAGTACCAGGCCAAAGCTTTTTTCTTCATTCCAGCATCTGGGGGTCGTTTTCATCTTATTCTTGATGGATTTTGTGTTTGATACATTGATCTATTGTTGGATGGGTTTTAATGGCTTTTATTGTTTCTTTATACTTTTATTTACAGGCCCTGAGCGATGTCTGATTTTATTATCACCCGTTTTGAATTTTTACTTCTTTTTCATGGAATTTTTTTGTTCCCTTTGATTACTTTAAATTGCTTCAAGTGGAATCTTTTATTTGGGAAAAAAATGATATAGGGACATCTTAATTACCGTATTTTTCGCTCCATAAGACGTACGTGAGCATAAGACGCACCTAGTTTTTATAGCCGTTTGTGTGAATTTAGAGGCATTTGTGTGAATTTTTTGCAGTATTCGCTCCTTAAGAAGCACACACTTTTCCCTCCACTTTTTTGGGGGGGGGCAAAAGTGAGTCTTATGGTGCAAAAAATACAGCAATATGAAGCTCTTTTCCTTTCTGACAGCCAATTAACCCACTTAATAATCTTCCTCCACTCTTTCAAGATCATAAGCAGCTACCTTATCAGACTATTGGGTCTATCACGGCCTGTCTTGTCTCCTCAGACTGGTAGTAGCTCTACAACAGTGGTTCCCAACCTTTTTGGGACCAGGGGGAGTGCTGGAGTTTTGCCACACCAGGCCACCCCCCCCCACATATGCCTCTGTCCCTGCCCCCTTGAGGATCTGTAAATGGGGAGGGGGCAGGGGCTGCTTCTGCTGCCTTCCCGCTAGGTGTTGAGGAGCAGAAGCACCCGATCTGCCTCCCCCTCCCATTTAAAGACACCTGTAGAACAGGCAGGGGTCTTTAAATGAGGGGTAGGGGAAGGTCGTTGCCATGC
The DNA here is from genome assembly GCF_032191835.1 of Heteronotia binoei. Lineage (NCBI taxonomy): Eukaryota > Metazoa > Chordata > Lepidosauria > Squamata > Gekkonidae > Heteronotia > Heteronotia binoei. The sequence goes on from NC_083237.1 coordinate 60,997,589, forward strand.
TGTCCCTTCCGCCAGCCCTGGACTGGGTGGATGAAAGAGGCAGTGTGGCCTCGCTCTGAGGCTGGCTCCCCTGCAAGGAGAGGCAGCCTTGAAGGGAGGCGGTGTTGCCTCTTTAGTCTGCCAAGGTCCCGGACAGGCGAAAGGAACATTGCGGCCCGGTTACTATCAGGCCATGGACCAGTACCGGTCCCTGGTCTGGTGGTTGGGGACCTCTGCTCTACAGGATCTCAGGTGGAGATCCTACTACATCACCTACTACAGTATCCTTTTCAAGGACTGGAACTGGGGCTGGCTGAATGCAAAGCAGGTGCTCTATCATGGAGCCACTCATACCACAAACTAGAACTTTTCATAGAAGCAACCTTGCAAGGGGAGGAAATCTATTTGTAGCCTCCAATGAAAAGTACTAAAGCAAGCACCTTGCGCTGACAAATTTTTAGGTCAACACCAGAACACTGACTTTGATTTTGATGATTTTTTTTTTTTTAGGAACCAACAGCAAACAGACTACTTTTATTTCACCTCTCTCCGATTTTGCAGCCGTGTTTGGGGGCCTCCTCTGCTCCTTCTTGGCAGCTGAAAGAACAAAAATAACCTTTCATTAAAATCGGTGACATTATATACATTTCGCTACTGCAGTATCCTCCTGATATGGTGAGAAAGATTATTGGAAAGGCCAGAACGATACACAGGGACAGCTGGCTACAAGACAAGCCCACAGAAAGTGACAACGGAACACCAACTGTGATCGCAAACAGCTCACGACTCATAAAAATATAAGGAAAGCCATGTTGGATCAGGCCAATGGCCCATCCAGTCCAACACTCTGTGTCACAGAAGAACATAAGGGAAGCCATGTTGGATCAGGCCAATGGCCCATCCAGTCCAACACTCTGTGTCACATAAGAACATAAGGGAAGCCATGTTGGATCAGGTCAATGGCCCATCCAGTCCATCGCAGAGTAGTCAAAATTCTGGTCCACCAGTGGGGCCAAAATTCCAAAAGCCCTCCCATTGTAGCCCCCCAAACACCAGAGTAACACATTATTAATGACCTACTCAAGCCAGTTCAATGTATTACGTATTAATGACCTATGACTCAAGCTGGATAATGACACTACCCTCGCACAGGCACTGGGGGATCGGTTTTTTGATTACAGACTGCCTGCTAACCTAGAACAACTTCTCACCTACAATGATAAACTACTTAACAGTAACATGGACTTGGGTGCCAAGGATTGCAACAAACCAAATGCCCACTTTGCTCTCATCTAGATCCCAGCAACAACCAGCCAGATCATCTCAGGTTCACTCTACTCTCATTCTGTGATTTATGCCACCACACATCAGCAATGCCCTTCCACCCTCTACATTGGAGAAACAGGCCAGTCGCTATGACATAGAATAAGTGGGCATAAGTCTGACATTAGAAGGAAAGGGAAGGTCCCCTTTGCAAGCACCAGTCGTTTCCGACTCTCAGGTGACATTGCTTTCAAAACGTTTTCACGGCAGACTTTTTACAGGGTGGTTTGCCATTGCCTTCCCCAGTCGTCTACACCTTCCCCCCAGCAAGCTGGGTACTCACTTTACCGACGTCGGAAGGATGGAAGGCTGAGTGAACCTCGAGCCGGCTACCTGAAAACCCAGCTTCCGCCAAGGATCGAACTCAGGTCGTGAGCAGAGCTTAGGGCTGCAGTACTGCAGCTTTAATACTGTGCCACAGGGCTCTTTTGACATTAGAAACCACAACATCAAAAAACCAGTGGGGAAACATTTCAGCCCTCCAGGACATTCCGTTGCTGACCTAAGAGTAGCAGTTCTCTTACAGAGGAATTCAGGGCTTTTTTTGTAGCAAAAGCCCATCAGGAACTTATTTGCATATTAGGCCACACACCCCTGACAAGAAGCCAGCTGGAACTGCGTTCCTGTGTGTTCCTGCTCAAAAAAAGCCCTGGAGGAATTTCAAAGGGAGATTAGAAAGCGAGACTGCTGAATTGCAACTGATACTGAAACTCAAGACAATGTCTTCTCCTGGACTGAACTGAGGATTCCTGTTTCATTAGCCAATGCTGATTTCACCATGTCTAGTACCCCTCTGCATACCACGCCTAATCCAATCCCACCTGTAGTTGTCATTCCACATCTGAAATCATTCCACTCTCCAAAATATAAGGGCAGATGGACCCTCATTCTAGCTGCATCCGAAGAAGTGAGCAGTGACTCATGAACGCTCATACCCTGCCACAAACTTTGTTAGTCTTTATTACTAGTTTGTTGCTCTTTTCTGCTGCTACAGACAGACTAACATGGCTACCCATCTTGATTATGCATTTTAAATGGTTACCTCAAACAGAAGCAACCATGGAACAATAGGATAAATACCACATAACGGTCTTCTCCATTTGGTAGGAAAGTCGAGTCACCAAGGTCTTGCCAAGGGATGGAGAGATGTTTCTCACGTTGCCTTTACTCGGAGCTTTTTTCCTAGAAAAAGCCTAGCAGAAGTGCCAGAAAACTGCAGCACAGCACAGCCCCACAAGACCCAAGAAGCTGCACCACAGTGCAGCCTGGCCCCACAAGCCCGGCCATTGAGCTGGGCCCCAGGAAACCATGCTGCAGCATGACCCTGCCAGTGAGCTTTGCTGGCTTGGGAGCACGCGGCTGCTGGAGACCTTTTTTTTTTAGCTGGGGCTCTGGCCAAGCCTGCCGCATCAGTGCTCCGGTGCGCTCTGGCTCAAAAAAAACCCCTCTGATTTTACTTAAGATCTCTGCCCTGATACCCACATCAGTTTCATTTGAGAAGATGAAATCAAATCAATTTCATGTCACTCGTTCCGGAAAACGCCCCTGCTTTTTCGAGAAAGTGTCCCTAAAAGTCACAGTTATTCATCAAAAGAAACACGCACCCTGTAGGAAAGATTTCTGACACACTTGGCGTTTTTGCACCCACTAAACAATGCACTTTTGATTCACTTTGCAACTGGATTTTACTGTGCAAACGGTTGCTGAATATGTGTGAAAGCATCCGTTCTTTCACGATATTGTAGATAAAAGATATCACACGTATGTCTGTAAGAGAGGTCCCAAGTCTAATACAGCAGATCCTTGCCTTCTTCAAACAACTGAAAACCCACATGCAATGCTTTCTGCAACCCCAGTGAACCTCTTGACTTACCGAGACTGGGCGGTGTCTTGGGGACGGTAGGAGTTTTGGATGGGATCCGTGAAGCGTTGCCTGGGTTCTTTTGATTTTGTGCTCCAGCAGGACGTGGAGTGACTATCTTCGTTACACTTTTCATATCCGGGCCCTGGTTTTGGAAAAGGGTAGTGTTTACTGCACTGCACAAAAACTCCAAAAGGAAAACTAATTGATTGTGTGTGTGGGGGGGGGGGCTTCCTTTATTAATTTAGCCCCAACCAATGCCACCCAAAACAGATTCACTGTTCACATACTTCTCTCATACAATAAGTCGCTATTAATCATTCTTCTGCACAACAGCGAAGTAAAACTAGCAAGCTGGTGAGTATGGCTTCAGGAGCATCTGAACTGTCCCATTAGACCTGAGTGTATTCATTATTTCAATGGATGAATTTACAAGTATTCAGGAAGGGTGCCGTTCATGTTACTCTGCAGCAAAGCTCCTAAACACACAGTTTTTAGAAGATTTATCACTTGTTATATAATCAGCGTTATGAGTTATGCCTGCACCCATGCCAATACTACCATGCATTTTCATGCCTCCTTTTTTTAACTGCATGGAAAATCTGATATCCAGCTATAAAGCTCTGATTGACGAATTAGATTCCACCTCTCCCTCGGAGCAGCCAATGGGAGCTGAAGAAATGTTAGTGAGAAAGATAGCGGAAAACGGCAGTTATGGGAATAAGAGAGTGGGTGAAAGCGGTTGGGGAGTTGAGAGTGTGTCTGGCTGAGGGAAGCTGTGGTAAAGATCAGCTTAAAGCTAACTGGAAAGAATTTGTAACAGAAGATCCCAAATGCTGGAATCATGAAAAGTTTCAACGGGAAATAAATGTTGTAGCATTTACCTTACTTTCTTCAGTTTTATATTTGAACCAAACATAAAAGTTAATTTCTCATTGGTTGAACCATGTGAGCAAGTTGTCTCAGAACCCACACACACACACACACACACACACAAGACAAGCTAAGATCTCAGTCTATATAAATTTGGGGGTATGAATAAATGGCAGCATAGTGCAAACAGAACAGTGCTTGAGTCCCCAACTCCAGTAATTATGTGCAGTGTTTGAGATCCTTTATTAATTTAGCCCCAACCAATTGAATACAAATTATTGAAGCGGGCTGGGCTACCCTATCTGCTGATATCTCTGGAAAAAAAGAGAGAGGAATGGAGAGGGGAAATGATCCTGACTCAGGGGTGTCAAACATGCAGCCAAGGGGCCAAATCAGGCCCCCAGAAGGCTCCTATCAGGCCCCCGAGCAACTGGCTGTTGTCTGCTTCCTTCTCCCTCTCTCTTGCTTCCTTCTGCATAACTGCTTGCTTTGCAAAGCTTGCTCAACTGCACAGGCTCTACAGAGCAAATCCTCTAATTTCTCCATTGGCTGAGGCTCCTTCTTTGGGGAGGAAGCATGCTTTGTCAGGGTCTCTCAATCGTACAGCAGAGCTACTGAGCCAAGCCTCTCTTCCTTCTATTGGCAGAGGCTCCTCCAGGGAAGTAAGGAAAGAGCCAGAGCTTCCTTTGGCCAGTTCCCTGGATCCCATGGGAGAAATACAAAGAAAGCACCTTTAAGACCAATGAGTGCTAATGCTTTAAGCATGTTTTATTTTAAGGTGTTTTTTTTTTTAAATCTTTGAGTTTGTCTGTCCTTTATAAAGTTTATATCTCTGCTACCTAATCTTAAATAGATACACACATGGCCCGGCCCGATCATTTATGTCAGATCTGGCCCTCATAACAAATGAGTTTGACACCCCAGCTCTACATATTACCCAAGAAGGGTAGTGACCTAGTTGTAACCATGAACCTGAGACAGAGAGGTTACAGAGGGTGGGAGGCATGTGCTGTGAGGTAGAAAGCTAAGTTACAAAAGGCATGTGACTATTAACTACCATCTTTCACTTCATGTCAAGATGGACCGTCACAGAAGATTGCAGAATGGGGACAACATGGCAGTGTCTCTGTTCTCTGGAAACCCAAATAATTCAGCCTTTGCAGCATCAAAAAGATGCAGACACCATTCAAATCTTCCTTCATTCTAATTTTCCTGATTATCTGCTTAGCCCAGCAGACATAACGGATTAGAGGAGACTCACACTGACTCCTTTCACTGACTCTCCACATTACGACGTTCCATAAAAGCCAGACAAGTCCTCTTTTAAATATATCTGAGTGTACCCCAAAGGAGATGACGGTATCATGTGACAGTTGCCAGGGCTTCATTCAAAGGGAGCTGGACATGACTGAGCAGCCCTGTAGTGCATTACACAGCTGTTTGTTTAGTTGTGAGCTGGGACTGTTCCTTGGCTTGGCTACAAAGGCCATTGGCCAAACTTAGATGAGGAATAGAGAAAGTGGTCGGTAGTGGGTTGGTAATTCTCAGGAAACAAGGAGAATGGGTACAAAGAGAAGATAATTGCCAGACCCCTTTGCTCAAAGTATTTCATTGCATTTCTTCCCTGCATTGCATTTCATGGAGAGCAAGTTTGGTGTAGTGGTTAAGTGTGCGGACTCTTATCTGGGAGAACCGGGTTTGATTCCCCCACTCCTCCACTTGCACCTGCTAGCATGGCCTTGGGTCAGCCATAGCTCTGGCAGAGGTTGTCCTTGAAAGGGCAGCTGCTGTGAGAGCCCTCTCCAGCCCCACCCACCTCACAGGGTGTGTGTTGTGGGGGAGGAAGGTAAAGGAGATTGTGAGCCGCTCTGAGACTCTTCGGAGTGGAGGGCGGGATATAAATCCAATATCTTCATCTACCTCACAGGGTGTCTGTTGTGGGGGAGGAAGGTAAAGGAGATTGTGAGCCGCTCTGAGACTCTTCGGAGTGGAGGGCGGGATATAAATCCAATATCTTCATCTACCTCACAGGGTGTCTTGTGGGGGAGGAAGGGAAAGGAGATTGTGAGCTGCTCTGAGACTCTTTGGAGTGGAGGGCGGGATATAAATCCAATATCTTCAACTACCTCACATGGTGTCTGTTGTGGGGGAGGAAGGGAAAGGAGATTGTGAGCCGCTCTGAGACTCTTCGGAGTGGAGGGCAGGATATAAATCCAATATCTTCATCTACCTCACAGGGTGTCTGTTGTGGGGGAGGAAGGGAAAGGAGATTGTGAGCCACTCTGAGACTCTTCAGAGTGGAGGGCGGGATATAAATCCAATATCTTCATCTACCTCACAGGGTGTCTGTTGTGGGGGAGGAAGGTAAAGGAGATTGTGAGCCGCTCTGAGACTCTTCGGAGTGGAGGGCGGGATATAAATCCAATATCATCATCTTCTTCTTCCCTGCAAACATCAGCTGGAGACATTTCTATTTCAAAAAGTACTCGGCGGACAGTTTTGTGAAACTGGGATCTGATGTGGCTAGCCAATCAGTTTCATGCTTCGTGGCTGTTATTAACATTGGATGCTGCGGTGTAGTTTTTATTATGTTGATTCTTTTCTTCTTTGTAAACTACTTCAGGCACTATGTATTTGATTTAATTTTTAAATTTAATTTAATTTGCAATTTATACCCCGCTCTATCCCACTAGGCAGGCTCAGGGCGGCTTACAGCATTAAAAACACTGCAGGAACAATAAATAAAACACATTTAAAATATCTCATAAACATAATACATAAAATAGAGGGCTGTAACTCCAACAATCATACAGCCAGAAGCCACCGTTCAGCAGTTGGTACGACTTCAGCTGGTTAACACCACTTAGCACAGCTTCGGGTCATTGACACCACTCAGACCCTTGACCAACTCAAGCACAAGGATAGTAAAGTGCCAAAGTGCTGGGGGACGGTTTCAGAGGACGCCCGGTAAATTAAAAGCCTGGCGGAAGAGCTTCGTTTTACAGGCTCTGCGAAACTTAGGTAAATCCTGCAGGGCCCGGATCTCCAACGGGAGCTCATTCCACCAGGTAGGGGCCCGGATTGAAAAGGCCTCGGTCCTCGCTGCGGCCAACCGGGTGTCCTTAGGACCAAGAATCACACGATGTTTAGCAGAAAGGCAGCGTCCGTAAGTTCTCAATAAGCCAGTGTACACACATAGATATCCCCACTGCAAATACCAGGGCAAATACACAGACCAAACTAGCTTAAACCAACATGAATCAACTAAGACAGCAACAGGTGAGCCCCTCCTTTTCCCAGCCAACTGCTTTTTAGAAATCATGCCCTTACCTTGATTTCCCCCCCTTTCGTTCCTTTACTGGTGAGTCGGGATGTGACAGAAGAGATGCGTTTAGGGGTACAAGCAGCAGCTACTGAGGACTCAGGAAGGCCAGAGGTTTTTTTCAAAGGGATAGAACTAATGGAAGAGGTTCGTTTGGGGATAACAGAGGATCTACTTTTCAGGGTTTTGACAGAGGAAGGCACAGATGTCTTAAACATGTAAACAAAATTAAACCAAAGATCAGTGAAAGGTGTGGGGGGGGAGTGAAAATAACACAAATAAACTAGAAGAGGATGATGGTTCAAGTACAGTGAGGATGATAAACGAAAATCAGAAGCTGACAGGAATTGGTTCCCTCCCACCCACCCATACACCTTCACTGCATTTACAGAGCCAGTTTGGTGTAGTGGTTAAGTGTGCGGACTCTTATCTGGGAGAACCGGGTTTGATTCCCCACTTCTCCACTTGCACCTGCTAGCATGGCCTTGGGTCAGCCAGAGCTCTGGCAGAGGTTGTCCTTGAAAGGGCAACTGCTGTGAGAGCCCTCTCAGCCCCACCCACCTCACAGGGTGTCAGTTGTGGGGGAGGAAGGTAAAGGAGATTGTGAGCCGCTCTGAGACTCTTCGGAGTGGAGGGCGGGATATAAATCCAATTTCTTCTTCTTCTTCTTAAGTGTGCGGACTCTTATCTGGGAGCACTGGGTTTGATTCCCACTCCTCCACTTGCAGCTGCTGGAATGGCCTTGGGTTAGCCATAGCTCTTATAGGAGTTGTGCTTGAAAGGGCAGCCTCTGGGAGAGCTCTCTCAGCCCCACCCACCTCACAGGGTGTCTGTTGTGGGGGGGGAAAGGTAAAGGAGATTGTGAGCCACTCTGAAACGCTGAGATTTGCAGTGGAGGGTGGGATATAAATCCAATATCATCATCATCATCATCATCATGACTCACTCACACCTGAACTTAGAAGGGAAGAAGATGATGATGATGGTGGTGGTGGTGGATTTATATCCCGCCCTATACTCTGAATCTCAGAGCGGTCACAATCTCCTTTACCTCCCCTGCCCCACAACAGACACCCTGTGAGGTGAGTGGGGCTGAGAGAGCTCTTACAGCAGCACCCTTTCAAGGACAACTCCTACAAGAGTTATGGCTGACCCAAGACCATTCCAGCAGCTGCAAGCAGAGGAGTGGGGAATCAAGGAAAGGTTGAAGGAGTTGGAGATGTTTAGCCTGGAGAGGAGGCAGCTGAGAGGTGATCTGATCACCATCTTCAAGTACTTGAAGGGCTGTCATATAGAGGATGGTGTGGAATTGTTTTCTGTGGCCCCAGAAGGTAGGACCAGAACTAATGGGTTGAAATTAAATCAAAAGAGTTTCTGGCTCAACATTAGGAAGAACTTCCTGACCGTTAGAGCGATTCCTCAGTGAAACAAGCTTCCTTGGGAGGTGGTGGGCTCTCCTTCCTTGGAGGTTTTTCAACAGAGGCTAGATGGCCATCTGACAGTGATGAAGATCCCGTGAATTTGGGGTAGGTATTTGTGGGTTTCCTGCATTGTGCAGAGCGTTGGACTAGATGAACCCTGGAGGTCCCTTTCAACTCTGTGATTCAAACCCGGTTCTCCCAGATAAGAGTCCACACACTTAACTACTACACCAAACTGGCTCTCTGACAAAGGCATTGACCTTGAAAGAATACTCCATCAAATGAGCATGTTAAAGTATAGATGCTTTCTAACATCGCGTTTACCTGTACGGGGGTTATGTCCTATCATTCTGCTACACTAACTGTGAAGTCTATTCTGCTAAACGGAGACCACCACTGCTACAGAGTACAGTGGTAAAGTAACACATCATATTGACCACCACAGAAAGGTCAGCATAAAGTAGAAGCTCGGGAAACATTATAACAGCTTCATCATTATGATAGGTCCGTTATCTCCTTTACCTTGCAACATACACTCAGGAAAACATATTCCATGCATTAATTCGCTCTGAAAACAAAGTTTGAGTTCAATGGCATCTTTAAGATAAAACAAAAAAAACCTTTGCTGGTCTTCAAGGTGCCCTTGGGCTCAAATTTTGTTCTTCTGCTTCACACCAGCACAGAAACCCACTTGATTCTAAATTCCATATGGTTCTTTCAGTGTTAGTACGCAAATTATAAATTCTGTGCAGCTTTCTTTGCACTCTGTTCTGGACAGGTAAGCTTTTTAAAAAGTGTGTGTCTAATAGAAGAAGAAGAAGATATTGGATTTATATCCTGCCCTCCACTCCGAAGAGTCTCAGAGCGGCTCACAATCTCCTTTCCCTTCCTCCCCCCCCCAACAGACACCCTGTGAGGTGGGTGGGGCTGAGAGGGCTCTCACAGCAGCTGCCCTTTCAAGGACAACCTCTGCCAGAGCTATGGCTGACCCACGGCCATGCTAGCAGGTGCAAGTGGAGGAGTGGGGAATCAAACCCGGTTCTCCCAGATAAGAGTCCGCACACTTAACCACTACACCAAACTGGCTCTCTTGTGATAAAGTTAAGCTGAACACACATGGAAACCTCACACTTCTAAGAATTCTTTCTCTGCCCACAGAACAAAGCAAGAGTCAAGTATCACCTTTTAGACCAACAAACTTTTATTCAGAATGTAAGCTTTCATGTGCACGCGCACGGCTTCAGACGAGGAACGAGGCACAGTAAGCAGAGCTACATATAGCTCGTCGTTCCTCATCTGAAGCAGTCATGAAAGCTGACATTCTGAATAAAAGTTTGTTGGTCTTAAAGATGTTCCTAGGCTCTTGCTTTGTTCTGCTGCTTCAGACCAACACGGCCGCCCACTTGGATCTCTTTGCCCACAACTCAGTCCAAAAAGAAATGGTTCAGTATTGGAAGAAGTTTTGGGCAAACAGGATTTCCTAGTTCCACAGCAACGAGCAGATATCCAGGCAAGATCTATGAAACAGGACTGGGACATGAATACGGTTGCTAATCTCCAGGTGGCACCTGGAGATCTCCTGCTATTACAATTGATCTCCAATCTTTTCAGATCAGTTCCCCTGGAGAAAATGACTGCTTTGGAGGGTGGATTCTAACAGCACTGTACCGTGTTTAGGTCCCTCCCCTCCCCAAACCCCTCCCCCCAGGCTCTATCTCCAAAATCTCCAGGGATTTCCCAACCCAGAGCTGGCAACCCTAGACATGAAGAAAGTGGGCTTCTGGGAATATAAGGCAGAAGTATCCGTTTCAGGGGATTCTGGCTCAAATGAAATCACATGAGCCTCAGAAAAAAAAAAATTCCGCGCTGAAATTGGCAGATCAACAGCTGAGAACACTACACAGATACTTGGAAATTCTGGAGTGTGGCGTAAATGACCATAGTGGCAGAAAAGAATTAGCAGACTGTGCCGAACATATCATGGTTTAAGATTATTTCTTTAAAAAGTATATAAGAAGATATTTAGTGCATTTTTAGTAAGATAAGATAAATGAAGACTGGGGAATGCGCTTTAATTTTCTGATGTAACCCACCCTGAGCCTGCCTTGCGGGAAGAGCAGGGAATAAGCGGAATAAAATATATAAAATAAAATCAGAAATGTTCCAAGACAAAGTGAAGAATTACAGGGGGATGAAGGAAATGTATTCAACCGCAGTTTACACCCGTCAACTTACCTTTGGCTTTGCTTCTTCAATCCCAGTCCCGTTTTTATCTTTGTTGTCGATACGAGCTGATGGGGAAGAAAAGAAAATTACAGTTAACGTTTGCTAAAGAGTGAGGGTGGGTGAGACGGGGAAGATTCTAAGTTAAAATTCCCACGAGGGCAGGCCGCTTGGATTTCAGTTGTGGCGTGCAGCCCTCATCTGCTCTCTTGCAAAGAGTAAACAGAAAACCTACGCTTCCTGGTTTTCAGGCTTCCCGGCTGCTCTCGATCCATTCCATGCTCAGCGCTAATGCAAAGAACAGCCCTGCCGTCGTATTCGTCTCCCAAACCATCTCGAAACAAAAACCGCATACAAAAAAAGGCAAGAAGAAGCATCTAGCCAGCTGTGCAATAAGGAACAAAATACTATGTGTTCCTACTAGATTGGTACCACTGCTGGCAGCCCCCTCACAAGTGTTGTGTATGAAGCTCTGTCTGCAGTGTGATGTCAGGAACTGGCAAGACCACTGGGGTTGTTTTAACTCCCAAAACAACAACATTAGCCACCCCCTACAAATCCTAGATTCTCCACGCCCTGATGGCCTGCGTTTAATTCCCTAACAAGTAGCACATCAGTTTAAAAGGGTGAGCCATTTCCATATGGGCCAGCTAGCTTTTATTAGAGTTAATATCAGAGTTAAACTTTCTAGGTATCCTAAAGCAGGGATGGCAAACATGCGGCCCAGGGGCCTAATCAGGCCCTCAGAGGGCTCCTATCAGGCCCCCGAGCGACCGGCTGTTGTCTGCTTCCTTCTCCCTCTCTCTTGCTTCCTTCTGCATCACAGCTTGCTTTGCAAGGCTTGTTCAAGAGCCAGTTTGGTGTAGTGGTTAAGTATGCAGACTCTTCTCTGGGAGAACCGGGTTTGATTCCCCACTCCTCCACTTGCACCTGCTAGCATGGCCTTGGGTCAGCCATAGCTCTGGCAGAGGTTGTCCTTGAAAGGGCAGCTGCTGTGAGAGCCCTCTCCAGCCCCACCCACCTCACAGGGTGTCTGTTGTGGGGGAGGAAGGGAAAGGAGATTGTGAGGCGCTCTTTGGAGTGGAGGGCGGGATATAAATCCAATATCTTCATCTACCTCACAGGGTGTCTGTTGTGGGGGAGGAAGGGAAAGGAGATTGTGAGCCGCTCTGAGACTCTTCGGAGTGGAGGGCGGGATATAAATCCAATATCTTCTTCTACCTCACAGGGTGTCTGTTGTGGAGGAGGAAGGGAAAGGAGATTGTGAGCCGCTCTGAGACTCTTCGGAGTGGAGGGCGGGATATAAATCCAATATCTTCTTCTACCTCACAGGGTGTCTGTTGTGGAGGAGGAAGGGAAAGGAGATTGTGAGCCGCTCTGAGACTCTTCGGAGTGGAGGGCGGGATATAAATCCAATATCTTCTTCTACCTCACAGGGTGTCTGTTGTGGGGGAGGAAGGTAAAGGAGATTGTGAGCCGCTCTGGGACTCTTCTGAGTGGAGGGTGGGATATAAATCCAATATCTTCATCTACCTCACAGGGTGTCTGTTGTGGGGGAGGAAGGTAAAGGAGATTGTGAGCCGCTCTGAGACTCTTCTGAGTGGAGTGTGGGATATAAATCCAATATCTTCATCTACCTCACAGGGTGTCTGTTGTGGGGGAGGAAGGGAAAGGAGATTGTGAGCCGCTCTGAGACTCTTCGGAGTGGAGGGCGGGATATAAATCCAATATCTTCTTCTTCTTCAATGGCACAGGAGCTACAGAGCAAAACCTCTGTTTTCTCCATTGTCTGAGGTTCCTTCCTTGGAGAGGAAAGGGGGAAGGCAGAGCTTGCTTTGTCAGGCTTTCTCAATTGCACAGCAGAGCTACTGGGCCAAGACTCTCTTCCTTCTATTGGCTGAGGCTTCTACCCCCCCCCCCACCAGGTCCTCTAGGGAAGGAAGGAAAGAGGCACAGCTACCTTTGCTCACTTCCCTGGCTCCCATGGGAGAAATACATAGAGAGCACCTTTAAGACCAACGCGTGCTAATGTTTTAAGCATGTTTTAATTTTTAAAAAATATATATTTAATTGTGTTTATCTGGGTCCTTTATAAAGTTTATATCTCTGCTATCTAATATTAAATAGGTAAACACATGGCATGGGCTGGCCCAGCAAGGTCTCATTTATGTCAGATCTGGCCCTTATAACAAATGAGTTTGACACCCCTGCCCTAAAGTATGTCTTCAGGGTAAGAAAGTGGAATTGTGGGAAAAGAATGATGCCGTTGCAAAATATAGAATGCTGATGTCACTCTGGCTGCCTCACGCCTCTCTCGTTCTGCGACTGACTAGCATCATTTGGCACACTGGCCCCAGAAGGCTTGCTTCCACGAGTCACTGTCCATGAAGTAAGATTGAGAGATAAGACAATTTCGGGAGAATGCAAACCAGTGACAGTAATATTTCTAGATCATTCACAGGTCAGTGTGTTCCTCTAGGGAACGGTGAAGTCTTCCCACCAGAAAGGAAAATCCTGCTGTGATTATCTCTGTTAGTTACCCCCATCCCCAGCACAGGAAACATTTTCAGCACACACACACAAACAAAAGTGCGCAGTGATTTCTGTCCCAGTACCCCAAACCTCAAGACGTTATGAATGTATGAGTAATTCAGAGCAAGCCTGTCTCGATCAGATTGTTAGTTATCAAAGGAATCCAAGATTCACCATCAGCTTCCCATCAATTCACAGGTTCAAGTCCATGCGTGAAGAAATGCAGTTTTTGTCTTGGGAGGCTTGAAATGAGCACTTTGCGTTTTAACAGGTCCCCCCCCCCTCCCCTCCCCTGCGAAGAGACTGGGAAGGAGGACATCCATCAATGGCTTTGTAGGCTCACCTCAGCTACATCTTAAGAAATGCTAATAAGTTTAGCTAGAGACAATGGGATGTCCAAGCTTCCCCCTTCTCCCCCCTTCTGCTAGTAGGAAACAGAGGCTTGGAGGCATTAAATGCTGTATCAGGGTGGCCAAACCTGCAAAGAGCCACATTAACGTCGGGAGGGAGGGAGGGAGGGAGGGAGGGAGGGAGGGAGGGAGGAAGGAAGGAAGGAAGGAAGGAAGGAAGGAAGGAAGGAAGGAAGGAAGGAAGGAAGGAAGGAAGGAAGGAAGGAAGGAAGGAAGGAAGGAAGGAAGGAAGGAAGGAAGGAAGGAAGGAAGGAAGGAAGGAAGGAAGGAAGGAAGGAAGGAAGGAAGGAAGGAAGGAAGGAAGGAAAATGGGGAGGGAGGTGGAAAGCAAGCAACTGTAAATGCATTCTCCAAGCCAGATGGCGGCAAGGAGAAGTGATTTAAAGACAGAAATGCATCCTCCAAGTTGGCTGACGGGGCAGTGGGGGCTTCGAGAGCCACAGTTTGGCCACCCCTGTGCTAGACAGTCAGAAGGAAGGAGATTCCTGGAAATCTCCAAGAAATGCTTCCTTGACCTGACCTAGCCAGATCAGTGGGAGAAGAAACAGATGTGATAATACCTCCTTGCAACAGGGAGGAGGTCTCTTTCCCTGGGATGCTGAGTCCATGAGAGGATGCAGACCCCTCCTCTGGGAAGGCAGCCATTTCTTTATCGTGTGCTGATCTTAAAGGCTGGAGGGAGCTTCAGAGTACTGGAAAGTCTGTAAACTACCTGAGCTAAAGGGCCTTTAATATCGGGGGATATATAGAGAAAAGGACAGAGGATTTGTGTTTTACCTATTTCTTTTGTATCCCTTGCACAATTGATGCACCGCTGAAAGTATGCTTGAAGACATTTTCTTTTCAATAAATACTTTATAACTTTTGGTGCTGGCTGTGGTTCTCTGTACCACACAGGCCTCCATCATCTCAGACACACTACTTTAAAAGGCGTACCAGGGTGGGGGGGGGGGGAAGGCAGGCAGTTGTCAAGCGGCCATTCCTTCACAGGCATGCAAAGCCGTAAACTGTCCCCGTGGTGACCCAGCGCTGGGCAGCGGGAGACATAGAACTTGGAAGGGAAGGTGGGACTCTTGTCTCTCCCAGTGGGCAATTCTGTACATCAGGTGGTAATGGTGAACTACCTGAGAGTGTAAGAAAAGCCCCTCCAGGTATGGAGAAACACCTAGGATGGCACAGTGCAATAGGATCTGCAGGCCAGAGCAGGCCCGTTCTGCCGCGCCATGAACAACATAAGCTTCCAGAAGGAGCTGACAGGAAAAGCGATATTTGATCAGTTAGAGGTCAACACACAAAAAAGCATCACAACAACCAGCAATCTTCTCCTAACAAGTCAGCTTCTTCAAGGGCTCAGACATTACTGAGAAACGGAGATGTGATTATCATCACGTTCATTATCACATCTTCACTACTGTTCCGGTAACTCAGATATTCATTAGCTCTCATTCTAATTAATTATAATCTCTCTTCCCGATGGTGGTCTCCTTACCAAACTGGCGAAGATGGTTTCATACCTGCTGTTGATGACCCTCAGGTTTGTGGACCTTTCAAGAGGGGATTGGATAAGAATATGGAGCAGGGGTCCATCAGTGGCTACTAGCCACAGTGTATTGTTGGAACTCTCTGTCTGGGGCAAGTGATGCTCTGTATTCTTGGTGCTTGGGTGGGGCATGGTGGGAGGGCTTCTAGCCCCACTGGTGGATCTCCTGATGGCACTTGTTGTTGTTGTTTTTTGCCACTATGTGACACAGAGTGTTGGACTGGATGGGCCATTGGCCTGATCCAACAGGGCTTCTCTTATGTTCTTCTGTGACACAGAGTGTTGGACTGGATGGGCCACTAGCCTGATCCAACATGGCTTCTCTTATGTTCTTATGTGACACAGAGTGTTGGACTGGATGGGCCATTGGCCTGATCCAACATGGCTTCTCTTACGTTCTTATGTGACACAGAGTGTTGGAGTGGATGGGTCATTGGACTGATCCAACATGGCTCCTCTTATGTTCTTATGTGACACAGAGTGTTGGAGTGGATGGGTCATTGGACTGATCCAACATGGCTTCTCTTATGTTCAACAACTTCAGCGTTCAACCCTGACCTGGACAGCCCAGGCAAGCCTAATTTTGGCAGAACTTGGAAGCTAAGCATGGTTGACTCTGGCAAGTACTTGGATGGGAAGCCTCCTTGGAATACCAGCAGTCGAGAGAGCAGAGGTAGGCTTTAGGAGAGCCAGTCTGGTGTAGCGGTTAAGTGCGCGGACTCTTAGCTGGGAGAACCGGGTTTGATTCCCCACTCCTCCACTTGCATCTGCTGGAATGGCCTTGGGTCAGCCGTAGCTCTGGCAGAGGTTGTCCTTGAAAGGGCAGCTGCTGCGAGAGCCCTCTCAGCCCCCACCAACCTCACAGGGTGTCTATTGTAGGGAAGGAAGATAAAGGAGATTGTGGGCTGCTCTGAGACTCTGAGATTTGGAGTGTAGGGTGGGGTCCGTGTACACGTTAAATAAACCGCTGTTTCTTCCTGATTTCACCTGTGGCCTTGTTTCTGCCTGACCACCAGCAGCTAAGGTTGCTACTACAATCTTATTATTATTATTATTCAGTCACCTCTATGAATATCCTCCGTGCCCCCAGTAGGGGTCAGTAACCAGAGGTTGCCATGACTTCCAGGTGCACACCCATACACACACACACGCACACATAAAAAAATCCTTAGCAAGAGCAGTTCAGGATATCATGCCAGGACAACCATGGACAGTCCTTGAACATTTTGACCCCTTTTTCACATGCAGTGGGACATACGTTCTGTTTGGTTCATTCTGGAGTCAAATACTCAGTTTGAGAATGAGGGAGGTTTCCATTCTTCCTGGTCATGGATTGAAAGACATTCAGAACCTCCACAAGGGTGAAAGACCAGTGAAGATGGTTGGCTCAAAGAGTCTAATTGATCCAAATGATTTCCCAATGATTCTTGGGAATTTCTGGTAAGCAAGGTTGGTGATGTCAACAAAGTCCTGGTTGACTGGTCAAATGAGGAGCTGACTAAGCAGCTGACACAATCTCTCCTCTCTCCTCTTGCAGAGCCTGAGAAGTTCCTTGATTTACAGAGAACAAAGTGATAAAATGACTGGGCGGATGATTAAGATTGCAAGTGGAAAGAAACGTAACGTAACGTAACGTAACGTAAAGCAACTCTGACCAAGTAAGAGAGGAGAGAGAATGATCACACTGTTTAGCATTCATGTGAAACCTCTGGGGGAGACCGTGTAAGGTGGGGAGAGTAAGGTAACACCCAGCTCTATTTCTCTTTGAGAACTTTGACAGAAAAGTTTAGGTTGATAAACTTTCCTAAAAACAGGCACCAGATACACCTGCAAATGAAAGCCACGATAAAGGATACAAAAGCTTTTCACAAACGAATGAAGCAGTGCTATATAAAGAGATTCAAAGCTTGGTGCAGATGGGTCTTTTGGAAGAAGATGATGCACTGAGGCCTGTTTCAGTGAAAAAACAGCTTCTTACTTGTGGCCGTTCACTGGTACTCTGTGTGGTTACACATTTGGGATTATGCTCACATAGATCACAATCTATAATTCTCTGGAAGCACTGGAGGTTGAGAAACTATTTCTTCCCTCATATGTATGAGGCTTCTCATACATCACACACAAATTTCCTGCAACAATTTCTCACATAGTTCAGTCTCAATAATAGCACTTTTAAAGTTTTCTCCTTAGAGAGGCTCTTTTCCCAGCCGATGGACACCACAGAAAGGTAACGAGCAGAAAGTGAAAGAGGGTGGGCTGTGGAACTGCACAGAAACCTACTTAAAGAATGGTTACAACTGCCTGAACTCTGTTTTCTTCTTTGTGGTCCCTGTGCAGTCCCACATAAAGGAGACACACACTGGCCTAGTTGGAGCAGGGGGTAAAAATATTTCAATTACACAGCATTAAGTAGAGCAGGAGTGGCCAAACTTACCTAATGGGAGGGAGGGAGGCAAGGGAGGGAGGGAGGGAGGGAGGGAGGGAGGGAGGAAGGAAGGAAGGAAGGAAGGAAGGAAGGAAGGAAGGAAGGAAGGAAGGAAGGAAGGAAGGAAGGAAGGAAGGAAGGAAGGAAGGAAGGAAGGAAGGAAGGAAGGAAGGAAGGAAGGAAGGAAAATAGATTGGGGAGGGGGAGGCAAAGGTGGAAAGAAAGCAACTTTACTTTAAATGCATTCTCCAAACTGCCACCTGCTGGCTTGACTTGGAGAAATGATTTAAAGAGACAAATGCCTTCTCCAAGCCAGCCAATGGGGTGGTGGGGGCTTTGAGATCCACACAATATGTGTGGAAGAGCCACATAAGGCTCCTGCACCACAGTTGGGCCACCCCTGAACTAGGGCTACTACTGAAGCATGTCTTGACTGGCAAAACTGGGGGTGTGTGTATCTCCTCTTCTTATGGCTTCTTTTTTCACACTTTTAGGTCCGGTTCTCCATAATGCTGACAGTAGACCTATTTCCTCTGATCCCTCTGATAACATGAGATCTCTGGAGTTACTAGCCCTAATCTCTGGAGTTACTAGCCCTAAAACCTAGAATTCCACCCATGGGCATGACTAATGTCTTCTCCTGCATAAAAGCGCTTCGAGGTGATTTACAATGTCTCTACAAGCCTCTTTTAGTCCACAAGAGAAATTTTGCCACTTCTGACAGGATCCAATAGCAATCCGTTCTCTCAGGCACACTAGACAAAAGTCATGCTTGCTGGATCCTTCCCTCAAAGAGACTGTACTTTCTAGACTGGCTTCTGTGAGCAATCCAGGGTGAGCAGATTTTACTGGCAGCGCTCCTGAAGATTAAGGAAAGCTTTATGAAAGGATTACTTTACTCTGAACTACCCTACTACAAGTCTCGAAGAAAAAGAGAAAATGAAAACAAAAGCCAGGATTAATTGCTCCATCTGCTCACCTCACATGCAAATTGCCAAAAAAATCCTCCGTTCTTTTTGGACAGGGAAAAGAGGAACAAGTGTGAAACTGCGATATCCTCTTCGTTAATTATAAAGCTCCCCCCCCCCCCGCTTCTTAAAATCCCCCAAACACAGAGATACCATGAAGAACATCAGGGACGTTCTAAAAAAGGTACATAATTCTCTCACCATGCAACCCCTCTATAAAATGACTGTGGAGTTTCATAAAAAGGGAGTGAAGATCCTTTATAAGTGAATGCTCTCCTCCACTTGCACCTGCTGGAATGGCCTTGGATCAGCCATAGCTCCGTAGGAGTTGTCCTTGAAAGGGCAGCTGCTGTGAGAGCCCTCTCAGCTCCACCCACCTCACAGAGTGTCTGTTGTGTGGGGGGGGGGGTAAAGGAGATTGTGAGCCGCTCTGAGATTCTGAGTGGAGGGCAGGATATAAATCCAATATCTTCTTATCTTCTTCTTATCTTCTTATCTTCTTCTGGGTTTGTGAAAAGAGGTGATGGATCTCTTTATAGGCTAAGGCTGCATACTGCAAAGACCAGGGTCCAGTTGCTCTATGGTGCTGAAATTGGCCCTTATTCAACCACCAAGCTGTTGGAGATAGTACAAACCAAACTCTTGCGCAAGCTTCTGTCCGTTCCCAGTTGTGTGCCAAACACTGCCATCAGGTTGGAATCTGGCGTCCCAAGCATCGAGACGTCTATGTGGTTAAACACCCTTTGTTACTTTTTGAGGGTTCTCTCAAAGCCAGGTGGCCTTCCCCATCTGATTTTCTTCGACTCTTTTGTGGGAACTTGGGTGTAAAGGTGTCTAGATTATTTTAGACTCTGTGATCTCTCCCCTGAGTCCCTAGCAATGATGGAACTGAGGGATGCGAAAGAACTTTTGCGCCTGAGGTTGGTTGAGCTGGAACTGAGATCTGCTAGAGCTAGTCTTTCTGCGCACATTTTCTTAGGGAAGCAAGCTGAAGTACTGTCCCCAGCCAGGTATCTTTTCAACATCACTATCCCAAAATATCGGATAGCTTTCTCAAAAGCACGACTCAACGCACTTTTCTCTTCGGTGCTTTTGGGACGTTACGCTGGGTCCCCATATCTGGAAAGATTGTGCCCCTGTAATTGCAATGAGGTCGAAACAACTCTCCACATCGTTTTGCGGTGTCCAAATTACAATGACTTGAGGGCAAGATTAATCTCTCCAATTCTCGGGTCCTTGGCGGGCAGGCCGGAGGATGAGCAGATTGCCTTCCTCCTGTCTGACACTCACTCTGATGTTTCAACTAAGATTGCCCGTTTCTGTTATGTTGCTCAGTTGGAAAGGAGGGAAATTGAGAATGTAAATCTTGGCTATGATTTTTAACAATATGTGTAATAGTTGGCGTAAGGAACTTTGTGTAAGAGGTGATGGGTTTGTTTTTATGATTTTGTTTCTGTTTGTATTAAGCTGGTCGGATGACCGTGAATAAAGTACTACTACTACTCTTTATAGGAAGTCGCATTGCTACAAGTCTTCTACTGGGTAAGAGCCAGCCAGCTTTTTCATTTTATCTCACCCAATTCCTTCCCTTATTACAACCTCCATCCCATATGCATATTGTCTATGCCAGTCCCATGATCCTCGGCATAGTCTTTCCAGGTAGTCAAAGGGGATCCCCCCCGCTTCCTTTTCTACTACCAGAAAAATGGGTTGGATCCAACCCACTGTCCGCAAGAGACAACAGTAGCTATCCTTTGCTGCTTCCTGCAATACTTCTGGTTTTAAAAGTCAGGTAAGAAAGTGTCCAAGCAATACTCTCTTCAACTTTCTGGAGTTTTCACCCAAGAGGATTAAACAGATGCTGAACCCGTGTACACTTTTTTGGCCCAATATAAATGCTGTTAGTCAGGGGTTATTTTGTAGAAAAATAGGTGGTGGAGCTCATTAGCATAACTCATTAGCATATGCTGCCCCCCCTACCAGCCAAAAGCAACTGGACGCAAGAAAGGAGAGCGCGGGGGAAGAGAGGCCTGCTTGGGCTGGCTAGAGATCCAGCCACCTGCCGCCCAAAATCACATAAGAAGTGGAGAAAGGGTGGCGTTGGCTTCTTGTGTCAAAGCCCCAGGTAGCTGGCTGCCTGCCTGCTCTCCTAATCCAGAGATTGTTATGCTGCACCTACTATTCAACAGACAAGGTAGGTAGGTGGGGAAGAAGAGGGGGAATCCTCAGAAAGGTTCAGGAGCTGTGCTCCTGTAAGCTCCTGCTGAATTCAAGGCCTGCTGTTAGTGACGGAGAGAATGTGGCCAAGAAACACAGCGTATATGATGGCTAATGTACATTTTATGTTTGCATACACATTTAAGCCCAAACCGACTTAAGCCAAAGCCCTCTTAATTTGACTCACTCCACAATGATCTCTGACACCCATCAGGTACTCATAATACTAGGAATGCCCAGAGACTTCTAAGGATAAAAGGAAACAGCTCATTATGCTTCCGTTAGGGACAAAATCAATTAGTTCCTTCCTCTCTCGGAGTGAATGCAACCAGCTGACAATAAAATCTATTCCACTGCCCGCAGCGACCATTAGGATAAAGCAAAATGAAAACATAACTTACAGCAGGGACTGGCAGAAAGGGGACGGAAGCATCCATGCAAGATTCATGCAGCTGTTATATGCAAATCGATTTCACTCGTCGAAACGAGAAAGGCAACAAACGTTATACTAGCAAGGGCATACAAGCCTGTCGGTTCCTCAGGTGAGCACCAAAGCAGCAAGATTCAGGGAGAGCCGCAAAAGGTCACCAGTCGTTTTAGCAGACTTTGCCTTCCTTAAGCAGGGCAACTGAGCCTCCAGCACACAGACGCACCTTTTAGACGTGGAAGTCGGCTGCTCTGCTTCTCAGACGCACAGCCGCCAGGAGTCTTCTGCAGTTCTGAGAGCGGCACAGTTTCCGCTGCCTCCCTCTGAAAGGGAACTTTCTCTTCCGAAAGTCCTCCTGGTTCCAGCACAGATCCTGTTTTGCTCTTTTTAAGGACATCGGGTTCAGCTTGGTAAAAATACTCAGAGGGGTCCAGCTCCACGAATGCAGCACCGCAGCGTTCGTCTTTACAACGTCCACTGTCATCCGCTTCGTCCTCCTGAAACACTTCCTCGGCACCCTCGTCTTCAACGTCTCCCTGCCCAACCACCTCATCTTTCAATGGATCTCTTGAGGAGAAGGAACCTTCTGCTGTTGAAACAGATTCCTCACAAGCAACTCCTACAGGCTGCTCAACCAAACCAGCAGGA
The DNA here is from genome assembly GCF_032191835.1 of Heteronotia binoei. Classification (NCBI taxonomy): domain Eukaryota; kingdom Metazoa; phylum Chordata; class Lepidosauria; order Squamata; family Gekkonidae; genus Heteronotia; species Heteronotia binoei. The sequence goes on from NC_083237.1 coordinate 61,019,758, forward strand.
AGTTTCTTTTGGAAGTCCTGCCCTGCTCTTTTGGATACTTCGGCAGGAATTGGCCCAGATCTTGCATCCGCTGTTTGAAAGGTTGATGCAGCTTGCTCACCGAGGTCATTACAAATGCTGAAGACAGACTTTTCTGGGCCTTCCTCGGCTGAGCAGAATTCCATGCTCCAATCTGGGATCAGAGGTCCTGGGGCTACAGAAGACAGCCCTACAGATTCTCTTCCACCACCTAGTAATGCAGAGATTTTTTTTCAGAGTCTCCAACCCGTGAATGATCTAGCACAAAAGAGGATGAGCCCCAGGACAAGAAAAAAGGCAGCTGCAAACTACCTTAGAGAAGGCAATGTTATGGGCTCTCATGTAACCTGGCTAATTTGGATTCACGTCTGATTACCAGTATATTTATCCAATTTAGCAACATGATCATGAATCCTGAGTCTATCCCTGACAGCCCCGGGAATTCAGTTCTACTGATTTATATGAGAAAGACACAAGCATGGTGAAAAATTAACATATTTTAAAAAGGTAAAAGTAGTTCCCTGTGCAAGCACCAGTCGTTTCCGACTCTGGGGTGACATTGCTTTCGCAACGTTTTTACAGCAGACTTTTTGACGGGGTGGTTTGCCATTGCCTTCCCCAGTCGTCTCCACTTTCCCCCCCCCAGCAAGCTGGGTCCTCATTTGACCGACCTCGGAAGGATGGAAGGCTGCGTCAACCTCAAGCCGGCTACCTGAACCCAGCTTCCGTGGGGATTGAACTCAGGTTGTGAGCAGAGCTTAAGACTGCAGTACTGTAGCTTTACCACTCTGCGCCACAGGGCTCTTTAACACATTTAACACAACCCTATTTTCTGGATCACTTACAAATGAGTTATTGTAACCATCTGAGAAGGATGCGAAATTGAGTGCCCTAGAATCACTTGCCAGAACCAAACCTTCCTTGCTGTAAAAGGCTATTTGTGCCCAACACAGTAACCCTTGAAGATGTGCTAGGGGTAGGGTGGTTGGCGAAGCACGAACCGGATATTAATTGGGGGGAACAAACCATAGACTTTACTGATAACAAGTGCGAGCAGCATCATTGGGACAAAGGCTGGGGAGCCGAGCCCCCTCCTAGAAATGAGAAACTGTGTTTGACAATAGAAGAGGTGCGGTCGATCCCTAAGGAATACAGAGACCTAAAAAAGAGTATTTAGCAAGGAGGAGGCAAATGAACTGATCGCGCTACAGAACTCATTCCCGAGCAAGAGCTCCCCAAATCTAAACTCTACTTGATGGGGTGGGCAGAGAAAGCCGAATTAAGGAAGTTTTTGGACAAAAATTTAAAAAGAGGTTTTATTCAGCCAGTCACTGCCCCGCACGCCACTCCGGTGCTTTTCAGGAAAAAGAAGGATGGCGGGCTTAGGCTTTGCACAGATTTTCAAGGGATTAATGGGATTTCCACCTCTAACGCTTACCCCATACCCCTAATCAAAGATCTACTGAGCACCATATCTGAGGGGAGAATTTTCACCAAGCTAGACTTATGAGACGCATACTTTCGGGTGCACATAAAAGAGGGAGATTAATGGAAAACTGCATTCAATACCCCCATCGGCCAATTTGAATACTTGGTCATGCCCTTTGGATTACAAGGGACACCTGGAGTATTTATGAACTTTATAAACGAAGTTCTACGGAAACACTTGTACAAAGGGGTCGTGGTTTACCTGGATGATATAATTATTTATTCTAAGGACTTGCAATCACATGTGAAGTTAGTACGGGAAGTACTAAGCACCCTATACGTGAACTAACTGTATGCTAAACTGTCAAAGTATGAATTCCACAAAACAGAGCTTGACTATTTAGGTTACCGGGTACAAAAACAGAAGCTAGCCATGGATCCTGCCGAAATCCAAGCAGTGTTGGATTAGGAACCCCCGAGGACACGTAGACAGCTCCAAACTTTCCTCGGTTTCACAAATTTTTACTGTAATTTCATACAAGGGTTTGCGCAAACGATGTTACCCTAACTGACCTTTTAAAGTCGATGGACTTTATAGTAGAGCTCCCGCCCTCTTAAGGGAAAACAGTCATTTTGGTGGTGGTGGACACATTCTCGAAACAGGCGCACTTCATCCCACGCGCCCAGCTTCCCACTGAGCCAAGACGAATGGGTAGAGAGCTCAAATGTGCAAGCCAAAGAATTAATAAAGAAGTTTTATAAGTTGCACCCCTCAAAGCCCCGAGCAAGATCTCGGGGAGGGCAGTATGTCAAGCATGATATTTCTGGTACTGATTGAGTATGCATTTGGTGTCCATACTTCCCCGCCCCCTTCTCTCTCTTCACTATTCCCTTTCCTAAATAAAGATTTCTCTTCAAAGCTTTCCCCACCTGTGGCCTCTCAAGGATGCAGGATATGCAAGTATCTCCATAATGTAAAGTAGAAGTACTTCCCCCGAGTCCCCATGCATATCAGCAAGCCAGGAATGTGTGGGAACCGGAGGGTGTGGTAGTATCCAAATGGCTAGTTGATAGTACGCTTTGAACTTTCTATGCAATTCACGTCTGTATGTTATGTCTTGAAGCTATCTGAACTTTGTCTTTGAAGTAGCCTTTAAGATCCCATGCTATGTAACTTACTGTATCACTTCCAAGGTATCATACCTTGGGCAAGTATTGGATTATCAATAAAGCAAGTCTTTGATTTAAACAATAGCTTGATTATTCGAAATACCGATGCTTGACACTCAATCCTACCTAATCTATTCCATTTGAAAGGTAACTACCTTGCCATTTATGTTACTGTTTCTGTATTTCCTTGTCTTCTGTAACTGCCGTGGGAACGTTTGGGGGGGGGAGTTGGTGCTCTGCTTGCTTGCTCTGCATCTGTTATACCTGACCACGTAATCACTCCGCCCCATAGGAGATGTCTGTGCCTGAGCTTCAAGGACATGATAACTCTCCTTCAGAGACTGTCTCAATGTTTGCTATGCATGAACGGGGATTAGGTGAAGTACACTTTCACTTGCTTTATGTGGGCTTTTTGGGCTGTAGGTTTGGCAGGCATTTAGCAGCCAAAGGGGGTTATAAAGGGGGTTATAAAGATCTGGCCATAGCTGAGGAGAGCCAGATCTGACACAGAGAGTCATACTACTGTAAATGTCTATCAATAAAATGAACCTTTATTGAACGTCAGAAAGAACTGCATGTTGAGGATCTCTACAGGGACTGACCTGTTCCCATTCTCATAAGGAAAATGACATATTGAAATACAGTCTTCAACAATTAACCTTGCTAGAAGGTCCACGACAAACCACTTGTGAATGTGTCTTGCCTTGAAAACTTTACGGGGTTGTCCTAAGTTGGGTGCAACTTGACAACACTTTCTATCATCACCACCAGATGATCCTTCATATGTCATAATCACATGGAGACCAAGACTACAGTTGCAATAATCCTATCAGATAGTGTTGCTCACTTTAAAGAGTTAAGACTATGGGTTAGATCCATGGGTTAAAGATCTGCAAACTTTTATTTTCATAGTATCTCCCTGATTGTCTAAACAAAACACACGGTCAAAGGATTTGTTCATGCAGTTTTGAGGTGCCTGAAACCCCAACACACATTTTTTTTTCCATGCAAATTCTATGGCAATTAAAGAGCTTCTCGGATAATTCCCTTATTCTTCTGTACGGAAACGAAAATCACATCTCTCTGGCAGTTGCCAAATATATCTTAGCTGCACTAAAAATTCAAGCTATTGCTATTAATTCCGTGCTTAGTTAAATATGCAGTTAATTTTAACCCATTTATTTTAAATTATGTGTTTAATATTTACCTCTTCCTAAAGCGTTGCATGACCTACTTTCCCAAGTACACCAACCATAGTTTATATTATTGTGTCTAAAAGCCTACATGTCGCGTAGACTTCGTTGAATAAAGAAAAGACAGCGATAGTAGCTGCATCTTCTCTTCCTCCTTATTTGATTCCGATTTGTATTTGCACTTGATTTGCATCTGATTTGTATTTCTGTTATGCTATGTCCCTGGAAGAGCATTACGCTGTACTGGTGATCCCCGGCCACAAAGAGGTTTGGCTGTCCTCAACGAGGGCCAGGCCCCAACCTGGTGGAACACTCTGCCGGAAAACACCAGAGCCTGGCAGGACCTTTTACAATTCCGCAGGGCTGCAAAGCAGAGATGTTCCACCAGGGTTTTGCTTGAGGGCAGCAACGGCTGTTGGGTTGGCACCCCCCTCCCCCCCCCGAAGGGGAATTCTATGCTCCCGATGCCTTGAAAGCTGAATTGTTGCACACTGCAAAGGATGTTAGCAGGTTTTAAACTGTTTTTAAGTAAATGGATTTACTGATTTTATATGCATTTTATGTTGATGTACATCGCCTAGAGCCTGGCATGGGCTGGGATAAGGCAATTTATAAATCTAATAAATAATGATAACATGTTTTTTTCTGTCTTTACAAGATCTGATTTGATCTATGAATGGCAGGCTTCCTTCAAAAGCTTCCCAGTTTCCAGGCTCAGGCTGCCAGAGCCTCAGCCCATTCACCGATCACGTCAATCCTCCTTTTCTTGCATCTTTCAGCTGGCTCCCCTATTTCCTTTTTGAGAAAGGTATCAGAACACCACCACAAAAGTGAAGTTGAGGATGCAACCCACAGATTGCGGGCGTTAAGGGTCATTAAACCAGAGGTTCCCAATGAGATACCTGCAGGCACCATGTCACCTGCCAAGAAGGTGGGCAGGGTCAAGTGGGGCTTTTCCCCAGCGGGGCAACTGACTGGCCACTGGAGATTTGATTGGCAGAACAGAATTTTTTTTTTTTAAAAAAAGTTGCTCTGGCTGCAGCTGACACAACAGCACAAGAATATTCACCATGTGATTGAAGGCAACCTATAGCAGACTTTTATGGTTGGCATACCTCCCACAGCAGCCATTTTGTGGCAGTCATTTTGTGGCTACACCCACCACCCTGGGTCAGAATTCCAAAGGTGCCCCCAGGCTCAACAAGGCCTGGGTGCCCCTACATTAGACTACTGTTCCTACCGGGGGTTTTTTAGCAGGAACACCTTTGCATATTAGGCCACACACCCCTGATGTAGCCAGTCCTCCAAGACCTTACAGTAGGCCCTGAATGAAGAGCCCTGTAAGCTCTTGAAGGATTGGCTACATTGGGGTGTGTGGCCTAATATGCAAAGGAGTTCCTGCTACCAAAAAAGCCTTGGTTCCTATGATGTTTCCTTTCCTCAATAAACCACTGACACTCAAAGAGACTATGACCAACTTCCCACTCGGCCTTATGCTGCTCTCACGCTCCTCTTCTCAGTGGGGCTTCCGTCGGATTTCACACAAGCTGCCCTGAGGCTGCAACTCACTCCGCCTCTTTCACGCAGCAAATAAGAGCCTCTAAAAACCAGTTTCTGTTTGCTGCATGAAAAAGGTGGTTGACATAAAATCAGAGGGAATTAGACGAGAACAAACAGAACTGGAAAGGGTCTTGCTAGGTGACAATGAAAAATTGATATCAAAAGTATATAAGTTATTATTGAAATGGTCTACAGAAGAAGAAGTAGTAAAGTCTCAAATGGTCAAATGGGCAATCAATGTGAACAGAGAAATACAAATGGAAGCATGGGAGCACCTTTGGAAGAACTCAATGAAGATATCAACTTGTCAAAGTATCAAAGAGAACTGTTTTAAGATGATGTATAGGTGGTATATGACTCCGAAAAAATTGGCTAAGATAAGTAAGAAAATGTCGGATAGATGTTGGAAATGTAAAAAACATGAAGGTTCTTTCTTCCATATGTGGTGGACATGTGAAAAAGCGAAAGAATTCTGGAAGATGATACAACAAGAAATCTCCAAAATTTTGGGCTATGATTTTAAGAAAATTGCAGAGACGTTTTTACTTGGATTACAATTAGAAGAATTTCCAAAAGAAGATAGGACTTTAATTTGGTACCTGTTATCAGCTGCTAGGACTTTATACGCGCAGCTTTGGAAGCAAGAAAAAATACCAGAGAAATGGGAATGGACCATGAAAGTTTTATCGTGGTGTGAAATGGACAAATTAACCAGAACACTAAGAGACTATGACTTAGAGATATTCAAAAGGGAGTGGAGAAAATTTAAAGGATATATGGAGAAAACCTGGAAAGTAAAGAAACATTGGACAATTTTTTAGTTGTAAGAATATATATATTGAACTTTGAGCAGTTAGAAGTGCCTTTAGTATTGGTTTGAACTTATAACCTCGGGGAAGTCAACATTGGAGGGAGGGGGGATGGAAATGTCATATGGGTTAATGGGGAAAAAAAATTAAGAAATAGTTAAGTTTTGTAACCATATGCTACCAATAAATTGTTTAAACCACGAAAAAGGTGGTTGCAGCCCCGGAGCAGATAGTGTGAAATCCGACAGAAGGCCAGCAGAGAAGAGGAGCGTGAGAGCGGCATAAGGATAGTGGGAACTCGGTCTCAGTTTCCCACTCTGGACTGGAAAGGGCTCTTCTCAGAAAGGACAGGCCCAAAGGCACACACCTGAGGCTCAGTGGTCTGTTCCGAAATCAAGCCAGATTAGCTTCCTCCATAGCTGCAACTAGCTTCGCCTTTTTCACATGGCAAACGGAAACTGGTTTTTAGAGGTTCCTATTTGCCGTGCGAAAAAGGCAACGCTAGCTGCAGCCCCGGGGCAGACAGTGTGAAATCCGACGGAACCCCTGCAGAGAAGAGGAGCATGAGAGCGGCATAAGGCGAGCGGGAAATTGAGCTACGTTTTCAGAGAGCAAACCACAATCTTTCCTACAGAGGCAAAAACAAACGTACAGTCTACCATTGGGGAAGATGAAAAGAGCTGAGAGAGCTCTTGTGGGAGAATGAGGCTACCGAAGGGGAAAAAATAATGGCCACTGCCCTCCAAAACGCAATGATGGGAAACTTAAAATTTAAAGACACAACAGGGCTGCTGATGTTTGTGGGCTGCCGCCATGACCCAGATGGAGTTAGGATCCCTTGGGAAGGCCTTGCTTTGGCCAAGGCATGTAGACCAGGCAGAGTAACAAAGAGTAACAATTACCTATTTTAAACAGGAAAATCGATAAAGGGCAAGTGAACAGATAAGGTGCTTTAAAGCTATAGTAACGTGGGTGAAGGAAAATAAACATAAAGTCTCTAACGCAACTAAACTTAATGGTTCCTAGTCTAGATCCCAGCAGGCAGCCGTGTTGGTCCGAAGCAATAGAACAAAGCAGTAGACAAGTGCACCTTTAAGACCAACTAGTCTGTTAGGCCCCAGGCCTCAGTCTGCTCACTCTCGCCCTCAGAGTGAGGCTCTTCCTCCTAAACAGCAGCCGTCCTGCCTGCTTGACCACTCAGGAGGAAAGAACAGTGTTTGTCTCCTAAACAGTTCCCCTGAGAGCCGTCTGCCATACTTCTTTGCAGATTTAACGAGACAACCTTCTCTCTTAGATGCAGTCCTTGTGACCACACATCCGTTGAAACAGTCCCTCGTGTCTTGCTCCACTGTTTGCTATATTCACAGCTTCGTAACTCACTTCTGTGTCCCGTTTTAGAGAAATCAGGAGACTGCTGGGATGCCTTGAAAGTCTGTAGGCTCCTGAGCGGTTTCTCCCCCCGAAAGACACTGAAATAGTAGCCAAGTTCATTTTTCTGGCCGCCGTGATACGCCAAAGGATTTTGTAACCATAGTTTTAACGGGTAATGATGCTTCTAAATTTTAACTGTATCTTTTGCGTTTTATGGGTAATTTTTTATTCTGTATAATTTGGTAATCCTCTTACTCTGTATAACTGCCCCTGTATAAATCGATGGTGCGGTCTCATTTGGAATACTGTGTGCAATTCTGGTCACCGCACCTCAAAAAGGATATTATAGCATTGGGAAAAGTCCAGAAAAGGGCAACTAGAATGATTAAAGGGCTGGAACGCTTTCCCTATGAAGAAAGGTTAAAACGCTTGGGGCTCTTTAGCTTGGAGAAACGTTGACTGCGGGGTGACATGATAGAGGTTTACAAGATTGTGCATGGGATGGAGAAGGTAGAGAAAGAAGTACTATTCTCCCTTTCTTACAAGAACTCGTGGGCGTTCAATGAAATTGCTGAGCAGTCGGGTTAGAACGAATAAAAGGAGGTACTTCTTCACCCAAAGGGTGATTAACATATGGAATTCACTGCCACAGGAGGTGGTGGCGGCTACAGGCATAGCCAGCTTCAAGAGGGGGTTAGATAAAAATATGGAGCAGAGGTCCATCAGTGGCTATTAGCAACAGTGTGTATGTGTATGTGTATATATATATATATAAATTATTGGCCACTGTGTGATACAGAGTGTTGGACTGGATGGGCAGTTGGCCTGACCAACATGGCTTCTCTTATGTTCTTATGTGACACAGAGTGTTGGACTGGATGGGCCGTTGGCCTGATCCAACATGGCTTCTCTTATGTTCTTAACTGATTTCTTTTATGCCAATAAAGGCTACTGTGGCTGCTGCTGCTGAGATAAGGTGCTTTAAAACTACAGTAACATGGGTGAAGGAAAATAAACATAAAGTCCCTAACACGACTAGACTTGACTGTTCCTAGTCTGTTAGGCCCCAGGTCTTAGCCTGCTCACTCTCTCCCTCAGAGTGAGAGTCTTCCTCCTAAACAGCAGCCATCCTGCCTGCTTGGCCTCTCAGGAGGAAAGAACAGTGTTTGTCTCCTGAGAGAACGTTTAAGCCATTCTCCTCAGAGCCTCCTTGGACGCTGATTGGCTGAAACTAGCACCGAGCATTCTGGGGATTGTATGCTGTCTCTCTTTCTACTGAGACACAGGCCTCACAGTCTCCCTAGGCCCACTAGGCCTCTGTCTCACAGCACAGCACAGATCATGACAGCTGCACAAGAGAGAGAGCAGCAATTCAAACACTGCTGACATGGCAACCCCCCCCTGCCCCCAGCAGAGTAGAGCCTCCTCATTTAAGTCCTGCAAAGCAAGAATTTGGTGCTTACCTTGGGCATCCCCTGCGGCACGGTCCTCGTGGTTAGGAGTACAGCCTATTCCTGCTTCCTCAGCTACATTTTCCAAAATGGAGGATGGGAAAATGGTTTCAACATGAAAAATGACACAAGACAAATGACTAATTTTCCTGCTAGCACTACCAATTTCCAATTACCGAGCTCAAAACGGCTGGTCTTGAATGAAAATGAAATTAAATGGAGGGAAGGTGATAGCCTCAATGAAACAAAATCATCTGTGATCAACCCTTGAATCATATTCAGCATTAAAACACATCCAGCGTTTGAGACTTGTGGCACAGTTGATAGCTTTTATACAAAATAACCTGTCCCCCAAAAACATTGGACCACCACTGTACACAATGAGCTTTGTTTCTAAGTTTCTCAGAAGCGTTGGCCTCCCTGCAAAATTAATATTTCTTAACAGACTAGGCCTATGTAGTGTTACATTCAACTAAATTAATTTTAAAAATCATTCTGGGCTTAGGCACATCTGCAGGTGCAAAGAAGATACAACCTCCTTCTGTCCCTCTTTAAACTAAGAGTCTGTATAAGTCTTCAGCAAGCCAAAGATCAGAATACAACACAAGCGTGTTCCTTTGCAGTCAGTTTTATTGACTGCACAGAGAATCAACCTGGGCAATTCTATATCATTTTCTCCACCTCTGTGATGTCTCTTCAAAGGCCCCGGAAATACACATGGTCCATCTGACTATCTGCCACAATGCAATGCAAGTTCAGTAGGTTTGCTGTCTGTTGATGTAGTGCTATCTGTTCTCATTTGCATACAAAACATCGATATAACACCATAAATCTCCAATGTTTTCTAATCCAAAGGAAAACAACCTTTACAGTGCTGCAGTGGCCATGATTAAAATCTATCTAAACTTTGCTTTGTTTCACTTCTGAGGCACCCAGTTGCTGCATTCCTGACTTGAGGACTCTCAGCTTCATAGTTTAAGATGCCTCAGTTATTATGAGCAAATCGACCACAGTGAGTTTTGCCTAAAATAAAAAGGTTAACAAGGTAAAGGTAGTCCCCTGTGCGAGCACCAGAATTTTAAAAGGGTGGTTCGCCATTGCCTTTCCCAGTCATCTATGCTCCCCACCCCCCACCCCCGACCACAGCAAGCTGGGTACTCATTTACCGACCTTGGAAGGATGGAAGGCTGAGTCAGCCTTCAGCCGGCTACCTGAACCCAGCTTCCGCTGGGATCAAACTCAGGTTGTGAGCAGAGAGCTCGGACTGCAGGACTGCAGCTTTACCACTCTGCGCCATGGGGCCACATTTTGCCTACAATACTAGCTAATAATTAGCGGGGGATATTTTTATCTGAAAATGTGTTATATGATTGGTCAAATGACTGTAATAAAGACTGATTGACTGACTAGCAGGGGACATGACTAAAGAAGGGTAAGTGTTCCTTCACTCCAGAGATTTTCTTAAATGGATTCCTCCTGCCTTTGGAATAAGATACCAAGCAGAGGTACTGAGAGAGGCAGAGAAACAGAAGCAAGTTTTATTCTAGGTTGAGATACCTGTCAATTTAGTGGGACTCTAAGCAATGAGGTGGGGGGAGAGACTTCAAGCATTTACTCTCTTTGGATATCCAATGCAAATTCAGCAGTTTTGTTGTCTACTGAATGTATTTGTCCCCGCTATGTCCTAAAAAGGTAAAGGTGCAAGTCAATTCCGACTCTGGGGTGACATCACATCACGACATTTTCACGGCAGACTTTTTGCGGGGTGGTTTGCCATTGCCTTCCCCAGTCATCTACACTTTCCCCCCAGCAAGCTGGGGACTCATTTTACCGACCTCAGTAGGATGGAAGGCTGAGTCAACCTCGAGCCGGCTACCTGAACCCAGCTTCCACCGGGATTGAACTCAGGTCGTGAGCAGAGCTTGGACTGCGGTACCGCAGCTTACCACTCTGCGCCACAGGGCTCCTTGTATACAGAACAGGCATTACAGATATCTTAAGCTTCCAGTGTTTTCTCATCCTAATGGAAAACAAAGTGCTGCTCTGGTTAAAAGGGAAGTACAAAGCAACGGACTTAGGTCCAGAAGCATTTGATGTCATGATAGTGTGGAAATTAAACAAGTAAAGGTTGATAAGTACTTGGTGGGGAGACCACTGGGAGCCTCATGTAAGTTGTCACAAAGTTTTCTACTAGACCACAGGACTACAAATATGATACAGGTGTCATCCCCAGAATCTTCACCTGTGATTCCTTCAGGTATCTCTGTATGCTGCCGAGCTGCAATCCGATCCTCCTCCACTAATGGGGCAGTAGTATCTGAAACAAAAAGGCACAGCGATGAAACGAAGAGTCAAAAATCTTTCAGAGGACAGGCGCTTTAAGAGAACTGAAGACTGTCCTGGTGCAACCTGAAAGCATTCAAAGCACCACATTTTCTCTAAACTGGTTTCCCTTTAATTTCTCTTCCTTTTCTGAATGCTACTAGAGAGCTTTTTTTTTTTTTTGGCCACCACTAAGTTAGCTAAATTTGTGCCTCGGCGTGTTATCAAGTCTTTATAATTGGTTTGAATGGTAAAGCTCCTTTCTTACTTCTTGGGGTTTTCCTTCGGCATATAAAAAGCCAAGCTTCGGCAGATGAAGACTTTTGAGACGGGATTACATCTAGATTCCTGTTGCCACTGCTGCAAATATATTCCTATTATTGTATATATTTTCTTACTTTTGGACACATTTTGTAATTTCTGTAAACATTTTACATCTACTTGTTTAATCTATCCCCAGACCTAGGGAGGCCAGACTGTGTTCCACATGGGCTAGGGCAGGGTTTCCCAAACTTTTTCCCCCCATGGCCCAGTTATTTTTACACTTCTCTTTTGTGACCCACTAAAATCCGGGAGTGGAGCCAGGAGACTTTGGGGCTGGAGCCGGGAGACAGGAAAGTCTGTCTCTTTCTTCAATAGAGGTCTCCAAGGAAAATGGAGCCCAGGCTTTGCAGCCTGTGTCAGTCTTCAAGCCTAGCTTTTATCTGCACAACACAGAGACACTGGGGGATGGAAGGAAGGAAAATGGAGCTCAGGTTTTGCAGCCTGTGTTAGTCTTCAAGTCCAGCTTTTATCTGCATAACACAGAGATTGGGGAGGGAAGGAAGGAAAACGGAGCTCAGGCTTTGCAGCCTGTGTCAGTCTTTAAGCCTGGCTTTTCTCTGCACAACAGAGAGATGGGGGAAGGGAAGGAAGGAGAGCAGAGGTCATGCTTTGCTGGGGGCGGGGCTGGCTTTGGCTTTTCTTGTGACCTGGTCAGGACCCTGCAAATGGGAAACGCTGGGCTAGGGCCTTCTCAGTGGCAGCACTAGAAATGTTGAATGCCCTCCCGGAGGCCATGAAGGCCCTGCGGGACCTCTCTCAATTCCACAGGGCCTACAAAACTGAACGATTTCGACAGGCCTTCAACATCTAAACCGGGAGAGGACTGCCACCCTACACTGCTAAGGAACGACGATCATAGGATCACTGTCAGAAGATCCCGCCTATACTGAAGTTGAACAGCACCATAAAATGTTTTAATCGTATTTTATCGTTTTTAATTTGCGACCGTAGATGTCTGAACTGACTGTTAGCCACCCTGAGTCCGCTTGCAGAGAGGGCAGGATAAAAATCTAAATAAATAATCAATCAATCTTCTGTGAAGTAAATAATTATTAATGCAGTAATTAATTATTAATTAATATTATTAATATTTTTTAAAAAATCACAGTCTATTGTGATTTTGGTTTGACTAATAAAGTGTTCAGAGTTTCCCAGAGATCTCCAACAGTGAAAAAGGATCAGAATCGGAATCTTGTACATCCAAACCCTCTGTTCTATCCACCGCTCCCCAATGCCCTTCCACCTTTCCAGGTTCACTTCTCACACCATGGAGTCACCCAGAAGTAATGGGCAGAGTTTTGTGAATTTCAGAGTTTCATGAAGGTACCAGCTGGATATTAGGGAAACATTTTTTACAGTCAGAGTAGTAAAGAGGTGGAACCAGCTGCCTAGGAAGGTGGTGAGCTCTCCTTCATTGGCAGTCTTCAAAACGCAACTAGATGATTATTTGTCAGAGATGCTTTAGGCTGATCCTGTGTGAAGTAGGGGGTTGGACTAGATCGGGGTAGCCAAACTTGCTTAACGTAAGAGCCACATAGAATAAATGTCAGATCTCAGGGAGAGCCGGAAGGAAGGAAGATGGAGGATGGAGTAGAGGTGGAAAGAAAGCAACTTTAACTTTTAATGCATTCTCCAAGCTGCTAGGTGGCTAGGCTTGGAGAAGCAATTTAAAGAGAGAAATGCCCTGGCTGATGGGGTGGTGGACGCTCCAAGAGCCACACAATATGTGTGAAAAAGCCACAGTTTGGCCACCGCTGGATTAGATGGTCTGTATGGCTCCTTCCAACTCTTTGATTCCATGATTCTAACTCACCTCCCTGCTCTTTCCAGGACAACGGAAACCCAAGTAAAGCCCTTGGCATATGTAGCACAGGCTTGCAAAATGTAAACTCCTAAAATGGATTAGGTCTCTCCAGCTTTGGCCATCTGTCGCAGTAAGATGCACAGATATTTAACTGATTTAGTGATCCCTACATATCGCAGGGTTTTTATTGTTGGCCAGGCTGAATGCATTTCCTTCCAAGGTCTTGCAGGGGAGATAACTCCAAATTCCTTTTCATGAAAGAGTGTTCCTGCGGTGCAAACTCCCCTGACGCAATTTTTCACTTATTGAATAATTGTCACCTATATGGAAAACCCCACCAGGAATAGTTTTGCAGCTTCTCCCCTCCTACCGTCAATCACAATGATTTGTCTTTCTGCCGATTTTTCCTGAACTACTCTAATTCAGAAATTACCTGTGCTGCTCCACAATCTTTGGCCACCATTCTCTGACACAACTCTGGCTATACTTGATTTTATGTCTAACCTAAGTTCAATCCTGACTTATCTTGTCTATCCAAATCTTTTTTCTGTATTTTATGCTATGCCATTAAAGGTTTGAAATTGAAACTGAAAATGGATGGGCGGTTGTACAATGAGATGAGGGCGGTCTTCATACCCCAGCCATTCTAAAGCTCTGCTCATTCACAGCAATAGTGAAATATAAATCAATAGACCTGGGTCAAATTGCTAAGAATTCATAAATATTTCTGTTACAAACTTCAATAGTACAATTCAATGCAAAGTGCAATGTAAGGTAAGTTCAATCAATATACAATGTTTGCAATTTCAAACGTTGTGATACAATAATCCAATGAAGTACTTGTGCAAAGTCTCTGGTCTTCTTTAAAGATTCAAATATTAGTGCCAAAAATGGAATCTTGTACAGGACGTCTCAGCCCACGGTCTATTGATTTATAGTTCACTGATTCTTCCACGGTTCTCTCCGCTGTATGTCATTCACAGCAATATTCAGCAGAAAACCACGTGCTACGGTTTCCCCTCCCACCCAGTTTCTGCTCTGTGTTAAAGAGGACAGACAGAATGCAAACTAAACAGGCAATGAGACAAACAAGACAAGTACAAGGAGATCAAGTCGGAGCATTATCTCAAGCCCTTATTTCTGGATGAGGTTAGTCCCTTCTGTGAACTGACTGCAAACGGAACAGCTAGCCCAGGGGTGTCAAACTCATTTGTTATGAGGGCTGGATCTGACATTAATGAAACCATTGTCAGGCTGGGCCATGTTGGGCCACGTGTGTGCCTGCTTAAGATTAGGTAGCAGAGATGTAAACTTTATAAAGGACACAGATAAACACAATTAATTTCTTAAAAAAAAAAAAACCCTTAAAGCTGTGCAATTGAGAAAGCCTGGCACAGCAAGCTCTGCCTCCCCCTCCTTTCCTCCCCAAGGGAGGAGCCTCAGCCAATAGAGAAAATAGAGGCTTTGCTCTGTAGCTGCTGTGCTATTGAGCAAACCTGGCGAGGCAAGTCGTGACGGAGAAGGAAGCAAGAGAGAGGGAGAAGGAAACCGATGACAGTGAGTTGCTCGGAGGCCCGATAGGAACACACTGGGGGCCTGGTTAGGCCCCCGGGCTTCATGTTTGACCCTCCTGGGCTAGCCCATTTTGGTCTCTTCTTTAAGGACTAGCTTACAGATCTATTGTGTACCTTCAGCAATAGATTTTTTTTTAATGTACAGTTTGAATAAGAAAAAAAAAGTACCTTCTCCAGTCTTTTCATACAAGTTAGCGCCATTGATTTCAGGAGCCTGAAATGCTTCGCATCCAAAGTTGTAGCCAGGGCTTTTTAAAAGCAGGAACGCACAGGAATGCAGTTCCAGCTGGCTTGGTATCAGGGGGTGTGGCCAAATATGCAAATATGTTCATGCTGGGCTTTTTCTACAAAAAGCCCCATGTGAAACATCAGTGATGCCAGAGGGTGAGAGCCAGCTTGGTGTAGTGGTTAAGTGTGCAGACTCTTATCTGGGAGAACCGGGTTTGATTCCCCACTCCTCCACTTGCAGCTGCTGGAATGGCCTCGGGTCAGCCATAGCTCTGGCAGAGGTTGTCCTTGAAAGGGCAGCTGCTGTGAGAGCCCTCTCAGCCGCACCTACCTCACAGGGTGTCTGTTGTGGGGGGAGAAGATATAGGAGATTGTAAGCCACTCTGAGTCTCTGATTCAGAGAGAAGGGCGGGGTATAAATCTGCAGTCTTCTTCTAATATGCAAATGAGTTCCTGCTGGGCTTTTTCTACCAAAAAAGCCCTGGTTTTAGGGTTGTTGTTGTTTTAAAGGTGATGGCCACGGCTGCCCTCCAAAGCACATTTGCTTCTGTTTTCTATGGCATCCATTCTTAGCATATCTGGCCAAGAGAAAACGTATCTGGCTGTCCACAGAAGGAAATAAAGAACTCAGTAAACCTATTTTAGGAGATGCTGCTTGCCAGAGATAATAGCATTGCCAATATTGGTATCTAAGGGGACAGATGCTTTTACTTATTTGTAAGGGAGAATGGTGTTAATACTTGATCACTCAACTCAACGTCCCTATTCTTGCAAATGTTCCTGAAATACAGATTTCAATATATCAGTAAGAGCATTTCTACACTGCAGATTTGCCTTGGCTGGCACAGTTTTCTCTAGCATTGATTAGTGCAGCAGCGGCAGCGAATTGGCTTTGGTCACCTATAACTGGTTCACCTGGATCACTAGGCTTTCTCTCAGGACACATGGCTAGTATCAGCCTGTCTACCATCCACCCCAAAATCTCTTTGAACCACCCCCCCATGAAAAATGCAAATGTGCATTCCCAGGGATGGAATTCTAGCAGGAGCTCCTTTGCATATTAGGCCACACACCCCTGATGGAGCCAATCCCCCAAGACCTTACAGGGCTCTTCATACAGGGTCCAGAGATAGAATTCTAGCAGGGGTTCCTTTGCATATTAGGCCACACACCCCTGATGGAGCCAGTCCTCCAAGAGCTTACAGGGCTCTTAGTACAGGGTCCAGAGATAGAATTCTAGCAGGGGCTCCTTTGCATATTAGGCCACACACCCCTGATGGAGCCAATCCTCCAAGAGCTTACAGGGCTCTTAGTACAGGGTCCAGAGATAGAATTCTAGCAGGGGCTCCTTTGCATATTAGGCCGCACACCCCTGATGGAGCCAATCCTCCAGGAGCTTACAGGGCTCTTTGTACAGGGTCCAGAGATAGAATTCTAGCAGGGGTTCCTTTGCATATTAGGCCACACACCCCTGATGTAGCCAATCCTCCAACAGCTTACAGGGCTCTTCATACAGGGTCCAGAGATAGAATTCTAGCAGGGGTTCCTTTGCATATTAGGCCACACACACACCCCTGATGGAGCCAGTCCTCCAAGAGCTTACAGGGCTCTTAGTACAGGGTCCAGAGATAGAATTCTAGCAGGGGTTCCTTTGCATATTAGGCCACACATCCCTGATGGAGCCAATCCCCCAAGAGCTTACAGGGCTCTTAGTACAGGGTCCAGAGATAGAATTCTAGCAGGGGCTCCTTTGCATATTAGGCCACACCCCCTGTTGTAGCCAAATCCTCCAAGAGCTTACAAGGTTCTTTTTTGTAAGTTCTTGGGAGGATTGGCTACATCAAGGGTGTGTGGCCTAATATGCAAAGAAGCTCCTGCTAGAATTCCACCCCTGTGCATTCCCATTACTGGGACAAACTCCTGATGAAAAGGAGATCAATTTAAAACCAGTATTCCAGCACAAAAAGACAAGCTCACTAAGGAACCGATTTTGTAATCAGCTGCAGGCAAGAGAAGCCAACGAACACAAGGATCTTTTTTTTAAATCAGTATTTCTTTTTGCATGGGTCAGCTTCTACAGAAATGCAGCCCACTTCAAGCAGTATTAAACCAAACCATGCAAATAATTTTATAAGAATGCATACCACCTGAACAGCCGTGGCATCACTTCCAGATTTAAAACAGAAGTTCTTTCCAATTGGCCACTAGTATATATCTGCCTATACTGCCAGACTAGCAAAAAATATTTCCTACGGATTTATTTGTAAGGCTTTATGGAACATCAGCTCCAACTGTTCATATACTGTAGATTCATTGTTCATTGTCAACTTCAGTTCGCTAACGACCTCTTAAGTAAGCCAGTTGACACAGCGAATACCACTATAAAACAGAAGGGGGGGTTATTTAGTTATTTTCCAATGTCAGCAAGCTGGAAAGGGTTTTCCTATACAATGAAGGATTTTTACTTTATGGTTATCTAGACTCGGGCTCTCAAGAGAGCAAGTTTCCCACTTGACCCATCTTACCTCAAGCTGGAAGATGGAGTGCCTCTCAAGGACAATCGTCTGTACAGAGAAACTATTGGGAAACTACTGTATCTAGCTCAACTTACCCGACCTGACATAACTTTTTGTTGGGATTTAGATATACTCTTAGCAGAGTAACGTGGAGAGAACCACAACATAACAGCCAGGGCACACGGTTTAGCTTAAGAAACAAAGTAGTTTACTTTTCTAATGAGGAAAAGGTATAACTGGGATTTCTAGAAAACAAAGAAGGATTCAATATCCTATCTAGCTTCTAGGCTACATCTCGACTCTCTCAAGTCCTAACTTCAACTGCATGGAGATCTAAGGGCTTAACACAAAGGGCTAAAAAACTGACCAAATGGTCTCGGGCTCTCAGTTAACTGCTGCGCTGCCTAGAAAATGACTTTGTAATAAATGAGGGTAACCACGGAGTCTACAACCAGCTTCTTGGCTCTCTGGCTTTAGACTTGCTGGGGAGCAGTGCCTAAAAAATAACAGAAAACTTAAAACCAGAAGCGAAAACTTAAAACCGGAAGCGAAGATGCGAAAAGGGACTTCTTTTTTTTTTTAAGCACCCGTTTCGAAGCACTTCTGAATGCTATTTGGGTGTTGTTTGCTAATGAATTCCAAAGGCAATGAGACAAAGAGCTCCCACCTTCCACAGTTGGGGTGCTCTTAGCATCAGAGGCCTCAGAGGCTGGTTCATCGGATCCATCATCGGCTGGTATCTGGAGGGGAGAGCCTGAAAAAACACACATTTGGCGCTCAGGATAAGGAGCTCAGCCACAGACTGTGGGCTGCCCTCTATGCAAAAGGCCATCTAGTTAAAGCTTGCAAAGCCCTATCTGCCATGGGGGTGGGGGGCAGCAATGCCAGACATTAGGAAGAGGAAGGGCATGCTTTGGAAATGCCAGGGGCGAGTTTTTCAGCTGCACCAGGGGAACAGGCAAGTCAAGCTGTTGAGAGCAACTGATCCATCGACAATAAAAATGAAAGCAAAAGCAAAAGAAACTCACAGGCAAGGCGGGCCTCCCCCCACACTGTTTATCAAGCACTACGATTGCTACTGAACAGATTCTGCAGACGAAGCCTCGCTTTGCGAGAAAAAGGCATTCGGGGTGCTAGAACAGAACCGTGAGAGATCGCCTCTGCAAAAGAAAGGGAACAAAAACTATCCACTGTAAATTATTACGTCTGTTGCTCAGTCGCACAGTTGAGTCCGACTCTTTGCGACCCCATGGACAAAGTCACGCCAGGCCCTCCTGTCCTCCACCATCCTCCTAAGTCCACCATCTTTAAATTCATGTTAATTACATAAGTAAAGTTATCCAGCCATCTCGTCTTTTGCTGTCCCCTTCTTCTTTTGCCTTCTGTCTTTCCCAGCATCGGGATCTTCTCCAGGGAGTGCTCCCTTCTCATTCGATGGCCAAAGTATTTGAGCTTCAGCTTCAGCATCTGACCTTCCAAGGAACAATCAGGGTTGATTTCCCTTAAGACTGACTAATTTGATCTTCTTGCAGTCCAAGGGACTCTCAAGATTCTTCTCCAGCACCACGGCTCGAAAGCGTCTATTCTCCTGCGCTCGGCTTTCCTTATGGTCCAATTCTCACAGCCATACATTACTACTGGGAATACCATATTAAGTAATACAAATACCATATTAAGTAAAAAGATGCAAAATGCACACCTCAGCATTGTAGCTGGTTACGACCGCTGCTGACGAGTCTGCTGAATTGCAGTTCTCTCAAACCAAAATTTCTACTCTGTGTAATACAAAAGGACACGTCTCCAAGGCAACAGGAATCCACTGCTATCATGTTAATTCTGCATCGTGTTAATTGTGCATCAAGGATCTGGTGAAGCATACACCCAAGTCTGTACAGGTGAAGAGGCCATGATTCCGTTTGTCTCCAATGTTTGAATCTCCTTGTTTTTCCAGGACAAATCTGACTCAAGAGGAATACTCAGAGGGAGTAACTGGGAAGTGACTCTACTGAAGAGAATTAGTGATTCTATACTGAGTAATTCTACTGAGGAGAATTAGCAAAGGTGCTCTTGTGAGTCTCTTTTCCCCCATCTTTCTGTTGCCGGCATACATCATGCTTTCCTGAGCTTATGTCTTGATGCCTATGCTGAAAGGAAGTAGTACTGTCTACAAGCCCCAGAGCTGGAGATAGTTGCCAAAGGATTACAGAACCAATGGGTTGAAATTAAATCAAAAGAGTTTCTGGCTCAACATTAGGAAGAACTTCCTGACCGTTAGAGCGGTTCCTCAGTGGAAAAGACTTCCTTGGGAGGTGGTGGACTCTCCTTCCTTGGAGGTTTTGAAACAGAGGCTAGATGGACATCTGACAGCAATGAGGATCCTGTGAATTTAGGCGGAGGTATCTGTGGTACTTATGAGGAGGTATTTTTGAGTTTCCTGCATTGTGCAGGGGGTTGGACTAGATGACCCTGGAGGTCCCTTCCAACTCTATGATTCTATTATTCTTCCCCTCTCCATGCTAACAAGTGAATATAGACAAGAGGCAAGAGCCACAGTTACAACTAACAATTATGCTGGGTCCTGGAGCCAGTTATGGGCTCCTCCAAACCAGGAATCCACAAGCAACTTGGAGACTGTGTTCTCTTAGGTCCTAATCTGGGATATCCTAGTTCCACAAGCACAAGTTTAGCAGGAACACACCGGCACTTATGAACTGGTGGAATCAGTTTAAGCCAAAGGCTTAAACGGAAAGGGGAAAGCCACATCTGTTCCAACTCTGCAAGGGATCACATACATCGTAGCAGTAATCTGTCTTGGTAATGGGAACACTGGCCTCAAGGCCTGGCATTTCTTCATCACTGTCATGGCACTGCTATCTCCATCACTTCTGCCAGCTGGCGGAGAACCCAAGGAGCCAGTGGTCTGGGATCGAGTCCTACAAGAATGAGGAGCGCTGGTCCAGGGTCTGGAAAGTTGACAGCGTCTTCTCGAGCTGAGGCTTTTTAATAACAGGCTTATGCAGCCAAGGCCTCGGAATCCAGGGGCCCTGACACTATGGTGATACTGGCCATCATCTGATGCTCCTTTCTTCCCCCAGGGCAATCCTTAGCTCCTCTCGGACCCACCCACTTCACAGGGTGTCTGTTGTGGAGGGCAGAAGATATGGGAGATTGTGAGCCGCTCTGAGTCTCTGATTCAGAGAGAATGGCGGGGTATAAATCTGACCCCACCTCACGGGGTGTCTGTTGTGAGGGGAGAAGATATGGGAGATTGTAAGCCGCTCTGAGTCTCTGATTCAGAGAGAAGGGCGGGGTATAAATCTGCCCCCACTTCACAGGGTGTCTGTTGTGAGGGGAGAAGATATGGGAGATTGTAAGCCGCTCTGAGTCTCTGATTCAGAGAGAAGGGCGGGGTATAAATCTGCCCCCACCTCACGGGGTGTCTGTTGTGAGGGGAGAAGATATGGGAGATTGTAAGCCGCTCTGAGTCTCTGATTCAGAGAGAATGGCGGGGTATAAATCTGCCCCCACCTCACAGGGTGTCTGTTGTGAGGGGAGAAGATATAGGAGATTGTAAGCCGCTCTGAGCCTCTCATTCAGGGAGAAGGGCGGGGTATAAATCTGCCCCCACCTCACAGGGTGTCTGTTGTGAGGGGAGAAGATATAGGAGATTGTAAGCCGCTCTGAGCCTCTCATTCAGGGAGAAAGGCGGGTATAAATCTGCCCCCACCTCACAGGGTGTCTGTTGTGAGGGGAGAAGATATAGGAGATTGTAAGCCGCTCTGAGTCTCTGATTCAGAGAGAAGGGCCAGGTATAAATCTGCCCCCACCTCACAGGGTGTCTGTTGTGAGGGGAGAAGATATAGGAGATTGTAAGCCGCTCTGAGCCTCTCATTCAGGGAGAAAGGCGGGTATAAATCTGCCCCCACCTCACAGGGTGTCTGTTGTGAGGGGAGAAGATATAGGAGATTGTAAGCCGCTCTGAGCCTCTCATTCAGGGAGAAAGGCGGGTATAAATCTGCCCCCACCTCACAGGGTGTCTGTTGTGAGGGGAGAAGATATAGGAGATTGTAAGCCGCTCTGAGTCTCTGATTCAGAGAGAAGGGCCAGGTATAAATCTGCCCCCACCTCACAGGGTGTCTGTTGTGAGGGGAGAAGATATAGGAGATTGTAAGCCGCTCTGAGCCTCTCATTCAGGGAGAAGGGCGGGGTATAAATCTGCCCCCACCTCACAGGGTGTCTGTTGTGAGGGGAGAAGATATAGGAGATTGTAAGCCGCTCTGAGCCTCTCATTCAGGGAGAAAGGCGGGTATAAATCTGCCCCCACCTCACAGGGTGTCTGTTGTGAGGGGAGAAGATATAGGAGATTGTAAGCCGCTCTGAGTCTCTGATTCAGAGAGAAGGGCGGGGTATAAATCTGCAATCATCTTCTTCTGTCTATCTTCCCAGGAGGGATCACCACAGGTTGCAAACATGGTAGCCTTCCGTGTGTCTTCTGATGAAGCATTTCTAGAAGCAGAACAACACGCAGTTTTGCCTTTTCCTGCAAGATCAGCAGTCGTGACACAGAAGTTGCAGCAGAAGATAAGTTGTAATGATATGTGAGCTTCCACTCCCTTAGAGGTTAAACGTGGGACCACGGGTGGGGGCTCTTGCTTTATGTAATATTTAATCCATCAACTTATGAACATTCTAACTCAATGTTTTATATAATGCCGTTCTTCCGTCTCTTGCTCTGACAATGGTTGTTCTGATGGTCTAGCATGCTCACTTGCTGAGGGCTCTGTTGTAATATTTTGGCCAAATTTGTTGGTTTTTTTAAACCAAAATGCAGCCCGCAAAGGCGTGCACACAACCTGATTCCATTGCATCGGCTTCATTTAGTTTTCTGATGCAGTATGAAAACAAGATTAGCTTCAGAGGCATAGCAATTCAGAAGTCATCTCTGCTTTTCGAACTGCCAGAAGAGAAATGGGAAGATGTATCTGAGCAGTGTACAGATGGCTGTCTACGCTGAGGAGGCTGTGATGATCCTGACTCTTCAAAAGAGTAGCCATTAGACAGGGCTGAATTGTTCCCCTCGGAAACTCCTTACAGAAGTCTGGTTTGCCTCTCGCTCTCTCTCAGCCATTTCGCTGGGGTTCTGGAAACCAAGCAGGAATTGCCAATCAAGCAAAGCAAGCTTAATCCACCCCTGAGGGAAAACCTGTCCCCTTAAGGGCATATTTTGCATCTTTGTTTTCCACAGGGTACCAAGTAAAACCTGAGAAGCCCATCTTTCCACCAAAATGTGTATCTCTGGCTTTATTTATTCTGGATTTTAACAATATTAATCTAAATTGTTCTCGTAATTGTAACAAAAACCATACAGTATAACAAAAACACTCACGTGTAAATTACAATAAAAGTAGTATATGACAGCACAAGCAGTGATAAAAACAGGCTTGCTTTTATTGATATTGATTCATTGGGACATGGATTAGTGGTAGAGCATGTGCTTGGCATGCAGAAGGTCCCAGGCGCAATCCCCAGTACTTCCAGTTAAAAGGGCCGGCTCAGACTTTAATGTGAAAGACTTTACCCTGAGACCCTGGAGAACGACTGCCATTCTGAGTAAATGATACTGACCTTGCAAACCATGGTCTGATTCAGTATAAGGCAGCTCCATGTGTAAATGCGATAGCTGGTAAAAGCAAGACTCAACAAATGAAGTTCAGCGCCTTTAAAATACAGCAAGGCTCAAGCTTCAGATTCTGAGAGGAGGAAATTGCATAACCTGGATCTACAACTCAATGGCACCAGAGCTAATCCAGGTAGGACCTTCATGTTTGATAATTCCAGGAGATCACCTTCGCCTGATCTCTGGGATATTAAGAACAAGCCCTCCGCTAGCAAAGAGTTCTTGCTGTCTAGAACAGCTAAAAGCAAAGAAGTAACCACTAAGGGAAGCCCAAAAGTCTTATCTTCCCCAGCAATCTTGAAAAGAACGGAGAGTTCAGGAGGCAAAGAGCAATCTCATTGATATATGTGGGCTCTGGTACCCACAGTTCAATGGCACAAGATGTCATTTGCACGGACAACGTCCAAGGTTTAATTCCCGGCATCTCCAGTGAAAGGATTTCAGGTAGGCCTGAGACCTTGGAGAATTGCTGCCAGTCAATTCAGAGTGCACCGTAATGGGCTAGATGGACCAAGGACAAAAAGCAACTTCAAAGACATTACCAAAAAATTCTGTGCAGCTAAAAAATAGATGCACTACCCAAAGTAACTAGACTGAGTCATTTGCAAAAAGAAATTCTCCAGAGTATGTTATTCCGATTACAGTGGGCATTACCCTGCTTTCACAAACCTCTAACGCAAGAAAATAACTGACTCGGTCTTCTTTATTACTGAGCAGCAGAGAGATCCCTTAGCAACTCTCGTGCTTATAAAGAAAAGCAAGGATGATTGACTAGAATTAAAAAAAACAAAAGAGAAAACTTCAACTTCCTGGTTTACAGATGCAATCGGAAGCGTCTTCGTCTTTGCCATTGTGGAATACTCCTCAACCTTGGAAGCAAAACTTGCTTTTTAATTTGGAAGCTGTGATGGAGAACTATCTAAAGTGTGAAAAGGATTAAGCATATTGCCAAAGATAACATTCTTTGGGGATGCAAGTCATTACAGCCAAAAGCATAAAGTTCAGAGACGATATATCAACAGTTCTAACATGTTTAAGGACCAAACAAACATTTATTTATGACACTTTTAACTCACTTTCTCCCGAGAATCACAGGAATGTCAAGGATTACAGACAACATTAAACAAAGATGATGAGAAACACACGGATGAACAGTTACAGAGGTCATCCCTGACATCTGAGGACAAGGGGAGGGAGGGGTGGACCAGTTCTTCTAAGTTTTAAAACAAATGATGAGAACACCATTAAAACATATCGAATGGATACAAACACAGAAGCAGAAAGAACTTTTTTTTTAAAATATAACTGCAGGATATTTCTTTTCATACAGCAGACCAAATCTGTAAGAGAAGCAGGTCCCAAGGAAAGTAAGTTCATATCATGTGTATATACGATAAAACAAACTGTAATTGCAGCCCATATAACAATGATTTGGGTTAATAATAATAATACTTAAAATTTATTTAGAGGATTTATATCCCACTTTTAGCCAGATCAACGGGACTCCAGGAGGCTTCCACCAAGCCTAAGCAGAAATGCAATGTCAGATCAAAGAAAGCACAAAGAATACAAAGAAGAAGAAGACTGCAGATTTATACCCCCCCCCTTCTCTCTGAATCAGAGCGGCTTACAATCTCCTTTATCTTCCTCTCCCACAAAAGACATCCTGTGAGGTGAGTGAGGCTGAGAGGGCTCTCACAGCAGCTGCCCTTTCAAGGACAATTCGTACGAGAGCTTTGGCTGACCCAAGGCCATTCCAGCGGGTGCAAGTGGAGGAGTGGGGAATCAAACCCGTTCTCCCAGATAAGAGTCCGCACACTTAACCACTACACCAAACCACAATCTCTGATCATGAGCTACTGAAATCAATGTTCACAGAGCTTCCAAAAACTGATGCAACATTTCAGAAGAAGAGCATTTGGATTGGAATAAGGTTCTTCCATTTTTATTCAGATACACAATCGATGTTCTAGGAAAACGGGTAGATAAGACTGGACTGCTAACCAAAAGGCTCATCTCCATTTTTTTAGTATTATTAAACACCTGGCCACCTGAAGCAATGGTGAAAAGTGTTGCTGATGAACTCTGCATTTTCCACTGTATTTTCCACTGCATTTTGCACCATTATGGAGCCAAAAGCAGAAAGGAAACTTAATCAGAAGGTGCCTTATGTTTCCGCAAATAAGAGCTGCTGCAGTAGTTTAAGAAGCAGACTGTGATACCACTTTTTAACTAGCTGCACAGCTGAAGTTAAAGCTGTTCTGACTGGGCTTTTCAAGAATCAAGACAGGAACGATGGGTTGTTCTCCCAGTACGACAGGTAAAATGCCACCGGGATGTACATAATGTTCACTGTATGTTTAGTGACACGGAATTATAACAAGGGTGCATTTCGCATTCCCATTATTGTAGTTTTCATTCTGTTACTCTGGTTTGTCCTTAGGCCCTCCCCCCCACAAAAAAAGCAGGCGAACTCTCTAAAGGCCTGTATCTCAATATGCCCAGATATTCTCTAAAATGCAGCCCTGCCAAGAGGACATAAGAACATAACAGACACCATATTAGATTAGGCCAATGGCCCATCCACTCCAATACTCTGCGTCACACAGCACCTGCTGGTATGACCTTGGTTCAGCCATAACTCTTGTAGAGTTGTCCTTGAAAGGGCAGCTTCTGTGAGAGTTCTCTCAGCCCCACCTACCTCACAGGGTGTCTGTTGTGAGGGAAGAAGATAAAGGAGATTGTAAACTGCTCTGAGACTCCGAGATTTGAAGTAGAGGGCGGGGTATAAATCCAATATCAACAACAACAGCTGCTGGAATGGCCTTGCATCAGCCAAGCTCTCACAGAGTTGTCCTTGAAAGGGCAGCTTCTGTGAGGGCTCTCTCAGCCCCACCTACCTCACAGGGTGGTCTGTGGTGAGGGAAGAAGATAAAGGAGATTGTAAACTGAGATTTGGAGTGGAGGGCGGGGAAGAAATCCAATATCATCATCATCATCATCAACAGTGGCCAAAACCCAGAAGATATTTGCTGTATTTACAACCATTCTTCTGATTGTAACCACAGAGATAACGGCTGTTAAGGTTGTCACAAAGCGGGGGATCAGCTGCTGAATGCAAAGCACCGGCAGCAAAGTAATCTAAACATGCATACAAAGGTAGCTTTGACTGTGGTCCTTGACTAACCTTTCCTCAGCCCATTTACACTGCCCGGCTCCATCCCCAAGGAGAGACTTTCTCCACTCGTCCTGTGTTCCGCACCACCGTCCTCCTGAACCGCGTCGACTGGGCCCTGTTGAGAAAGCTCCTTTCCGTCTCCCACCTGGTAAGGCTCACCTGTCTGATTCCGCCTCACTTGGGTCGCCAAATGGTCATCCGTCATAGTGAAGTCCTGATGCTGATCCGCCATTCTGTCACAAAGGTTATCTAGGAAAGGAGAGAGAAGAGTCTCACAGAACGTCCTTTTGCACACCTCAGAAAATATCAGGGGATCTGAACCAGCTTCCTTCAGATATTTTTAGCTTTAAAAATGATTTGTGCCCGTCATCTATGTTCACCTTCCAAGCAGGCTGTTAATGAGCATACTTTCTAGGGATATGGAAAACCAGGACTTTTTTTTCTGTAGCAGGAGCTATTAGGGCACACGCCCCTGATGTAGCCAATCCTCCAAGATGGTGTCCTGTCTAGCATCCTGTGGCTGAGGATGATCAACGCACCAAAGCATAGATGAACACTGTATCAGCTTTATTGATCTCCCAAGATGAACAGAAAGAAGGTACTCACTGTCTCCGTTACATCAAATGTGGAACTCATGCAGGTTTCTTACTCAGTTCATGCACAGTGGTGAAAAGAGATGTGAATCCTTCCTGGTTTCCATGCTAGCTAACTAGCAGAATACTAAACAAAGAGGGGCAATAAAACTAAACTTTCCTGGGTTCTTGAGAGGACTGGAAACAGTGTACAATAGCCAAATAGGGGGGGCTACTAAAGCCCATCTGATGTAAAGTATTCAAAAACTACAAATCCCATAATCCCCTGACAGTTTAAAGGTACAGCATTACTTTCATCTTGCTGAGTTAACCCTCTGCTCCCTTGTGGGAGCAGAACAGTAGGCCCTGTAATAAGAGCCCTGTAAACTCTGGGAGGATTGGCTACATCAGGGGAGTGTGCCCTAATATGCAAAGGAGTTCCCGCTACAAAAAAAGCCCTGAGGGAAACACTACAAGAACAGAAGTCAAATGATGGAGACTTACAGTTCAATTGGGGGGGGGGGGGGGTTGAATGGAGACTAAGCCCGTTCCAACACTTTGTCTATTAGGTCAAGGGGTTTCCAACCTGGAGAGCCAGTTTGGTGTACCGGTTAAGTGCGCGGACTCTTATCTGGGAGAACCGGGTTTGATTCCCCACTCCTCCACTTGCAGCTGCTGGAATAGCCTTGGGTTGGTCATAGCTATCTCAGGAGTTGTCCTTGAAAGGGCAGCTTCTGGGAGAGCCCTCTCAGCCCCACACACCTCACGGGGTGTCTGTTGTGGGGGGAGAAGATATAGGAGATTGTAAACCGCTCTGAGTCTCTGATTCAGAGAGAAGGGCGGGGTATAAATCTGCCCCCACTTCACAGGGTGTCTGTTGTGGGGGGAGAAGATATAGGAGATTGTAAGCCGCTTTGAGTCTCTGATTCAGAGAGAAGGGCGGGGTATAAATCTGCCCCCACCTCACAGGGTGTCTGTTGTGGGGGGAGAAGATATAGGAGATTGTGAGCCGCTCTGAGTCTCTGATTCAGAGAGAAGGGCGGGGTATAAATCTGCCCCCACCTCACAGGGTGTCTGTTGTGGGGGGAGAAGATATAGGAGATTGTAAGCCGCTCTGAGTCTCTGATTCAGAGAGAAGGACGGGGTATAAATCTGCCCCCACCTCACAGGGTGTCTGTTGTGGGGGGAGAAGATATAGGAGATTGTAAGCCGCGCTTAGTCTCTGATTCAGAGAGAAGGACGGGGTATAAATCTGCCCCCACCTCACAGGGTGTCTGTTGTGGGGGGAGAAGATATAGGAGATTGTAAGCCGCTCTGAGTCTCTGATTCAGAGAGAAGGACGGGGTATAAATCTGCCCCCACCTCACAGGGTGTCTGTTGTGGGGGGAGAAGATATAGGAGATTGTAAGCCGCTCTGAGTCTCTGATTCAGAGAGAAGGACGGGGTATAAATCTGCCCCCACCTCACAGGGTGTCTGTTGTGGGGGGAGAAGATATAGGAGATTGTAAGCCGCTCTGAGTCTCTGATTCAGAGAGAAGGACGGGGTATAAATCTGCCCCCACCTCACAGGGTGTCTGTTGTGGGGGGAGAAGATATAGGAGATTGTAAGCCGCGCTTAGTCTCTGATTCAGAGAGAAGGACGGGGTATAAATCTGCCCCCACCTCACAGGGTGTCTGTTGTGGGGGGAGAAGATATAGGAGATTGTAAACCGCGCTGAGTCTCTGATTCAGAGAAAAGGGCGGGGTATAAATCTGCCCCCACCTCACAGGGTGTCTGTTGTGGGGGGAGAAGATATAGGAGATTGTAAACCGCGCTGAGTCTCTGATTCAGAGAAAAGGGCGGGGTATAAATCTGCCCCCACCTCACAGGGTGTCTGTTGTGAGGGGAGAAGATATAGGAGATTGTAAGACGCTCTGAGTCTCTGATTCAGAGAGAAGGGCGGGGTATAAATCTGCCCCCACCTCACAGGGTGTCTGTTGTGAGGGGAGAAGATATAGGAGATTGTGAGCCGCTCTGAGTCTCTGATTCAGAGAGAAGGACGCGGTATAAATCTGCCCCCACCTCACAGGGTGTCTGTTGTGAGGGGAGAAGATATAGGAGATTGTAAGACGCTCTGAGTCTCTGATTCAGAGAGAAGGGCGGGGTATAAATCTGCCCCCACCTCACAGGGTGTCTGTTGTGAGGGGAGAAGATATAGGAGATTGTGAGCCGCTCTGAGTCTCTGATTCAGAGAGAAGGACGGGGTATAGATCTGCCCCCACCTCACAGGGTGTCTGTTGTGAGGGGAGAAGATATAGGAGATTGTAAGACGCTCTGAGTCTCTGATTCAGAGAGAAGGGCGGGGTATAGATCTGCCCCCACCTCACAGGGTGTCTGTTGTGAGGGGAGAAGATATAGGAGATTGTAAACCGCGCTGAGTCTCTGATTCAGAGAAAAGGGCGGGGTATAAATCTGCAGTCGTCGTCCTGACTAGACTCAGAGACTAGATTCACTATTCAATTGATCTCCAGATGACCAAGATCCGTTCTCCTGGAGAAAATGGCTGCCTTGGACTGTGGGCTCTGTGGCATTGCACCCTGCAGAAGTCCCTCCCCTCCCTAAACCCTGCCCTCCCCAGGCTCAACTCCCAAATCTCCAGGTATTCCCCAGCCCAACAATGGCAAGCCTGACCCAAACGAACATCCTAAGTTTCTGCAGTTTTACTGATCTGTGCATGATTTTTTTAAGTAGGCCACCCTTATCAAGTAAATTTGGACTTCTGGGTCACCACAACAAAAACTACTGTACTAGAGAGCCAGTTTGGTGTAGTGGTTAAGTGTGCAGACTCTCATCTGGGAGAACCAGGTTTGATTCCCCACTCCTCCACTTGCAGCTGCTGGAATGGCCTTGGGTCAGCCATAGCTCTCGCAGTAGTTATGCTTGAAAGGGCAGCTGCTGTGAGAGCCCTCTCAGCACCACTCACCTCACAGGGTGTCTGTTGTGGGGGGACAAGATATAGGAGATTGTAAGCCACTGATTCAGAGAGAAGGGCGGGGTATAAATCTGCCCCCACCTCACAGGGTGTCTGTTGTGGGGGGACAAGATATAGGAGATTGTGAGCCGCTCTGAGTCTCTGATTCAGAGAGAAGGGCGGGGTATAAATCTGCCCCCACCTCACAGGGTGTCTGTTGTGGGGGGACAAGATATAGGAGATTGTAAGCCACTCTGAGTCTCTGAGGGCGGGGTATAAATCTGCAGCCTTCTAGACTGCCTTGTCATGAGTTGGAAACTATCAGGGTTAAGAAGTTTGTGTTTTTCCACACAGTACCTAGGGACACCTACGTTAGAGTGGGAAAAGAGGCAGTGTCCATTCTGGCCAAAGTTCTCAGGAATTTTCTTCCAGCCAAGACCCTTCCTCCCTACTCTCCTCCCACCTGATCAATTTACTAGGAAGTCCTCCTCCCAAGATAAAAGAAAACAGGAAGATTAATCAGGAAGTGAAACTCCGCCCCCCACATAGATCTGATTTAGGTTCCCCCCCCTAAAGATCTGCTTTAGGGGCCTCGGGTTCAAGCTCTATTGAATTGTCCACCAGATTTTTAAAAAATCATTCCAGACTATCCCAAGTTTGGTACGGAGAAGAGAAAACTTAATGCATATGAACATATGAAGCTGCCTTCTACTGAATCAGACCCTGAGTCCATCAAAGTCAGTCTTGTCCACTCAGACTGGCAGCGGCTTTCCAGAGTCTCCAGCTGAAGCTTTTCACACCTATTTGCCTGGACCATTTTTAGTTGGAGATGCCGGGGATTGAACCTGGGACCTTCTGCTTCCCAAGCAAATACGCTGCCACTGAGTCACCGTCCCACAGGGCTGTCAGTTGGCAATTTCTGACACGGGGAATGGTTTGATTATTTTATGCACATCGTTCCAGAGATGACGAAGCATTCTAGACTGCAAGCAAATGACAGACTGCTATTTAATTTTATGGATAACGCAGTATAGATGGAAACTATCTGAAACCTCTGACTACAGAAGTGAGGAAATGAAACTCATTGGATTGGATCACACGGTCAAGCGTCTGTCCCGTGTTCCCTTCCCCCAGCAGCCTCTTCTAATCCAGGGAAAGTCCATTTCCAGAGTCCACGTGGACCAAGAGTCAGGCAGGTCACAGATCCGCAGTGGGATGGGGAAAGGAATTGTCGTCTCCTCTCTGTTCAACCAGTGTAGCTTTGGGAATGGGAAAACATTTCCTTTCATTTTGCAATTTATATCCCGTCCCATCCTGTAAGTGGGCTCAGGGCGGCTTACAACAATAAAACAACGTATTAAGATTAAAATCCACATATCAAGATTAAAGGAAAGCTCCCCTGTGCAGGGACCAGTCGTTTCCAACTCTGGGACGACGTTGCTTTCACGTTTTCACGGCAGACTTTTTTTACAGAATGGTTTGCCATTGCCTTCCGCAGTCTTTTACACTTTCCCCCCAGCAAGCTGGGTCCTCATTTTACCGACCTCGGAAGGATGGAAGGCTGAGTCAACCTGGAGCCGGCTACCTGAATCCAGCTTCCGCCGGAATCGAACTCAGGTCGTGAGCAGAGAGTTCAGGCCACAGTACTGCAGTACTGCTGCTTTACCACTCTGCACCACGGGGCAGCATAAAAACAGCACCCTAAAAACGGGTACTACCAAGTCAGAGGCAACATAGTAAACAACAGTTCAGGCGTTGGCAGCAAAACCACGCAACAGCATGTAGGCTGGTAACTTTCAACACAACATAAGCACCATGGTGATAAGGTGGGGAGGGAGTGACGATTTTCAGAGGACGCCCGTTGGATCAGTTAAAAGTCTGGTGGAAGAGCTCCGTCTTGCTGCCCCTGCGAAACTTGGATAAGCCCCGCAGGGCCTGGATCTCCAGCAGGAGCTTATTCCACCAGGTAGGGGACCAGACCAAAAAGGCCCTGACCCTCGTTGAATCCACAACCATCAGTCTTTCGACTGACAGACCATACAATCCATTCTATAAACTTTTACAGCAATCAATTAACTTGTGTCTTAACGAACCACTTGCAGCTGCTGGAATGGCCTTGGGTCAGCCATAGCTCTCACAAGAGTTGTCCTTGAAAGGGCAGCTGCTGTGAGAGCCCTCTCAGCCCCACCCACCTCACAGGGTGTCTGTTGTCGGGGGAGAAGATATAGGAGCTTGTAAACCGCTCTGAGCCTCTGATTCAGAGAGAAGAGCGGGGTATAAATCTGCAGTCCTCTTTTTCTTCCTCTTCTTCTTCTTCCAGAACAAAGTCTGAGTCCAGCAGCATCTTTAACACCCACAAAATTTAATTCTGGGTATGCGCTTACATGTGCTTGCACGCTTCCTCTGATACCTCAGCAAAAATAGGCTTTTTGGTACAACACGTCTAAGCAACCCTTGAAAAATGTCTTTTAGCTAAACCTGGTACTCTGTACTAAAAGCTCTGCTCGTTTTAGGCAACAGGAGGGCATTACAGAATGCACCTGATTCTTCTGACATAAAGAAGGCACTTTCTGATAGATAAGGGAAGCATTCAAGCAAGTAATCCTCTCCTACAGTCTCGCACACGGGAGGCTGACTGCACATCTTTGAATAAGCTGCAATTATACATCCTCAATCGCCAGCTTTTCTATATTTTGTGCAGCCACCTTTACTATTTTCACCTCTGGTACACATTTTTGGGTATGCTGGCTGAGCCATAAAATTATGTCCTCCGAATCAGTTACAAACAGAGTAGATGCCCCCTGGACTCCCCCCCGCCCCCTCAGAGTTTTATCTCTTGTTTATTTGAAACAGAAGGAAGCTTATTAGGTTGGAAATATATATCCAGTGTATATATTACAGCCATCTAGTGGCAGAAAATGGCAGAGCAAGCAAAGTGAGAAAGTGCTTTAAGAGCAAAGCTATCTAATTTGCACACTTGGAGGAATTATGTGTTTGGCTTAGTACAACGTGTGTGAGTGCATGTGACTGATAAAACTAAAACGTTAGCATTCTTAGGTCTCGCTATGAAGCTCAAATACATTGGCCACCAAATGAGAAGGGAGCACTCCCTGGAGAAGATCCTGATGCTGGGAAAGACAGAAGGCAAAAGAAGAAGGGGACGGCAAAAGAGGAGATGGCTGGACAGCGTTACTGATGTAACAAACACGAATTTGAGTTTGAGCAGACTTCGGAGGATGGTGGAAGGCAGGAAGTTCTGGCGTGACTTGGTCCATGGGGTCACAAAGAGTCAGACTCGACTGTGCGACTGAACAACAACAAAGCTACTGTAACAGCTGTACAAACACATTCTGAAAACCTACCCTGACTTCAAGGGACAGAAGAAATCAAAGACTTCCTAGAAACTGAAGATGGATGGATGGATGATGAGTGGATGGATGGAAAATAGATAATAGATAGATGATAGATATATGATAGACAGACAGACAGACACATATATTGTGTGGCTCTTGAAGCCCCCACCACCCCATCAGCTGACCTGGAAAAGGCATTTCTCTCTTTAAATCACTTCTGCCAAGCCAAGACAGCTGGCAGCTTGGAGAATGTGTTTAAAGTTAAAGTTGCTTTCTTTCCACCTCTCTCTCCTCCCCCCTCCATCTATTTGCCTGCCTGCCTTGAGGCTCTCAAACATCTGATGTTCATGTCTTGTGGCTCTCAAACATCTGACATTTATTCTATGTGGCTCTTATGTTAGGCAAGTTTGGCCAGCCCAGTCCTCTGCTCAAACACTATTTTGGGCTGAAAACACTACGGAGCAAGAAGTGTCTCTTCTGGTGGTGAGCCCTGTGATGGGCAGAAGGCTGTCCCGCCCCTGAAGGCGAAAACAGCCACTCACAGTCACTCGGCAGCAGTGTTCCTTCAGGTCTGCTAGCATTACCATGTTTCAAAAAGCAAAAAAAGAGGTCATATTTCCCTCCTAACTACTTCAAACAAGTGACCCCTGTGACATATCTCCTTTTAGATACCCCCACTATTTAAGCTGTGATCATTGCTACTAACTAGCAATATTCCAAACTTTCCAACCCAATACTTTCATCATTTTTTTTTTTAATAAAGAGCACAGAAGAGGGCAGACATCCCAAAAAAGAGGGCAGATGGAATCGTGCGAGTGTGAGAGACAGAGACAGACAGACAGAATCCAACTTACTGGCTACTGGGTGAAAGCCTATTTATGCTGGAAAGTGAAAGAATGAAGTTTGAGTCCAGTGGCACCCTTAAGACCAGCAAAGTTTTATTCCGGGCCTTTGTGTACGTGGATACATTTTTAGAAATCTTATACCCAGAATTAAACTCTGTTGGTCTTTAAGGAATTAAACTCTGTTGGACTTCATGTTCCATTGTTTCAGATCAACATGACTACCCATCTGGATCTATGCTGGAAAGTATTAAAGAAAACTGAAACTACTCTCTAAATTGATGTACCTCAGTCAAATTTCTCTCTGGTGTATCGGATGTCCTGTGTTTGTGATCTGTTCTGGAAACCAGTCTTCAAATAAATAAATCTCCTTTGTGGTTGATATACAATTCCTGCCTCAGTAACCTACATATTCTACCTGCGCACCCCAAAACTTAACTCACAGCAGTGAACCCAAAGCCTAGACACTTGTCCCCTTTAGAACACCTGGTATCTGCGGGGAAAGTTTATAGTTTAACATAAACTTGGGCTTGTCTGAAAGCATAGAAGAAAATGTGAGCTCTATTTCCCAATCCCCTATCCCAATCTTTTTTCTTTTGAAACTAATAAAACTTTTCGAAAACGAAGAAAATGTGAGTCCCCCTCAGTTGACAGAAATGGCCTTTCACAAGCCCTTCTTTCTATGCTGAATTAACATGCTTAATTCACTTAGTGGGGAAGTGGAAACGCCACTGTTGAAACTGCCCTAACGGAGCTATCATTGTCTTACCCGGTCTCCTTCTAGGATCATACCTTACATCAGGAAGCCGTGAGGCATTAATATTCTAAAGTTGAGGGAACATCTTATTAATCTTAGCTTGCCTTGTTCATGCATCCTCTTCTGTCTTAAATTTATCTGTTTTGCTCTACTAAAGTGTGTGTGAGGTAACATGAACATTTATTTATTTATTAGATTTATATTCCGCCCTTTTCTGTACTGAGCTCAGAGCAGATTAGAGACATAACAAATAACAGTTAAAACCCAATGATAAAATAATTATGGGGCAACGGGAACATTTAAATGAGGTCCCAGGTCTCCAGGTGGGGGAGAAAGTTACCCCCAGACACTTCAAGCTTTGCTTGGACACAAGGTTACAAAAGGTGGAAGAGCACTGCCCACTTAAAATAAACAACCGTAACGATATACCATGTGCTCATATCGGCTCCCTCCTGCCAGCTCTTAGGGGGTACGTCAGCTGATACTATTTATAGAGAAAGCAAACAAGTTTTTAAAAACAGCCATGTCATGACACTAACAGTCTAACTGTGAAGCAAAAGGAAAGAAACGATCAAATTTGAAGGATGGGAGGAAAAATGATCTGGCTCCTTGCTCTGTAGACATTTTTTGCCATTTTAATAACTGCAAATAAAATGAACTCTCTCCACATTCATCATCTTCTCACTGGCA
This sequence comes from Heteronotia binoei, assembly GCF_032191835.1. NCBI lineage: Eukaryota > Metazoa > Chordata > Lepidosauria > Squamata > Gekkonidae > Heteronotia > Heteronotia binoei. The sequence goes on from NC_083237.1 coordinate 61,055,546, forward strand.
CAAGTCCCCAGATCTCTAAACTGCCACTAACTGCAATTACAAAGGAAGTTCAGTTAAACTTCTCTCTCAAGGATCTGAGTTGGCGAGATTTTTATAACTTTAAAGTGCTCGAAATCAAGAGATGCATCTTCTGCTACGGTCTGGAGGAGAACTTCCAAATACGTAGCGATTTCGCAATAATAGCAGAAGAACGGAAGACGACATTGAGGAACATTAACGGCAACTATTTTATGAATGTGCAGAGAATCCCGCAAGCTGTGATTCCTTTGTGCTCCTGAAGTGACAGACCGCATGCCCACAAGAAGGCTAACCACACAAAGTGCGGTTCTGCTTCTCACATTCCAACCAGAGTCCAAGTGCCCCAACAGAATACAAAAAGATTCCACCCGGGATCCTGTTTGTGTTTGCATTTGGAACCAGCCTCTTAAGCAGATATGTGGAAGCGGATACAGCTGCTGATTTGGGGGGGGGGGGGGGGACGGGACATGAGATTGTCAAATCTGAACTCACATTATAGCTTTAAGAACATAACATGCATAATTCAGAACTTTGCAGTACACACATTAGGCCTGTTTATGAAATTATTACATACCCCATACGAGAGAGAGAGAGAGAGAGAGAGAGAGAGAGAGAGAGAGAGAGAGAGAGATGCATTCTACCCAATCCCACATACGTATATTAATTTCTGCCACGGGATTAGGAGGGAAAAGAAGACGTGAAAGAAGAAACCATAGGTTTTGTTGTAGACAAAAAACAGGTTTACTATTCACTTACAGTCTCCATTTAACCACAGTATTAAGGATTATTAGACTGTCCGCTCAGTTCAACACAAACTCAAAAAATTAATAAAAAGAATAATAACTGCCATGTACAAGACCAAGACCAACAAAAAGGACTTATATGTGCCGTCGCACTCCAACTCTCCAAAATTCATGCGCACGCTTCACGAAAGAGGGGATTAGTTATTGGAAGACTCAACCATCTGCTTTCATATTACCACATGCCATTATGCAAAATTAGAGAGAAGTCTGAAAGGAGGAGGAGTGTGTAGAATTGCTCAGATCTCCCTGGGGATTTTATTAAAATCAGCGTAATACAGTGAGAACGTATATTATTATAGAAAGGGCAGTGTAATAACTCTTCACTGACTTCTTCAATAGCATAATCATACACATAGTATGTCATTGTGGATGAAACATTTAGAAGAAGAAGATGATGATATTGGATTTATATCCCGCCCTCCATTCCGAAGAGTCTCAGAGCGGCTCACAATCTCCTTTACCTTCCTCCCCCCACAACAGACACCCTGTGAGGTGGGTGGGGCCGGAGAGGGCTCTCACAGCAGCTGCCCTTTCAAGGACAACCTCTGCCAGAGCTATGGCTGACCCAAGGCCATTCCAGCAGGTGCAAGTGGAGGAGTGGGGAATCAAACCTGGTTCTCCCAGATAAGAGTCCGCACACTTAACCACTACACCAAACTTGGCTCTCCAAGTAGTAATAAATGTCCTTGAAAATTTGTGTGTGTGTGTGTACATCAGAGTACACAAGAATTTAACGCTGTAAAATATCTAGGAATACCATTCCTAGAAAGCATTTTGAATAAAGATTCTTTAAAAGCATTTTCCTGACTCCAGAACATGAAACATTTCACAGAAGTTTTTAAAAATCCTTAACATTTCTGGTTGTTTCATTAGATAGACTGATAAGAAGAAAAAAAAATGGGGGGGGAGGGGCTCTTGTCTTTACATGTCTAATCCCTGGCAGATCTCCCTTCAGAAGAAATCTCAGCATTTTGATGTCTTTGTCTAACAAAACAATTACATCCTGTTCAAGGGAAGAAAGCAGAGAAGTAAGGACAGGTATTTTTTCTGTTTTAACTATTATAAAAGAAAGGCCAACTATATAGCAGAGTGAAACTGTGAGCAATCCCACCTTCATGCTCAGCCTTCTGAAAGTCTTTCCTACATTTATTTTCCCCTTCCTTCCTTCCTTTCCCACTGCTAGCATTTATCGGTGTCCCAATCTCCTACATCTCCTACAAGGTGCTGGTTATGACCTTTAAAGCCCTTTATGGCCTGGGACCTGCCTACCTTAGGGACCGTCTCTCCCCACATGTTCCCCAGAGAGTGCTGAGATCGGGGTCTCAGAACCTCCTTATAATCCCTGGGCCAAAGGAGGCCTGTTTGAAAGCGACCAGAGACAGGGCCTTTTCGGTTGCAGCTCCCTGTTGGTGGAATCGGCTCCCGGAGGAGGTGAGGGCCCTGCGGAACCTTAAACAGTTCCGCAGGGCCTGCAAAACAGCCCTCTTCCGGTTGGCATATAAATTAATTGTTATCGGAATGCCTGAATATTCAAATCTCGAACATCAGATTATTGTATACTGGAATACTGAAGAATTGATTAAGAAAAGGTAGCATAGTACATATTGAAGTGAGTTCTTTGTGTTTTTATGTATTTTATATATATTTTATGTATTTTATTGTATAATTATTAATGTATTTTAAACTGATTTTTGTTAGCTTTTTATGTTGTAAGCCGCCCTGAGCCCACCTCAGTGGGGTAGGGCGGGATATAAATCGAATAAAATAAAATAAAATAAATAAATCTCCCTAGATATCCACTCCCCACCAAAGCCTATTTAATGTGTTTTTTAAAACCCTGATAAAAAACTGCACCCCCTCTTTGTTCCAGACAGAGACTGCATGCTAAATAAGTACTGCATGAACACAGCTGCAATATAGAGTTTGGTCACCTGAGGGTTGACAGAAACTCTCATTTAAATAGATTGCCTCTATTTCAAGAGGTGCTTCAGGAGCACAGACACATGAGTTACGTCTGACTGGAATTATACTTTATGATAGTCATCCTCACTCATTGCCAGAAATGCACCGCGTGGATTCCTCCGCAGCCGAAGTAATCCCTGCCTGTGGCCAATTCATTCATTTATTTTCCGAGCATATAAACCTTAGTGGTTAACCTTCAAAAATCCCAATGCTAATTTAATACGTGAGGCACACTAAGAAAATTGACACTGCAGACTTAATACTGTATCAGGATGCCCGTTCAGAACTGGGCTTACCAGTACCTATGAAGTTTGGCAATAACCGTGATGACCAAGGCTGAGGCACTTTATCTTCTAGATAAAAATATGGAGCAGAGGTCCATCAGTGGCTATTAGCCACAGTGTGTATGTGTGTGTATATATATATATATATATATTTGGCTGCTGTGTGACACAGAATGTTGGACTGGATGGGCCATTGGCCTGATCTAACATGGCTTCTCTTATGTTCTTATGTTCTAGAAAGGACAAAACCTTTTTGATTATTTCTAGAATTGCCAGCTCTGAGTTGGGAAATACCTGGGGATTTAGGGGTGGAGCCTGGGGAAAGCGGGGTTTGGGGAGGGGAGGGACCTCGACAGGGTGTAATGCTAGAGAGTCCCTCCCCCAAAAGCAGCCATTTTCTCCAGAGGAACTGATCTTGGTTGTCTAGTGAGCCATTGTAATAGCAAAAGCTCTCCAGGTGCCACTAACTAACTAACAACCCTTGTTAGTTCTGATGCATATGTAGCCGAGCCTTTTTGCAGACAGAAATTCATTAGCCAAAATAACAAATGTGGAGCCGCTAAAAAAGAAAAGCCCTGTCCAAGCTCCTTTAAGTCACTGGTCTAGCTCTCCCCTGGCACAAGAGGCAATCTTTTGGTGACTCCCAGAGGTAGTTTGGCAGCCACAGATAAAGACCGTCCCTCTCCAGTTTATCCTCTTCCAGTACTTGTCTCACTTCCCAGAAAGGCAATTTTATCTGGGAGCAAAACACAGCTAGCAGCTGTTTGGTTGTTGAAGTATTTGACTAAGAACTACTTCCCAGAAAGCAAAACCTTGCAGCGTGAAGAGATTTAACTTCTTCTGCGTTACAGCTCGAAGGGGAAAAAAAAGATGGCTCACAGCTTCAGTTCACACAAGCTCAAGATAAGCACTTGGAAGTTCAATGATTGTTACATCAGTGATCTCTCCTGGCATTAAGGTGCAAAGTAATCATTCAAGTATGAAACTAGGAAAAGATTGTGATCGTTCAGCACAGAATCCTCAAAATATGGCAAAATCCACACTGTTCTGACTAGGACTCCTCCATCTTTGCATCTTTCATGACTGGTTTCAATCTTACATGTTTACCGATGACATACACATTCTACTGGAATCCACTGATGTGCTATTTTAAAAACCCAATTTGCATACCTATTGCTTTTGTTCTCCAATTCACAAACGCAAGCGTAAAGAAGGAATATTTTTTTTAATTTTTAGGTCTCAGAAACTGTACTGTAAGATTTTAATTTTCAATTGTTTTATCTGGTCTATTATATCATTTGGGAGAAGAGAAAGAGGAGGAGGAGGAAGAGAAGAAGAAGATTTTGGATTTATATCCCGCCCTCCACTCCGAAGAGTCTCAGAGCGGCTCACAATCTCCTTTACCTTCCTCCCCCACAACAGACACCCTGTGAGGTAGATGAAGATATTGGATTTATATCCCGCCCGCCACTCCGAAGAGTCTCAGAGCGGCTCACAATCTGGCAAGCAGTCCTAAATATAGAGAAAGCGGGCAGTGAGTTAGTATGCAGAGTCATGGAAATGTTTTTAGCATTTAAAAGAGTCACAAGTTGGGGGGTCTGGTGTTTCTTAGTTTATGCTAAAAAGGTAAAGGCAGTCCCCTGTGCAAGCACCAGTCATTTCCAACTCTGGGGTGAACTGGGCTGAAAAAACAATGAAGGGTAATTAAATCGGTATAGCAAATTGATGTCTATGTGCCAAACCCATTAAGTATCCTGGGTGTGAAGCCCTTCCATCCTATTGTCTGATGAAGTGTGCTTCTAGTACACGAAAGCTTACATTCTGAATAAAATTTTGTTGGTCTTAAAGGTGCAACTCGACTCTTGCTTTGATCTATGCTTCAGACCAACACGGCTGTCCACCTGATTCAGTATAAGGCAGCTTTAGGTGTCCATTGAGTTGAAATAGCATTAATAATTTATGGCTATTTTTTTACTGCTCGTTCTGGAACAGCAGGGTTGCCCCCACTCCCCAAAAGCCAAGAGTTGGGGAATTCTCCAAAAATCAGAGACAGCGCAAGGATATGCTGAGCCCCACTTGCAGCAAACTGTGTCACTCACAGTCATTGACCCGTGGGAATTAGAAGCAGAGAAATGTTCCCAGTGCAGAGCTTAAGTGAGACAAAGTGGTATAATTTTAAAGATGGCATCAATTTTGAATCTGACGCCTCCACCAATTTCTAGTCGCTTTCGATGCCCTGAAACGGCGAGCCCGATCAGCGTGTACAAACGAAAAACTCAAAGGAATTCATATGACAAATAAAATAAAATTAAAGCGAGGCGATTCTGAAAGCACCATTATAAAGCTCAGAAGCCTGTATCTGAACATATTAAATGCTATTTAACCACCCTTACTCTTGAGCAGAATGTGGTTATGGAGGACTTTCAGTTCAAGACAACACTGGACAGCACCAGACTACATAGGAAAGAGAAGGAGGAGGAGGAGGAGGAGAAGGAGAAGGAGATGATGATGATGATATTGGATTTATATCCCGCCCTCCACTCCGAAGAGTCTCAGAGCGGCTCACAATCTCCTTTCCCTTCCTCCCCCACAACAGACATCCTGTGAGGTAGATGAAGATATTGGATTTATATCCCGCCCTCCACTCCGAAGAGTTTCAGAGCGGCTCACAATCTCCTTTCCCTTCCTCCCCCACAACAGACACCCTGTGAGGTAGATGAAGATATTGGATTTATATCCCGCCCTCCACTCCGAAGAGTCTCAGAGCAGCTCACAATCTCCTTTCCCTTCCTCCCCCACAACAGACACCCTGTGAGGTAGATGAAGATATTGGATTTATATCCCGCCCTCCACTCTGAAGAGTCTCAGAGCGGCTCACAATCTCCTTTACCTTCCTCCCCCACAACAGATACCCTGTGAGGTAGATGAAGATACTGGATTTATATCCTGCCCTCCACTCCGAAGAGTCTCAGAGCGGCTCACAATCTCCTTTACCTTCCCCCCCTCAACAGACACCCTGTGAGGTAGATGAAGATATTGGATTTATATCCCGCCCTCCACTCCGAAGAGTCTCAGAGCTGCTCACAATCTCCTTTACCTTCCTCCCCCACAACAGACACCCTGTGAGGTGGGTGGGGCTGGAGAGGGCTCTCACAGCAGCTGTCCTTTCAAGGACAACCTCTGCCAGAGCTATGGCTGACCCAAGGCCATGCTAGCAGGTGTAAGTGGAGGAGTGGGGAATCAAACCCGGTTCTCCCAGATAAGAGTCCGCACACTTAACCACTACACCAAACTGGCTCTCCACTACACCAAACTGGTTTATCAGCCGTTCTCTCAGCCTCAACCACAACAGTGGCATGAAATATTGACAAGGAACAGACTACATTGCAGGAGCATCAATAGGCATTGTTATTTTATCAAGTACTTATTTAGAATGTTTATCTGCCACTCTTCTGAGAGCAATGTGCAATGTCAGATTAACAGTGATCTACTTCTCCAGGTCCCTCACATACCTCTTCCTCTCTTGCTCGTTCTCTCCACCTCATCTTCTCCCCATCCCTATGCCCAAATCCTGCAAAACAGGAGCAACGATCATGGAGACAAGGAGGAGGAGGAGTTGGATTTATACCCCACCTTTCACTCGTAGTCTCAGAACAGCTTACAGCTCTCCTTCCTCTTCCTGCAACAGGCACCCTGTGAGGTAGGTGAGAGAGCTCTGAAGAACTGCTCTTGAGAGAACAGTTTTGAGAGAACTGTGGCTGACCCAAGGTAATCCAATCGGCTGCACGTGAAGGAGTGGGGAATCAAACCCGGTTCTCCAGGTTAGAGTCCGACACTCTTAACCACCACACACCAAACTGGTGAAACCAAATAAATATTTGCAGCAACATTTTCAAGCATCTTCTTGCAGTTTCATTCCTTGGCTAGAGCCGGATGGTAGCACAGAGGCTAAATCAAAACAGCGAACCGTGTGTTATTATACTGTCCATTCCATAAGGACATCCATTCCGCATATCTCACCCTTACACCAGTTATGTCTCCAAGAAGAGATTATAAAATCTGTACACATCTCCCCCTTGCAGACTGCTCCAATGAGACCGCCTCGAAAATGGCCAAATTCTGAGCTGAGGCTTCGTCCGTAAGAAAGCAGCAGAAGAAGAAGATATTGGATTTATATCCCGCCCTCTACTCCGAAGAGTCTCAGAGCGGCTCACAATCTCCTTTACCTTCCTCCCCCATAACAGACACCCTGTGAGGTAGATGAAGATATTGGATTTATATCCCGCCCTCCACTCCGAAGAGTCTCAGAGCGGCTCACAATCTCCTTTCCCTTCCTCCCCCCCACAACAGACACCCTGTGAGGTAGATGAAGATATTGGATTTATATCCCGCCCTCCACTCCGAAGAGTCTCAGAGCGGCTCACAATCTCCTTTCCCTTCCTCCCCCACAACAGACACCCTGTGAGGTAGATGAAGATATTGGATTTATATCCCGCCCTCCACTCCGAAGAGTCTCAGAGCGGTTCACAATCTCCTTTCCCTTCCTCCCCCACAACAGACACCCTGTGAGGTAGATGAAGATTTTGGATTTATATCCCGCCCTCCACTCCGAAGAGTCTCAGAGTGGCTCACAATCTCCTTTCCCTTCCCCTCCCCACAACAGACACCCTGTGAGGTAGATGAAGATATTGGATTTATATCCCGCCCTCCACTCCGAAGAGTCTCAGAGCGGCTCACAATCTCCTTTCCCTTCCTCCCCCACAACAGACACCCTGTGAGGTGGGTGGGGCTGGAGAGGGCTCTCACAGCAGCTGCCCTTTCAAGGACAACCTCTGCCAGGGCTATGGCTGACCCAAGGCCATTTCAGCAGGTGCAAGTGGAGGAGTGGGGAATCAAACCCGGTTCTCCCAGATAAGAGTCCGCTCACTTAACCACTACACCAAAGCAGATACTCCAAACATTTTAATAACCTTTATGTATAATTAATTACACCACAATAAAGCTATGAATTTTGATTGCTGGATGCAAGTTTTGCATTTGTATGTAAACTGTGCTGTTAAACCGCTGCTGACTGTTCTTTGGATGGTAATAAATGCTGATGTTGATAAAGGCTAAATGTCCAGCATGATAGTCTACAAATCCCCAGCTCAGGGGTCACAGCAGCCCTAAGCTCTGATCGTCTTAACACTGGTGAAAGGATAAAGTAGTGGTGGAAAAGACAGGATAAAAGTGAATAGAGGTATTTAGGATCCTCAGTGGTTCAGCTCAAGGGAAAATTTCACTTAGCAGATGAGCTTCAGCAGCTAATTCCTGATCTGACTTGGAGGAACAAAATTTCACATATATGAAGCTGCCTTCTACTGAATCAGACCCTCAGTCCATCGAAGTCAGTCTTGTCTACTCAGACTGACAGCGGCTCTCCAGGGTCTCAAGCTGAGGTTTTTCACGCCTACTTGCCTGGACCCTTTTTAGTTGGAAATGCCGGGGACAGAACCTGGAACCTTCTGCTTACCAAGCAGATGCTCTACCACTGAGCCACCTTCCCTCCCCTGACTGGCAGTGGCTCTCCAGGCCTCCAGTTGAGGTTTTTCACGCCTACTTGCCTGGACCCTTTTTAGTTGGAGATGCCGGGGATTGAACCTGGGACCTTCTGCTTCCCAAGCAGATGCTCTACCACTGAGCCACAGCCCCATTCATGGCTCTCCAGGGTCTCCAGCTGAGGTCTTTCACGCCTACTTGCCTGGACCCTTTTTAGTTGGAGATGCCGGGGATTGAACCTGGGACCTTCTGCTTCCCAAGCAGATGCTCTACCACTGAGCCACAGCCCCATTCATGGCTCTCCAGGGTCTCCAGCTGAGGTCTTTCACGCCTACTTGCCTGGACCCTTTTTAGTTGGAGATGCCGGGGATTGAACCTGGGACCTTCTGCTTACCAAGCAGATGCTCTACCACTGAGCCACCGTCCCTCCCCTTTCCTGGTCTGCTTCCTGGAGAAAAAGGAAACCTTGCTGTGGAAGAGACAAGGAAGCAGGCAGAACTGATGTTTACATAGAGAGGAGGTGACTGAGAGGTGATATGTTCACCATCTTCAAGTACTTGAAGGGCTGTCATCTAGAGGATGGTGTGGAATTGTTTTCTGTAGGACCAGAACCAATGCGTTGAAATTCAATCAAAAGAGTTTCCGGCTCAACATTAGGAAGAACTTTCTGACCGTTAAGAGCGGTTCCTCAGTGGAACAGGCTTCCCCAGGAGGTGGTGGGCTCTCCTTCCTTGGAGGTTTTTAAACAGAGGCTAGATGGCCATCTGACAGCAATGAAGATCCTGTGAATTTAGGGGGCAGTATATGTGAGTTTCCTGCATTGTGCAGCGGGTTGGACTAGATGACCCTGGAGGTCCCTTCCAACTCTCTGGTTCTAAGATTCTATGTCTGCGTCACGCCACCCCTCCGCTGTGTAAGCAATTCTGCAACAATCATACTGAGACCCCCTTTCTGAGCTAAGCAGGGAAAGCTAAAGGGCTGAAAAGGGGAGAAACACAGAGCTTGGCTTCCACCCCATCTCCGTACTGGCTGTGCAGCAAGGCACCTCTAGGGACATTCCACCCTCAAGATTCCTCAATGAGTCAAAGGAAAAATGAGCTGTGCCCGCAATGGGCATATTGCACAGCTATTCCGCAACACAGTCAGGACACCCTGATGTCCACACAGGGGAAAAAACTCATGCGGGAAAAGTCCAGATTTGAAAAAAGAGGAGCCCTATTCATCAGGCTATCTAGCCAGTAAGGCAGCAAAAAAGGGGGGAAAGGCATAATAGTGCGCCTCGGAATATCAAAAAATGAAAAGGGAGATCAGCCTTATGCCACTTTTTACAATCCTGGGGATCTGTCACTGTTGCAGCGATTGATCTGTAAGAAATCTATAAGCATGGCTTTTACCCAGTGGCTGCACTCTGCTATCGACAACGACAGGAAAGCAAAAATTAATTCATTTGGCCCACCTCGACCATCATATTGTGACTGATGGCAGTACCCGCCATCGTCAATACATCAATATATTTCGACGTGAGATCAACCATCACCTACCCTTGTTTTACGTAATTGTTCTACATGTTTTTATTTATGATGTTTGGTGAGCCAGTTTGGTGTAGTGGTTAAGTGTGCAGGACTCTTATCTGGGAGAACCGGGTTTGATTCCCCACTCCTCCACTTGCACCTGCTGGAATGGCCTTGGGTTAGCCATAGCCCTGGCAGAGGTTGTCCTTGAAAGGGCAGCTGCTGTAAGAGCTCTCTTAGCCCCACCCACCTCACAGGGTGTCTGTTGTGGGGGAGGAAGGTAGAGGAGATTGTGAGCCACTCTGAGACTCTTTGGAGTGGAGGGTGGGATATAAATCCAATATCTTCATCTACCTCACAGGGTGTCTGTTGTGGGGGAGGAAGGGAAAGGAGATTGTGAGCCGCTCTGAGACTCTTCGGAGTGGAGGGCGGGATATAAATCCAATATCTTCATCTACCTCACAGGGTGTCTGTTGTGGGGGAGGAAGGGAAAGGAGATTGTGAGCCGCTCTGAGACTCTTCGGAGTGGAGGGCGGGATATAAATCCAATATCTTCATCTACCTCACAGGGTGTCTGTTGTGGGGGAGGAAGGGAAAGGAGATTGTGAGCCGCTCTGAGACTCTTCGGAGTGGAGGGCAGGATATAAATCCAATATCTTCAATCTTCAATGTACTTTTGCATTTTTATCTTTTGTCTATTAATATTGGTCTTATGACCCTTAAAGTGAGCCACCCGGCGCCTGCTTCGGTGGGGAGGGCGGGATACAAGTCGAATTGATAAATAAATAAACATAAATTAAAACAATGAATGCTGGAGGAGGAGGGGAGGACCTCCAGTGTTTCAACAGATACATTCTCACAATAACTGGCATTAAACCTTTATTATACTGCAATGATGATGATCCTGGTACTATAAACATAAAAGCAGATTCCAGTTTATCACGGGAGAGTGCTGCGCAGGCACAAAAAAGAGACAAATTGCTGCTCAGCACTGAATACTAATCAGCACTTCTCTAATGCTCCGTACTCATAAAAGAAGTACCATCATACTCATGTAAAGCACCATTAAGTCACAGTCGGCTTACCGCAATCCTAATCTGGTGCAGTTCTGGTCGCCGCACCTCAAAAAGGATATTATAGCATTGGAGAAAGTCCAGAAAAGGACAACTAGAATGATTAAAGGGCTGGAACACTTTCCCTATGAAGAAAGGTTGAAACGCTTGGGGCTCTTTAGCTTGGAGAAACGTCGACTGCAGGGTGACATGATAGAGGTTTACAAGATAATGCATGGGATGGAGAAAGTAGAGAAAGAAGTACTTTTCTCCCTTTCTCACAATACAAGAACTCGTGGGCATTCGATGAAATTGCTGAGCAGACAGGTTAAAACGGATAAAAGGAAGTACTTCTTCACCCAAAGGGTGATTAACATGTGGAATTCACTGCCACAGGAGGTGGTGGCGGCCACAAGCATAGCCAGCTTCAAGAGGGGTTTAGATAAAAATATGGAGCAGAGGTCCATCAGTGGCTATTAGCCACAGTGTGTGTGTATATATAAAATTTTTTGGCCACTGTGCGACACAGAGTGTTGGACTGGATGGGCCATTGGCCTGATCTAACATGGCTTCTCTTATGTTCTTATTTTCTATAAGTTTTTATGGCAAGACACTACCAGATGTGGTTTTGGTATCGCCTGCCTCTGTGTAGAGACTCTGGACTTCCTTGGAGGTCTCTCATCCAAATACTAACCTGCTTATCTTCAGAGATCTGGTGAAATCAGGCTACCTTGGGTCATTTAAGATCAGGTGGCGAAAACCCACACAGACTGTAATTATCAGGGCTTTTTTTGGTAGAAAAGGCCCAGCAGGAACTCATTTGCACATTAGGCCACACCCCCTGACATCACCATTGTTTTGCTCAGGGGGGCTTATTTAAAAAAAAAAACCCAGCAGGGACTCATTTGCATGTTAGGCCACACCCCTGATACCAAGCCAGACGGAGCTGCGTTTCTGTGTGTTCCTGCTCAAAAAAAGCCCTGGTAATTATAATGCAGCCTATTCGTAGAACCAAAAATGCTTCTTGAATTTCTTATGTTAATTGATAGTAACACCGAATTGCTTCCTGAAAGTCCTGGTCTTCTGTCTCTTGTGGCAAATCTTCCAAGCGTTCCCACTTTGAAAAGGTAGCTGGAGAACCTCCCGCAGTCAGAGCGTATTCAGCCCCACCTTACATCTCATCTCTTGCCCTACGCTACACAAGTCCTCGGTCAAAATACTTAGAAAGGTGTTGCCATATTGCAATAAAGAAATACAGACGCGGTTTGCACAGCATATAATCCAGACTGTCAATATAAGCATGCATCGCAGATTTTCATTTTTAAAAAGAAAGCTGCCAGCACAGCTTAACAGATTAATTTGTGAAGTTCTGCCCTGGTCAATAGAGGGGCTGCATTATGTTATTTCCTTCTGACATGGAGATTTATACATGCTGGAGTTGCCATCTGTTTATCAGCAACAGAAAATACGCTTGCGCTGTCCTTCATGTACTGCAAAACACATGCGTTTTTCTTGACAGATTTTCTTTCCTACGTAGACAGCTTTCCTCATTGAGACGAACCACACTTGGAAATGTTATAGTTTAACGTTCCTTCACAATTTCTTTAACTCCATTGTTCTTTTTTTTTTTTTAGTATCAAAACTAAAGTACAGGGTTCACAAAAGATTATGTGGAAACAGGTTTTGTTGGTCTCTTAAATCTTTTTTTTTTCCCAACAGAAGCAGAGGTGATAATTATTTAAATAAGGAATCAGCTCAACATGTTTACAGTGCAATCCTTTTTTTAAAAAAGGTAGTCCTTTGTGCAAGCACCAGCTGATTCCAATTCTGGGGTGACGTCACATCACGAAGTTTTCGCGGCAGACTTTTACGGGGTGGTTTGCCATTGCCTTCCCTGGTCATCTACACTTTCCCCCCAGCAAGCTGGTGACTCATTTGACCGACCTCAGAAGGATGGAAGGCTGAGTCAACCTGGAGCCGGCTACCTGAACTCAGCTTCCACTGTTATCGAACTCAGGTCATGAGCAGAGCTTGGACCGCAGTACTGCAGCTTTACCACTCTGCACCACGGGGCTGCTAGTGCAATCCTAAGAAGAGTTAAATAAAATAGGTAGTCCCTTGTGCAAGCACCAGTCATTTCCAACTCTGTGGTGATGTCGCATCACATTTTCATGGCAGGCTTTTTACTGGGTGGTTTGCCATTGCCTTCCCCAGTCATCTACACTTTCCCCCCAGCAAGCTGGGGACTCATTTTACTGACCTCGGAAGGATGGAAACCTAAGTCAACCTTGAGTCGGCTACCTGAACCCAGCTTCTGCTGTTATCGAACTCAGGTCATGAGCAGAGCTTGGACTGCAGTACTGCAACTTACCACTTTGCGCCACGGGCTCTTATGTGGCTCTTACGTTAAGCAACTTTGACCACCCCCAGTATAGATGGAACACTCTGTCTGGGGCAGTGATTTTGTCTTCTTGGTGTTCGGGGGCAAGAGTGGGAGGGTTTGTGGAGTTCTGACCCTGCTGGAGGACCTCCTGATGGCACCTGGGTTTTGGCCACTGTGTGAAGGCTTGAGCCGGCTACCTGAACCCAGTCAACCTTGAGCCAGCTACCTGAACCCAGCTTCTGCCGGGATCGAACTCAGGTCGTATGCAGAGAGCTCGGACTGCAGTACTGCAGCTTTACCGCTCTGCGCCATGGGGCTCTTAAGAAGAGTTATTCCAGTAATAATTTCACTGAAATCAACTGAAAAGCTAAAAAATTAAATTTAAGGTGAGGCACCAATCAATGCCTATCCAAACTTGAGAAGGGACAGGTCTCAGTGGCTCATGTGTCAGAAGGTCCTTGGTTCAAATCCCTGGAATCTCCAGTTAAATGGATCAAGTGAGAAAGGCACGGACAATGAAACCCTGGAGAGCCTTTGAGAGTGATGGTGGATGACACTGACCTTGCTAGACCAAAGCTCTGAATAAATAAAAGATGTATGAGAACAAAGAAGTCAAGATGCCTCTGAGCGATTTAAGACTTAAGCCATTCCAGATGATACTACAATGCTCTGCTTCAAATGTCTATTGCCTCCCTCTTTAGTTTGCAAATTAGTTCAGGCAGGAAGAAGAAATTGTCTTAAAAAGGAATTCTTTCGCCGACAAAGACGAAAACAAGCAGCCATCCAAGAAACAGATTGCTACTGCTTCCTCTTTGGGCAGGCACAATAAGTGTTGTGAGTCGCTATTGTGTTGTGAATAACCCCTGTGATTACAAAAAGTAAACAGCCACATTTTGTACATGAGATTTCTGTAACGAATGTCAGTAAATCAGAAATAGATTTGCAACTTACAGATGCACCCCTTAACAACACCTGAACAGCATACTCAAGATTGCTACAGCACAGACGTTGTCTCCAGATGGTGATGCGATAATTCGGAGCAAGAGGCGTCAGTTATCAGAGACTGTTAAATTAACAAAATGTGCTAGTCTTTTAAAGCATGTTTTACGTTTTTAAAATGTTTTAATCACGTTTGTCTGTGTCCTTTATAAAGCTTATATCTCCAGTAGCTGGCATTACATTTTATTACATGTGTGGCCAGGCCCAACGAGGTCTCATTTAGGTCAGATCTGGCCCTCACAACAAATGAGTTCAACACCCCTGTTTTAGGAATTGCTTCTGTGGTTCACATAGCTTCTACAGCAGCGATGCGATACTCAGCAGTTCAGGAGCCACATGTGGTTCTTCTAAAGACCACTTGTGGGTCTTCTGAGCCCTGTTCCTCAGCATGGTATCTACCCCATATTTTGTGAAAGTGAGCAATCTTTAGCCTGTGGGGCTGGTGGTTGGCAGGTGGTTCCCTGTTTGAAACAGTCACCACTGGGGGAACAGGTAAGCATTATAGCATTGGAGAAAGTCCAGAAAAGGGCAGCTAGAATGATTAAAGGGCTGGAACACTTTCCCTATGAAGAAAGGTTGAAACGCTTGGGGCTCTTTAGCTTGGAGAAACGTCGACTGCGGGGTGACATGAGAGAGGTTTACAAGATAATGCATGGGATGGAAAAAGTAGAGAAAGAAGTACTTTTCTCCCTTTCTCACAATACAAGAACTCGTGGGCATTCGATGAAATTGCTGAGCAGACAGGTTAAAACGGATAAAAGGAAGTCCTTCTTCACCCAAAGGGTGATTAACATGTGAAATTCACTGCCACAGGAGGTGGTGGCGGCCACAAGCATAGCCACCTTCAAGAGGGGTTTAGATAAAAATATGGAGCAGAGGTCCATCAGTGGCTATTAGCCACTCTGTGTGTGTGTGTGTATTGGCCACTGTGTGACACAGAGTGTTGGACTGGATGGGCCATTGGCCTGATCCAACATGGCTTCTCTTATGTTCTTAAGCTGCATGCCTCCTTGATGCACAGGCCTCATGCCAGTGATGGAACTAACTTTGGCTCTTTTGTGTTGATGGTAATTGTGAATGTATCTCTCTGAAAGCTACAGACAGAGCACTGCTGATCTGTGACATAGATTCTTTATCCTGGAGTGTTTGGGTACAATGTAGGAAAAGGGCAACTATTCAGTGCGTAGGACTAAAGTAGTGTTCCCTAAGGCAAATAATATATCTGCACATAACCGTTAAAGCAACATAACCAACACACAATTTTACTAGCTAGACTGAGCTTATTGTGCAAGATATCCACTATGGATCACTCCTTCCAAGCTTGAAGAAGATACACACACACAACCAGTACCTACTAGTTACATGCACGTATCTGCAAACCACATACCAAAAACCACAAACCAAAACTGAAGTCATAAGAACAGCTTTTCATTTTCTTCTCGGTTTCTCTTCTTCAGCATTTATATCATAGTTTGTACCTCTCTCCACTTTCCATCTTTATCAAGCCTTCAAAAGGCTGACAGGAAAAATAAGTTATTCATTTGAAACTGAATAATGCTGGAGGAGAGTTTCACAGATAACAGTAGAACGCCAAAAAAGACAAATTAAGTGCTAGTCACCTACATAATACAGAAAATGACACATGATATTAATGAGCCCAAACCTACTATGCGCATGGATTGCATGAGGAGCTCATACCAAGGAATTGCCAATGAAATTACTAACCATTTCACGTTCTAGGGCCAAGACCGCATCCCTAGGAATGAACAGCACCAAAACCAAACTTCACAGGAGAAGCATTTGGAGGAAGGCAGCTGAATTAATAAATTTTGTTCCACCAGAACCGTGTAATGGAGTCCAGAATTTGAAACTGAGTCTACAATTCACTCCATACAAAACCCTCAGTTTAAAGCCTACAAAGTGAGACTCCTTCATGAACTCTTGCTTCAAGGTAGATGCAGGTGGGCAAATGTGTTGGTCTGAAGCAGCAGAACAACATTTAAGACCAACAAAGTTTTATTCAGAATGTAAGCTTTCATATGCATTCAGACAATGGAATAGGGTACAATGAGCAGAGCTACTTACAGCTGGTAGGCCGTGGTTTAGAATGCAAAGGGGTATAAAGTTAGAATCCAATGCCAAAATTAACAAATCGAAAGAACATTTGGTCTGGATAGCATTTGCGTGGGAAACCAATAAAACAGTAACATGACAGAATGGGAGAATGAGGTAATAAATGCCTGTTAATTACAATATTGCTAGCAAGCCTGAGTTAAAATGAGGACATTTCTTTCTCAGAGGTTTTTCCTGTCCACCTGATTTTTACTTTTTAACACGTAACGTACATATAATTATTCTAGTTTGCCGTTAGAAAAAAAAGAATGCATTAAAATATAGTGGAAGATGGGCTTAGTATATGCAATGAGATAAATATGTAATGAGACAAATGATTATGAAACTTGGAACAAACACCTCCCCAGGACAACAGGGATATTGGGGGGTTTTAATCTCATATACGCTAAACCCACTTTCACCAAGTATAGCTATATATCCACAGCAGGGGTCATTTTGTAGAAAAATAGGTGGTGCTCATCCAGGGATTTGTTATGCAGCTGCACCTGCTATTCAATGGACAAGGTATGTAGGTTGGGAGGAGGAAGGGGAACCCTCAGAAAGGTTCAGGAGCTGTGCTCCTGTGAGCTCCTGCTGAATTCAAGGCCTGATCCACAGTATTCCAACGTATCTCTCTTTTAGAATAGTGTATCAGAATAATGTTTTTTGTATTGACATACTCAAATAAGGGATACTGGCTGTTTATCCCATTACATATACCAAAGCTTAAAGAATATACTTTACAGGGAGAGCCAGTTTGCTGTAGTGGTTAAGTGCGTGGACTCTTATCTTGGAAAACCGGGTTTTATTCCCCACTCCTCCACTTGCAGCTGCTGAAATGGGTGAGCCATAGTTCTGGCAGAGGTTGTTCTTGAAAGGGCAGCTGCTGTGCGAGCCCTCTCAACCCAACGCAACCCAACGTTTGTTGTGGGGGGAGAAGATATAGGAGATTGTAAGTCGCTCTGAGTCTCTGATTCAGAGAGAAGGGCAGGGTATAAATCTGCAATTCTTCTTACCCCTGCCTTAGATACAGAATACAAATAAAACTGGGAAAAACATCCAAGATCCATTTCCGGCCTCAAGCATTTGCTACCCTTGGCATAGCTGGAACACACCATCACCATATCAGATAAGGTGCTTTTGGTTTCCAAGTCAACAGATAGAAGAGATTACCATTGGCTTTAGGAGACAACCTCCGTTAGAACATAGACGAAGGCCGTGTCTCTCTGTTAATCCTACTGGATTTATCGGCATCCTTTCATACAGCGGACCTTGCCATCTTGTTGAGGTGTTTTGTTTGGAGGCAGAAGTCAGTATAAGAGGGTGTGCGTTTTACCAGTTCAAATTACTCTCCAGAGGTTGCCATTGGAGACCAGTTGTCATCAGATCTATCTAGCGTGATTTCACGGAAAAGAATCTTACCCCCCCCCCCCCCACACACACACACACAACACACACATGCTTTTCAATTTCTATGTAAAGCCTTTAGGACAAATCATTGATATGCTGGTGATAGCGTATCTAGTAATCAAAATCTCCTGGGTAAAGCTGTAGAGGTTCTGAATCACTGCCCAGCTGCTTCGGTTAGATGGCTAAAAACAAAACAAAAATTCCTAGAATTTGTTTGCTTAATCCAGGAAAGAGATAACGCTGCTTGGAAAGTCAGCTTTATGTAGTACTGCTAACTGTACCCCATTTCACTGTCTGATGAAGTATGCTTCTAGCAGACGAAAGCTTACATTCTCAATAAAACTTTGCTGGTTTTAAAGGGGCTACCGGACTCCGACTTTGTTTTATTGCTTCAGACCAACACAGCAGCCCACCAGGATCTAACTTAACAGTGTGTCATCTGCCTTTAGTTCCAGAAAGAGAGGTGGATTATATATAGCACATATAAAGAAACAAAATTATCATGGCTAAAATCTCCCCCCCCCCCAGTGTAACCCGAAAGTTCTTGGGATTGCAAAATCAGAGGAAGAAACACTGTCCTCAGCAGTAAACTCCAAATTCCTAATCATTTCACCATTCATGCCAAAAGACTTCCAAAAATATTATCCACGTTTCAAAAAGGGAAAGGCAGTCAATTTCCTACAGTCTTTAACCACAGTCTTTACAGCAGCACGTTATCACTAAAATGCACTCATGAAATACTCCATTAACGACACTTGCATCTTTCCGTAAGGCAAAAAAACCCAGTATCAATGGCAGTTTGCTTCTTGGATGCTTGTTGCCAATGAATGCAAGGTTTCAGAAGAAAAGAAATACAGAAAAAGGCCTGAACTTCAGCTGAATAGCCTTTGAAATGGAGGCACCTCCTCTTTTCAGCCCCTTAACAGAGCCTTCATCACACCAGCAGAACATAATATCAAGGACACAAAGACCAATTTAAAATGCTGTACCTTAAGCAATTCCCTTTTATTCCTCTGGTACAAAACACAGCCAGAACAACTAAACTTTTGAAGGGGATTTCACATCTTCTAATTGTAGAATAAGAGCCACGTGGCACAGAGTGTTAAAGCTGCGGTACTGCAGTCCTAAGCTCTGCTCACAGATCTGAGTCCGATCCCCGGTGGTAGCTGGGTTTTCAGGTAGCTGGCTTGAGGTTGACTCAGCCTTCCATCCTTCCGAGGTCAGTAAAATGAGTACCCAGCTTGCTGGGGGGGGGGGGGAGTGTAGATGACTGGGGAAGGTGATGGCAAACCATCCTGTAAAAAGCCTGCCGTGAACACGTGAAAGCAACGTCACCCCAGAGTCGGAAACGACTGGTGCTTGCACAGGGATCTTTCCTTTCCTTTCCAATTGTAGAATTCCCTATAGTTATGACAAACAAGTAACTGCCTATCAACCTAAGGAAACTAATGCCCAGGGGGTGTTTTTGAGCAGGAACACATAGGAACGCAATTCCTGGCTGGCTTGGGGGTGTGACCTAATATGCAAATAAGATCTGCTGGCTTTTTCTACAAAAAAGCCCTTTGCAAAAACAATGGTGACATCAGGGGGGTGTGGTCCTAATATGTATATCGAATTCCTACTGGCTTTTTCTACAGTAAAAGCCCTGCTAATGCCTATTGGCCATATCGGTTCTTCAACCCCATGCCCATGAAAAAGCACCGCCACCACTTCCACCAACATTTCCCTGCGTGGTAACTGAGCTTTTTCAGTTTAGTAAAGTTTCAGTTTTTCAGTTTAGTAAAGAGATGACTAAAGGGGGACATGACAGAAGTTGACTGCAGATTTATACCCCGCCCTTCTCTCTGAATCAGAGGCTCAACAGTGCCTTACAATCTCCTATATCGTCTCCCCCCCACAACAGGCAACCTATGAGGTGGGTGGGGCTGAGAGGGGCTCTCACAGCAGCTGCCCTTTCAAGGACAACTCCTGTGATAGCTATGGCTAACCCAAGGCCATTCCCGGCAGCTCCGGTTCTCCCAGATTCCACGCACTTAACCACTACACCAAACTGGCTCTCGGGTATCTTGAATGGCAAATAATACCCAAGCTGTGTTTGCCCTTAATCCAGATTTTTCACAGCTGTGGTTCAGAAGGGATCTGAGCATTCTAAGGGGCAAAAGAGTCTCTCTTTGTGAGCCTGAAGCAGACTGAGACTTAACCCTAACCGATAGCCCTTATAAGCAAGATATTAGTAAAGCTGACTGGGGACTCTGGAATCCTCTCTTGTGCTAGAAGAGTGCGCATCTCTGTTACCCGAAACAGCAGCTCTTGAGCAAGACCAAGCAGCCGCATCGCACATGCCGAACCACAGAAGGTAAGACCACTTTGCTTCGTCACACAGGGCTGGTTTTCCATCCAAGCAAGGTGGGCCACTGAGACGCTGGCAGTACTGTCGAAGCCAGTAGTCTGGGAGCAGGCAAGGAGTATGGTTTACGCTGATCTCCAGGATTCTGCAGCTACCACTGACTCCAAGGGGAGCTCCTGAGAGGCCGGCAGCTCTGCTGGTTTGCTCCCGATGTCTGGCTTTGTATATCCACATGAAGACAACTGTTTGCTGGAAGACCTACATCTTTGCAGGTAGATGTTGCAAGGTTTCTTGAGTGCTCGGTCCAAGGAGGTAGCTCTCCGCTGCCTAATAGTCACATTTCAGAGGCACAATACTGAATATGGACAAAAGCCAATCTCTGACTCTGAAGAATCATAGAGTTGGAAGGGATCTCCAGGGTCATCTAGTCCAACTCCCTGCACAAGGCAGGAAACTCACAAATACCTCACCCTAAATTCACAGGATCCTCATTGTTGTCAGATGGTCATCTAGCCTCTGTTTAAAAACCTCCAAGGAAGGAGAGCCCACCACCTCCCGAGGAAGCCTGTTCCACTGAGGAACCGCTCTAAGCTCACAAACACCTCCCCCTAAATTCACAGGATCTTCATTGCTGTCAGGTGGCCATCTAGCCTCTGTTTAAAAACCTCCAAGGAAGGAGAGCCCACCACCTCCCGAGGGAAGCCTGTTCCACTGAGGAACCGCTCTAAGCTCACAAACACCTCCCCCTAAATTCACAGGATCTTCATTGCTGTCAGGTGGCCATCTAGCCTCTGTTTAAAAACCTCCAAGGAAGGAGAGCCCACCACCTCCTGAGGAAGCCTGTTCCACTAAGGGAACCACTCTAACGCTCAGAAATGCCTCCCCCTAAATTCACAGGATCTTCATTGCTGTCAGATGGCCCTCTAGCCTCTAGTTTCAAAACCTCCGAAGGAAGGAGAGCCCACCACCTCCTGAGGAAGCCTGTTCCACTGAGGAAACCACTCTAAGCTCACAAACACCTCCCCCTAAATCGCAGGATCTTCATTGCTGTCAGGTGGACATCTAGCCTCTGTTTAAAACCTCCAAGGAAAGGAGAGCCACACCACCTCCCGAGGAAACCTGTTCTCACTAGGAATCGGTCAGAAAGTTCTTCCTCATGTTGAGCCGGAAACTCTTTTGATTTAATTTCAACCCACTGGTTCTAGTCCTACATTCTGGGGGCCACAGAAAACAATTCTACACCATCCTCTAGATGACAGCCCTTTAAGTACTTGAAGATGGTGATCATATGACTTCTCCGCTGCCTCCTCTCCAGGCTAAACATGCCTAGCTGCTTCAACCTTTCTTCATAGGACTTGGTCTCCAGACCCCTCACCATCTTCGTCGCCCTCCTCTGGATCTGTTCCCACTTGTCTATATCCTTCTTAAAATGTGGTGCCCAAAACTGAACATAATATTCCAGGTGAGGTCTTACCAGAGCAGAGTTACATCCTGCCCAAATGAAGAAATAAACTTACTTTCTATCCAAAAGAACTGGGCATTCTCCTTCAAATTGGGGCGGGGGGGGGGGGGGGAGAAACAAGACCAATGGAAGTGGGATATCTCAAGCTGGATGTGGCTCAGTGGTAGAGCATCTGCTTGGCATGCAGGTCTCTGGTTCAATTCCCAGCATCTCCAATTAAAAGGTCCCAGTGATGTGAAAAACCTCCGCCTGAGACCCTGGAGAGCTGCTACCAGTCTAAGTAGACAATACTGACCTTGATGTATCAATGGTCTAATTCAGTATAAGGCAAGCTTCAAGTGTTCCAAGTTTCCAAAAGCACCGAATAGGTTAACTGCCAGACACACAGACTCAGAGGCCCATCTGTCCATAAGAAGGATAAATACTAGTGTGTTGCTCAGTGCATGCCCATTCAATTATCTCCCATAAATAACATAACTAAAAAGGCTGCCTTTGTTTCACATCTTGAGTTCAGAAAGCTCAAGGGGAGAGCATATCCGCTTGCGCACACACAAGCACACTGAGAATGGAGGGAGCTAGTTTTCAGGGGGAGACATTGGTTTTAAAAATAAAAATGTTAAGTCTTGGTGTGTTTTACCAGTAGCTCAGAAACGTTGGCTTTGCCCTACAAGACTGCATCAGATTCCTTTTCACAGAGAGCTCTGTAAGTTGGCAACATTTTAAAAGTGAGAGGTATTCCTTAAAAAAAAAAAATAACAACTGACCAGCTACAATTGTAATTGCCTTTATAAATGGTTCTTCTGGAAAATTCCATTACACGCATCTCAAGGGTACGGCCAAGAAGGCCACTTAAGATTCTAGCATGCCCAGACAAATCTAGGTTGCTGTGTGCTGTTTTAAAGAAAGATCTAGCCTTTGTACAAAACAGACAAAGGCAAGGCAGCTATAAGAAAACTCTGAAAAGAGAGGCACAAACTAAATGTGACTATAAACACGATTATTATTGGACAATTCTGTTTCTGGTTCTTTGGCTTAATGACTTGCTTGTATACATAAACTGAATCTGTAATAATTGTACACATATTAAAAGATTTACAACATGATCCATTCATGGCTTAAAGTTAGATGGATATGAACGATATAATAGTCCACTGCATGTATTCCACATATCCAATAAGTTTCAGTAACTTGTTATAATCTAGTGCAGGGGGTGTAAAACTCATTTGTTATCTGACATAAATAAGACCTTATAATAGAACACCCACCACTAGGCAATTAAGAAGTTATGAAATGATGCAATCACGCAGTTCTCTGTTCAGCCCAAAGTCTTGTCTTACGAAGACCCCAGGTTTTTATTAGCTCCGTTTCGATTCTGTAGAATCTTCTACAGTGATAGGGGCTTATTAAGTGTAACCGGACGTCACTTGTGATTTTATCATTGTAGCACAATGTATGTAAATTATGTCTGGTGTTTAATTCACAATGATTTACTATAGGATCCATTTCCAGAATTTTATTATTATGAGAATCAAGCTTCCATCTATCATTCATGGAAGCTTGATTCTCATCATAATAATAAAATTCTGGAAAGAGAACATAAGAGTGGATCCTACAGTAAATCATTGTGAATTAAACACCAGACATAATCTACATACATTGTGCTACGATTATAAAATCACAAGTGACGTCCGGTTACACTTAATAAGCCCCTATCACTGTAGAAGATCTACAGAATCCAAACAGAGCTAATAAAAACCTGGGGTCTTCGTAAGACAAGACTTTGGGCTGAACAGAGAACTGCGTGATTGCATCCTTTCATAACTTCTTAATTGCCTAGTGGCGGGTGTTCTATTATTTTGACTTGTAAATCACCACTCCTACTTTTGTATAAATGAGACCTTGTCAGGACACGCCAGGTCAGGCTGGGCCATGTGTGTACCTATTTAAGATTAGGTAGCAGAAATAATAACATAAGAACATAAGAGAAGCCATGTTAGATCAGGCCAATGGCCCATCCAGTCCAACACTCTGTGTCAAACAGTGGCAAAAAATTTTATGCATACACACACACTGTGGCTAATAGCCACTGATGGACCTCTGCTCCATATTTTTATCTAAACCCCTCTTGAAGGTGGCTATGCTTGTGGCCGCCGCCACCTCCTGTGGCAGTGAATTCCACATGTTAATCACCCTTTGGTGATATAGCAGGGGTGGCCAACGGTAGCTCTCCAGATGTTTTTTGCCTACAACTCCCATCAGCCCCAGCCATGGGGCAAAAAACATCTGGAGAGCTACCGTTGGCCACCCCTGTATAGAACAAAGACAAACACAAAGGTTTTTTTTTTTTTAAAGCCCGTAAAACATGCTTAAAACATTAGCACTCGTTGGTCTTAAAGGTGTTTTCTTTGTATTTCTCCCATGGGATCCAGGGATCTGGGCAAAGGAACCTCGGGCTCTTTCTTTCCTTCCTTCTCCAGGGGACCAGGAGGGAAGGAGCCTCAGCCAGTAGAAGGAAGAGGGGCTTGGCTCAGTACCTCTGCTGGGCAATTGAGAGAGCCTGGCAAAGCAAACTCTCCCTCCTCCCTATCAGAGGAGCCTCAGCCAATGAAGAGGACAGAGATTTTGCTCTGTAGCTCCTGTGCGATTGAGCAAGCCTTGCAAAGCAAGCTGTTATGCAGAAAGAAGAGAGGTAGAAGGAAGCAGATGACAACCAGTTGCTCGGGGGGGGGGGGGGGCTGATAGGAGCCCTCCAGGGGCCAAGCAACAATAATGGTTTACCACAGCATACGGCAGCAATAGTGTGGGATTTAAACACTGTACTATCTGGCCTGGTTTTAGCGACCTGCTCAAACATGTGGTCAACACAGCAAATAAAGAAGGTTGCTGATGAACCAAGCCTCCATACCATCTGCGGTTGTCTGCCTCATTTGGCACCAGACAGGATGATTCATGCTTCTTCATTTGGCCTCAGAGAATATAGAGAGCGATATAATCTACAAGAATTTGTTCTTCGCCTTAAAGATTCTGTGTACGACCTGGGCTTTCCCCATAAGAGGGAGGAACTATGTTTGGCTGGCAGGTCCCAATGAGTGCTTTCCTCTGAAAATGTCCAGGCAGAAGACTCTGGATCCTCCACATTAGTTTGACTGTTGGCAAAATAAACCGCCTATATTCTCCATCATTCTTCCATAAATGGCTTACCTCATTTCTCCCCAGCGGGGACAGAGGGTGCTGCTGGGGGGCGGGGGGGGCGGCAGTGTCCTCAGGTACCCACTAGAATGTGGTGTTCCCCAGGGGACACGCCTCTCTCCGATGCTCTTTAACAGCTACATGTGCCCAGCTGGAGTGGAGTTTTGGGCTTGGGTGTCACCAATATGCCCATGACACCCAGCTATTTCTGTTGATGGGCAGCCAACCAAAATTCCCTTGAATCTAGCCAAGGCTTTGGAGGCCATGGTTGTTAGGTGAAAGCACAGTTGGCTGAAACTGAATCCAGGTAAGATAGATTCTCTGGCTGGGGCAGTGGGGAGCCGAGGTTGAATTGCCAACTCCCAGTCCTTGAGAGCCAGTTTGGTGTCGTGGTTAAGTGTGCAGACTCTTATCTGGGAGAACCGGGTTTGATTCCCCACTCCTCCACTTGCAGCTGCTAGCATGGCCTTGGGTCAGCCATAGCTCTGGCAGAGGTTGTCCTTGAAAGGGCAGCTGCTGTGAGAGCCCTCTCCAGCCCCACCCACCTCACAGGGTGTCTGTTGTGGGGGAGGAAGATAAAGGAGATTGTGAGTCACTCTGAGATTCGGAGTGGAGAGCGGGATATAAATCCAATATCATCATCTTCTTGATGGCATGGCCTTTACACCAGCTCCTACCATCAAGAGCTCGGGCGTGATCCTGGATGCCACCTTGTCTATGGAGGCCCAGGATGCAAAAGTTGCCAAGCTGGAATTTTTTCAACTACACCAGGTTAGGCAACTGGCTCCCTACCTGTCTCACCCCGATTTAGCCACAGTAATCCATGCAACTGTCCCCTCTAGGATAGACTACTATAATTTGCTCTACACAAGCCTACCCTTGCTCCAACTGGTCCAGAATGCAGCTGCACGGATCCTTATGGGGACCCCTTGGACTGCACACATTCAACCCGTGCTGTGCGAGCTGCACTGGCTTCCGGTGGAGCACCGAATCTGATTCAAGGTTCTGGGTTCTAGCATTTAAGGCCCTTAACGGTCAGGGACCCTCACACCTTTGGGATTGCCTCTCTCAGTACACCCCGGAAGAGTGCTACACTTGAGCAATAACAACCTTTTGATGGTCCCCCAGCCCAAGGGAAGTCCAGCTGTCCTCAACTAGGGCTAGGGCCTTTTTGGCTCTGGCCCCTGCCTGTTGGAATGCTCTGCCTGAGAAAATCCATGCCCCACGGGAGTTGTTCTTTCTATAGAGCTTGCAAGGCAAGGATGTTCCTCCAGGCATTTGGTTGAGGACAGCCATGGTCCGGCACTCTCACACACCCCTCCCCCCAACCTCCCATCTTTTATATCCCTGTCATCCAGGAGCTGGTTGAGTTATATTAATTCTGTCCGCTAGGGTTGCCAATCCCCAGGTGGGGGCAGGGGATCCCCCGGTTTGGAGGCCCTCCCCCCGCTTCAGGGTCATCAGAAAGCGGGGGGGGGGGAATGTCTGCTGGGAACTCTATTATTCCCTATGGAGATTTATTCCCATAGAAAATCATGAATTGATCTGCGGGTATCTGGGGCTCTGGGGGGGGGCTGTTTTTTGGGGTAGAGGCACCAAATTTTCAGTAGAGCATCTAGTGCCTCTCCCCAAAATATCCCCCAAGTTTCAAAAAGATTGGACCAGGGGGTCCAATTCTATGAACCCCAAAAGAAGCTGCCCCTATCCTTCATTATTTCCTACAGAAGGAAGGCATTGAAAAGGTGTGCCGTCCCTTTAAATTGATGGCCAGAACTCCCTTTGGAGTTCAATGATGCTTGTCACAGCCTTGATCTTGGCTCCACCTCTAATGTCTCCTGGCTCCACCCCCAAAGTCTCCTGGCTCCACCCCCAAAGTCCTCAGATATGTCTTGATTTGGACTTGGCAACCCTACTGTCCGCCGTTTGATGTCATATTGTTTTCCTGTTAGTGCTGAATGTCACGATCTGTGTTGTGCTGTGCGAGAGAGGTCTAGTGTGGGCCTAGGGAGCCCGTGAGGCCTGTGTCTCGGTAGGAAGAGACAGCCTACAATCCCCAGAATGCTCGGTGCTAGTTTCAGCCAATCGGCATCCAAGTAGGCTCTGAGGGGAATAGTTTAAAAGCTGTCTCAGGAGGCAAAACACTGTTCTTTCCTCCTGAGAGGCCAAGCAGGCAGGACGGCTGCTGTTAAGGAGGAAGAGCCTCACTCTGAGGGAGAGAGTGAGCAGGCCAAGGCCTGGGGCCTAACAGACAAGGGACACCTAAGTTCAGTCACGTTAGGGACTTTATTTCCCTTCACCCACGTTACTATAGTTTTAAAGCACCTTATCTTTCATTCCCCCTTTATTGATTTTCCTGTTTAAAATAAACCTTTTTGTTCTTTGTTACTCTGCCTGGTCTACACGCCTGTTTTCTTGGCCAAAACAAGGGCTTAGGAGGGGACTCTGGGCCTTCCCAAGGGACCCTAATTCCAGAGTGGTGGCAGCATCACTGCTCATGAACAGTGAGCTACTGAAAAGCGGAATGCATCAAGCGAACATAAGAGAAGCCATGTTGGATCAGGCCAATGGCCCCTCCAGTCCAACACTCTGTGTCACAGAAGAACATAAGAGAAGCCATGTTGGATCAGGCCAGTGGCCCCTCCAGTCCAACACTCTGTGCCACATAAGAATATAAGAGAAGCCCTGTTGGATCAGGCCAGTGGCCCCTCCAGTCCAACACTCTGTGCCACATAAAAATATAAGAGAAGCCCTGTTGCATCAGGCCAATGCCCCATCCAGTCCAACACTCTGTGTCACAGAAGAACATAAGAGAAGCCATGTTGGATCAGGCCAGTGGCTCATCCAGTCCAACACTCTGTGTCACATAAGAACATAAGAGAAGCCATGTTGGATCAGGCCAGTGGCCCCTCCAGTCCAACACTCTGTGTCACATAAGAACATAAGAGAAGCCCTGTTGGATCAGGCCAGTGGCCCCTCCAGTCCAACACTCTGTGTCACAGAAGAACATAAGAGAAGCCATGTTGGATCAGGCCAATGCCCCATCCAGTCCAACACTCTGTGTCACACAGTGGCAAAAAATTTTATACACACACACACACTGTGGCTAATAGCCACTGATGGACCTGTGCTCCATATTTTTATCTAAACCCCTCTTGAAGATGGCCATGCTTGTGGCCGCCACCACCTCCTGTGGCAGTGAATTCCACATGTTAATCACCCTTTGGGAGAAGTACTTCCTTTTATCCGTTTTAACCTGGCTGCTCAGCAATTTCATCGAATGCCCACGAGTTCTTGTATTGTAAGAAAGGGAGACAAGTACTTCTTTCTCTACTTTCTCCATCCCATGCATTATCTTGTAAACCTCTATCGTGTCACCCCGCAGTCGACGTTTCTCCAAGCTAAAAAGTCCCAAGCGTTTCAACCTTTGTTCATAGGGAAAGTGTTCCAGCCCTTTAATCATTCTAGTTGCCCTTTTCTGGACTTTCTCCAATGCTATAATATCCTTTTTGAGGTGGCCTGCATAGATGCAGCGAAGGCCTGCATCTATGCAGATGTAAATGCGGGAATTAATTTAATTTAATTAATTAATTCTCGCATTAACATTCTGGGCCTTCCTAAGAGACCCTAATTCCAGAGTGGTGGCACCCCCATCTGCATCACGACACTGAATTATTCTAAAGTTGTTTTAACTCTTACTCATTGTCCATTTGCATGTTGTAAGCCACCCTGAGCCCTATTTTTAGGGAAGAGCGGCCAATACATTGAATTTAATAAATAAATAAAATCCATCTGTAAAGACTCTTGAAGCTTGGCGTAGTGGTTAAGAACAGCAGACTCTAATCTGAAGAATCAGGTTTGATTTCCTCTTCATGAAGCCTTCTGGGTGACCTCGGGCCAGTCACAGGTCTCTCAGAACTCTCCCTACCTCACCTACCTCCCAAGATGCCTGTTGTGGGGAAAGGAAGGGAAAGGTGACGGTAAGCCATTCCGAGACTGCTTAGGTAAGGAAAGGAAAGGTCCCCTGTGCCAGCACCAGCCGTTTCTGACTCTGGGGTGACGCTGCTTTCACGACGTTTTCACGGCAGACTTTTTACGGGGTGGTTTGCCATTGCCTTCCTCAGTCTTTTACACTTTCCCCCCAGCAAGCTGGGGTCTCATTTTACCAACCCCGGAAGGATGGAAGGCTGAGTCAACCTCGAGCTGGCTACCTGAAAACCCAGTTTCCACCGGGGATTGAACTCAGGTCGTGAGCAGAGCTTAGGACTGTAGTACTACAGCTTTACCACTCTGCGCACAGGGCTCTTCCTAAGTAAAGAAAAGCAGGGCATAAAAACCTACTCTTCTTCTTCTCAACTCAACCAGAGTATTTTGTTATAATTGCAGGGAACAGTAATGTCTTGGACCTCATGGAATCTGGGTGGACTATCCATATTCTTCCAGGGGTGATTCCCATTCTTTCAAGGAAATAGTCTTGTAATAAACACCTCCATGGCCACCAGCACAGAAGCTGAGGAGGCTCTTCAGAATCATGGTATAGAAAGAAAATACCCACCTTTCCTTGCTTCTTTGGGAGAAGAGACACTTCACCGCCTATCACCCTTAATCCAACTAAGTGAAAGGAGATCAAAGTTTCACTGTGTTAGGGTCACTGCGTTTTGATTTTCTGCCATCAAGCCGGAGCTGACTTAAGGAGACACCATAGGGTTTTCAAGGCAAAAAGATGCTGAGAACTGGTTTGCCGTTGCCTGCCTCTCCATCATGACTCTGGACAGAGCCGGTCCTGCCACGAGGCAAAATAGGCAATTGCCTTGGGGTGCCAGCTTTCTGGGGTGCTGAATTGGGCACCTGCATGTGACTCAGTGACGTTATCAGTGCACGGGGGGACGCCAGAAGTTAGCCTTAGCTTCCAAAACCTAACAAGATCAGGCTCGCCTGGGCTATCCAGGTCAGGTTTCATTATGTTTTAGGAGAATTCAGTTCTCTCTCTGGGACTTTCTGTCTGGAACTCTACGGCAGCGATGCCCTGTGTTCTTGGTGCTTGAGAGTGGCAACAGTGTGAGGACTTCTAGCCTGTCCTGGCCCCACTGATGGACCTCCTGATGGCCCCTGAGGTTTTGGCCACAGTGCGACAGAGTGTAGGACTGGATGGGCCATTGGCCTGATCCAACGTGGTTTCCTTATATTCCAGTTCATCCTTGCAACTGAACAAAGTGATATTTCTGAACTGAGTAGTCAGGATCACTTAGCATCTGCCAAGACCCAGATACCAAGGAGATAACTTTCTCCGAAGATTGGTGCTTGAGATGTTGCTGCTTATATGGACTTATTTTATGCCTCTCTGAAGAAGCACTAGAAAGAAACGAGTTCACAAGTCAACCATATTTGTCAGAGGCTTCTAATGCCCACTCCATCCTGGGGAAATCATCCGACAACCATTACATTATTTTGAAGCTTGAAGCACTTTATTCAAACTCTACTGCATCAGTAGAAGTACTTTTGCTCTAAGGAGTTGGAAACCGTCGCTATTCACCGCACCAAGAAGAAAAAGATATATAACACACACTTTATTGAACAGAAGCTATTAATTGTATTTCTCCTGTGATGTCGATGACGGTATTGGATTTATATCCCGCCTTCCACTCTGAATCTCAGAGCGGCTCACAATCTCCTTTACCTTCCCCTGTGAGGTGAGTGGGGCTGAGAGAGCTCTCCCAGAAGCTGCCCTTTCAAGGACGACTCCTATGAGAGCTGTGGCTGACCCAAGGCCATTCCAGCAGCTGCGAGTGGAGGAGCGGGGAATCAAACCCGGTTCTCCCAGACAAGAGTCCGTGCACTTAACCACTACACCAAACTGTTGATAAGTGTACGGCTATAAATTATTATCTATATGGCTCCTTAAATAGACAATACAGTTGATTAGTTGTTCATATTCATGTTTTTTTCTTATGCTTGTAAAACCCAAGCACTGGCAGAGGACTCTGTCAGCTCTGTCTGGGTCCTCTTCCTCCCGATGCCCACGTTCTCTCTCACACACACACAGCCAGATAGACAGGCTGCAAGAAGTTGCATGAGACACACACGAACAAATAAAGCTGCCCTATGCTGAATCAGACCCTTGGTCTATCAAAGTCAGTACTGTCTACTCAAAGTAGCATCTCTTCAGGGTTTCGGGTAAAAGTCACAGGACAACTTTCAAGATAGCACTGGGCTTAGAGGAGAAAACTGTGCAGAAAAGTTAAGGTCTGAAGAAGCGAGCCGTGACTCACGAAAGCTCATACCCTGCCACAAATTTTGTTAATCTTTAAGGTGATACTGGACTCTTGCTCTTTTCTACTGGGCAGAAGGGTGGTACCCTTCTAGTGGTAGAAGGGTAACTAGTGGCAACAGAGATGAAAAGACAAATCTCAACTTTCCATATTGTGGCAGCAACCTCTCTGGCAACATTGCAGTTATGGGCACACAGAACTGGGGGGCACTGGGGAGGGAAAGGGCCCGTGAAGGGGGTCTCACTGTAGATTTATTAGCTGCAGCTGGTCCTGGCTTCAGAAACACATTCCATGAACTGGCACCGTTCTTTAACTTCTCAACCCAGACAAAGGCTGCAAAGGAATAAGACACTGGGCTGGCTGGCAAGCTTGGAAGAAAAAGTATTTCATTGCAAAAGTGAGGGAGAAAATCAGAGTCATATGCGGTTTCTCTTTGCTGTCTGGCACCAAGAGGGATTTCCTCTGTACCTTGGCTTTGTTTTATACTCTCCGTGAATTCTAAAGGTGGCCTTCTCTTTCTGTTGTTCTTTAGAATATCAAATAGCCCAGGGATGGCCAAACTTGCTTTACACAAGAGCACATAGAATAAACATCAGATGTTTGAGAACCACAAGACATGAACGTCAGATGTTTGAGAGCCACAAGACGTGAACGTCGGATGTTTGAGAGCCACAAGACGTGAACGTCAGATGTTTGAGAGCCACAAGACGTGAACGTCAGATGTTTGAGAGCCACAAGACGTGAACGTCAGATGTTTGAGAGCAACAGGACAGGATGGAAGGAAGGACGTATGGAAGGACGGAAGGAAGGCAAATAGATGGGAGAAGGGAGGGAAAGGTGGAAAGAAAGCAACTTCAACTTTAAATGCATTCTCTAAGCCACCAGCTGGCTTGGAGTAGTGATTTAAAGAGAGAAGTGCCTTTTCCAAGCTGGCCACCAGGGTGGTGGGGGCTTCAAGAGCCACACAATAAGCGTGAAAGAGCCACATGTGGCTCCCGAGCCACAGTTTGACCACCCCTGAAATAGCCCAACACTCTGCTTCAGCTGTAGTTTCTGCGACCGGAACTACAATGTACCAGCTGCGAAATACTCAATATTTACGTCAACTCAAGTTTTAGGGGGTTTGCCCCCTTACTCCTTTGGGCTTTCCTTCAGGCTGGAAGAGATCTTGCTTTAAAGCGAGACTGGGACAATCCAATGTAACATCTTGTCAGAGCCATGTGAAGCTTTTACAAGGAAGTCTTCGATAAGACATTTCCGGCAATGGCCTACTAATGCTGCACACTGACAGCAAGGCAGAAGTCAACAGGAGGCTTTCTCGGTTTATTTTAGGAGCAGGGTCACTCTCCCACTAGGAGAGCCAGTTTGGTGTAGTGGTTAAGGGTGCGGACTCTTATCTGGAAGAACCGGGTTTGATTCCCCACTCCTCCACTTGCACCTGCTAGCATGGCCGTGGGTCAGCCATAGCTCTGGCAGAGGTTGTCCTTGAAAGGGCAGCTGCTGTGAGAGCCCTCTCCAGCCCCACCCACCTCACAGGGTGTCTGTTGTGGGGGAGGAAGGGAAATGAGATTGTGAGCTGCTCTGAGACTCTTCGGAGTGGAGGGCGGGATATAAATCCAATATCTTCTTCATCTTCTTAGGCAAATTAGGCATTTTCCTAGAGCGCCGGGCTGGGGAGGGTGCCAAATTGAGCCATCCCAGCCCGGCACAATAGGCAAATGCCCAGATGTTCCTGCCTGCACTGGCCTGGCACTGCCCTGCCTGCTCTCTGATAAATCCGATCATCAGAGAGCGAGCGGGGAGAGTGCCTGGCCAGCACACACTCTCTGTAGCATTCTTGGAGCATCCTCCGCTTTGGGGCAGAAGATGCTTGGAGAGTGCTACAGAGACTGAGCGCTGGTCAGGCACCCTCCCTGTCCGCTCTCTGACGATCGGAGTAATCAGAGGCTGGGCTGGGAGAGTGCCTAGACGGTGCACATTTTGACGGGGGGGGGGGGGGGCTGGAGGCGGGGGGGGGGGGGCAGGGACACGGCAAACCTGCCTGGGGCACCCCGCACCCTAGGGCCGGCCCTGTTTAGGAGTGCCACAGGCAAAACCCTGAATCAGCCAACACTTAACTGAGCGGCACAAAGTTTGCTTCTCAAAAAGATGCATTTTCGTTGGGTAATTACAAGATTTAACAAATGTAAAACTTACATAAGAATGCAGGAGGAGCCCTGCTGGATTAGACCAATGGTCCACCTAGTCCAGCATCCTGTCTCCCACAGGGGCCGACCAGTTCCTCTGGAGGGCCAACAACAGGGCCACCTGGCTTTGGGATTTAGAGGTTTAGTGCCTCTGAATGTGGAGGATCCCCTCAGTCATCTTGGCTAGTAACTGCTGAGAGACCTACCCTGCATGGATCTAATCCGTTTTTAAAAGCTGTTTATTCCTGCGGCCATCACGACATCCTCTGGCAGCAAATTCCACATTCTAATCATTCTCTGTGTAAAGTGGTATTTCCTTTCATCCGTCTTGAACCTACTGCCCAGCTTCATTGGATGCCCCTGAGGCTACATACTGCTCTGCCATTCTTTCCCACTACAAAGTGCAAATCATGCCCACCAGTGAGATCATAGAGAATGCCACAAGAAGTGTGGGGTTTTTTAAAAAAAAATCATTACTTGTACCCCAATAATTGAGCAAATTGAAAATTATTAAGTGCTGCCATATTTCGAAAGCAGAGAGGGGGTCACTTAACTTGTAGGAGAACCAGTTTGGCGTTGTGGTTAAGAATGCAAACTCTAATCTGGGAGAACCAGGTTTGATTCCCCACTCTCCTCCCCCATGCAGCCAGCTGGGTGACCTTGGGTCAGTCACAATTCTCTCAGAGCTGTTCTCTCAGAGCTCTCTCAGCTCCACCTACCTCACAGGGTGTCGTGGGGAGAGGAAGGGAACGATTGTAAACAACTCTGAGTGAAGGGCGGGGTATAAATCCAATCTCTTCTTCTTCTTAAAGTGTAATCCTACACAGAATTACCGTAGTTGCCAGGAAACAATGGGTTTAGACTGGAGTAGGGGTGGCCAACGGTAGCTCTCCAGATGTTTTTTGCCTACAACTCCCATCAG
The DNA here is from genome assembly GCF_032191835.1 of Heteronotia binoei. Classification (NCBI taxonomy): domain Eukaryota; kingdom Metazoa; phylum Chordata; class Lepidosauria; order Squamata; family Gekkonidae; genus Heteronotia; species Heteronotia binoei. The sequence goes on from NC_083237.1 coordinate 61,089,990, forward strand.
TCCCAGCCAGCATGGCCAATGGCTGGGGCTGATGGGAGTTGTAGGCAAAAAAAACATCTGGAGAGCTACCATTGGCCACCCCTGATTTCTATTCATGCCTGAATGAGAGCAGAATATAAAAGTCTAGGAGTATGACCCAAGGCGTTCCTGACTCAAACCATTACTGCAACAGCAAATGCATTAGGAGAGTCTTTGAAGTACCTTTTCCTTCTACTTTTCCTCCAAGGAGCTCAGAGAAATGCATATGGTTCTCCTTTCCTTCGCAGCCCTGTGAAGTAGGCCAAAAGAGTAACTGGTTCATAGCCACCCAGTGAATCCCATGGCAGAGTGAGAATCTGAACTCAGATCTGACACTATAATCGCTACAGTACACTGGCTCCTTTAGTCAACCTAGGATCTCTTATCCGCTCTTCCACCCTACAGCATGCTGGACTATATAGGAAGCTGTTTAAACAGCCTACAAGCACTATACTTAATACTACTTAATATTTATAATCAAGCAGCCCAAATTATTCCAAGTCTGTTTTCTCTCTAAACAGTACAGCTATAACCACAGATTAGGAAAGATCACAGCACATACAACAGTTATTTAAAAATGTCGAAGAACAACAGATGATCCCAGAAGGCCTTTCTAGCCTGAAATTTTATGATCTCATCCTTCCTCATTGCTTTCACTTACAAATCATCAATGTTACCATCACGTCAATATAGTTGCTTATTCATAATTACTGTTATTAGTTTTAATCTCATTAAAAAGAAAGACAACTGTGGCAAAAAAATCTAGAATAAAGGGCATTTCTAAATTAATCCCCAGCAGCACAACACCTTTTTAAATGCAAATTCTGTTGGTAGACAAAAGAGGAATTTTTTCTCTCCATCCCCACCCAAAACTACAGAAGCATACTACAGTCTTCACCCAATGAGAACTGCACTGTGCATCCATGGATTCTAGCCTAGCAGGGGCGTGACCAGCTGCCGCCGTTCTACTGATCCATTTTTTTCCTTCGAGAAAAATCATTTTAAAAAGGGGGAGTGGAATAAACAATGAAAGCAGAGAATAATCATGCAGCGGACCTTCCTGTGGCTGTTGATTCTCTAGAAAGCAGAGCCCAGAAAACAAAACCAAGCTCTCCATTTTGCACCTCTAGATCCAAGAGAAACATCTGGCCAGATCTTTTATTCTGTGCACAGCAGTCAACATCTGTAATAACGCGAGTCAGACAATTCCAGTCCAGGAGAGAGAAGAGCCGTTTGCAGCCTCCTTCAGCTTCCTTCCGCAGTCACACCCAGGAATTTATCGCACAAATGCCATAATATTTAATGTCCTCGTGCAACAAAAGCAACACACCTCCCAGGATAGAAGACTTGCGATAACCTTACACAGAGTCCCTCGCATCCTCAATTTTCCAAAAGGAAAAGCTGTTCACGCAAAAGACCTTATTCCTTTTTTAAACAGTCTGTCCCGCCCCCCCCCATCATAATTCTCTAAGCAATATTGTAGGTATGCCACGGACTGCAAAACATGGCACCGGAGATGCAAGGCGGGGGGGGGGGGGAGAAAGCCCCATCCTTTTTTTATCCAAGATCCACACCTACTGCAGCACCAACAACCTATCATCTCCACCATCGCCTCCACAATCCAAACCAGCCTTCCAAACAGGAACCCAAACCTGGAAGGAGACCGAGAGGAGGAGGCGGCTACAAGCAGTCGGGGATGGGAAGGGGTCAGGCAGACAGAGGCATCCTTCAAATTCGCTGGCAAACCTCCCCCCACACCCTCCCCCCACCCAAGTGCAGCAATGGACAGAGGTAATCTGGAACACCGGCAAAGCAGAAGGGATTTATGGGACAAGACGGCAACCATTCCCATTTTGGAAGAAGGCAGGCTTCCCCAAAAAGCAAAAAAAGGCAGGCTTCACAAATGGCAAAAATATGTTAACGTTGCCTTTCAAACCATACGGAACGTTGCAGCTTATTTTAAATAGATCAAGAATAAAGTTTCTTTCAAAAGAAAAGGCTCAGCTGCAAGCTTTGGGCACCTTCTCCTAGCAGCCCAGCCTCCCCTTTAAGGTACCAGGAGACACACCCCTGCCGCTGTCACCCCGATTTTGCCTTGCAAGAACCACCAGCGCGGAAGGGATGGGAAAGGAGCCCCCAACAGCCAGGCAAGGAACGCCTCGTTCGCCCCGAGGCGAGGGGGCAAGCGCGTTAATTCCTTGGCAAGGGGGGGGGGGGCTTCTCTCTTGCAAAAGGGAGGGAGGGAGGGGCGCGGCGACAAGGCGAAGCGATTGCAAGCCGGCCGGGTCCCATGCAAAAAAAAAAAAAAGCACCGTTCCGCCAAGCGCCAGCCTTTGCAAACGCCAACGCGACGCCTCCCCTCCGGCCATGGCGAGCGCCTTCGCGGCGCAAATGCACGCACCTGGGCGCTGCGCGCGGCTTCCCTCCTCCCCGTGCAAAAAAAAGCCCCAGCGCCTCCGAAGGGAGCCGGCTTTGGCAGGCCGAAGAACGGCTTGCACCGGAGCTCCGTGCAAGCCTCCCTTACCTGACGCCGCGCCGGCTTTAACGCTGCTGCTGCTGCTGCAGGGAGAAGCTCGCCGGAGAGTCTCGCTCACCAAAGCCGGGAGGAGGAGGAGGGGGGAGTGACAGGCGAGGGGAGGCAGCGGGGGACGGAGCGCGCCCAGCCAGCCTCGGGGGCGCGCGCGCCAGCTCCGGAACCTTCGCAAGCCGCCGCTGGTTGCAAGCGCGCTCCAACCACGGCCCTGCCCTCCTTTTCCCCGGGCTTGCTCCAGCGTCGGCGCGCAGGCGCGGGATCCTCGCCCGGCTCCTCTTTCGCACGCCTCCCTACAGGGCGGGAGGCGCATGCGCAAAGGCTGGGCACCCCCTCCCCAACCCCTGTCCCTTTGTCTTTGGGAAAAAAAGGCGAGCTCGGCTGCGGGAGAGGCGCAGGGACGCGCCGCCCGGATCCACCGCCTGGAAAATGGGGTGTTCTTAGGCTGGCGCGTGGGAGCGCGGCCCGCAGATCCTGTGCTTGTTTGCTGCGGGTGCTAAAAACAAAATGCAATGTTGGAACTCTCTGTCTGGGGCAGTGATGCTCTGGGGCAGTGATGCTCTGTAGTCTGGGGCTTGGGGCAGGCGGGGGGCACGGTGGAAGGGCTTCTAGCTCCACTGGTGGACCTCTGGATGGCGCTTGGGGGTTTTGGACCGCTGTGTGACACAGAGTGTTGGACTGGATGAGCCATTGGCCTGATCCAGCATAGCTTCTCTTATGTTCTTATGTGACACAGAGTGTTGGACTGGATGGGCCACTGGCCTGATCCAACAGGGCTTCTCTTATGTTCTTATGCGACACAGAGTGTTGGACTGGATGGGCCATTGGCCTGATCCAACAGGGCTTCTCTTATGTTCTTATGTGACACAGAGGGTTGGACTGGATGGGCCACTGGCCTGATCCAACATGGCTTCTCTTATGTTCTTATGTGACACAGAGTGTTGGACTGGATGGGCCACTGGCCTGATCCAACAGGGCTTCTCTTATGTTCTTATGCGACACAGAGTGTTGGACTGGATGGGCCATTGGCCTGATCCAACAGGGCTTCTCTTATGTTCTTATGCGACACAGAGTGTTGGACTGGATGGGCCATTGGCCTGATCCAACAGGGCTTCTCTTATGTTCTTCTGTGACACAGAGTGTTGGACTGGATGGGCCACTGGCCTGATCCAACAGGGCTTCTCTTATGTACTTATGTGACACAGAGTGTTGGACTGGATGGGCCATTGGCCTGATCCAACATGGCTTCTCTTATGTTCTTATGTGACACAGAGTGTTGGACTGGATGGGCCATTGGCCTGACCCAGCATAGCTTCTCTTATGTTCTTATGTGACACAGCGTGTTGGACTGGATGGGCCATTGGCCTGATCCAACAGGGCTTCTCTTAGGTTCTTATGCGACACAGAGTGTTGAACTGGATGGGCCATTGGCCTGACCCAGCATAGCTTCTCTGATGTTCTTAAGACAGGAGGTTGGGTGCGAAAGCGAGAATGGAATTGTGTTGGTCTTTTATGGTCGCCGCTAGCTAGACTCCTGTTTTGTTCTAAGTAGGGGGGGGGGGGTAATGGTCAGATGCCCTCTTTGTAAAGGATGCCTCCTCTTTTGTGGGTATGTCCATCTTCTTTTAGGCTCTTCTTTAAAAATAAAATGAGGGAAAGATCGTAGGGGTCGTTTTGTAGGGGGGGGGCGAAGTGCAGGAGCTCCGCCCCAGGATCTGTGGGGAGAGAACACCCCACTGCATGCAGAACCTGGCTGGAGGTTCAGGAGCTGTGCTCCTGTGCGCTCCTGCTGAATTCAAGCTCTGGAAAGGTCCTCTTTTTGGGTCGGGAGGTTAGGAATATTCCCAGTTAGTACTAGCAGTTATCGCATCTTAAATAGTGGTGGGGGGGGGGGGGGATTTGTCATAGACGTCATCATTTGTTTAAAGAAGTCAGTCGGGAAATATGCCCTCTTTTTTGCATTTCAAAAGATGGTAACCCTGTAACGCTTTCCTCTGTTATATACATTCTAATTTCCATCTGACGGTCCTTATTAAACAATGATCGCTTTTGAAGCAGTCTGCACTGAGTGCGTGGAAAGAAAGAGCTGTTTGAAAGGAGGGAAGAGAAGCAGCACGCTCTGGGGGTAAACTGGAGCAACCTGCCGGCTTTTGCAATAGGTTACCGTACTTAACGGTTCAAAATGGACTTCGCCATCTGCAGTGCATGAAATGGCTGGCCATGTGCGCTAGATAATGCTTCACAGCCCGATTCTACGTGTCTTTACGGTAAAGTAAGTCGCCCTGAGATTACACCCAGATTCTAGCGTATAGGAGAGCAGCCTCAGTTCTTGCATATGCATTAATACGAATAGATGCAAAAGGCAACATGTATTACAGGGTGGCCAGTGGTAGCTCTCTGGATGTTTTTTGCCTACAACTCCCATGGCATGACCAATGGCTGGGGCTGATGGGAGTTGTAGGCAAAAAACATCTGGAGAGCTACCGTTGGCCACTCTGATGTATTAGGACCGCCCCCCCCCCCCGTACACTGAATCATAGAATCATAGCATTGGAAGGGACCTCCAATCCCCTGCACAATGCAGGAAACTCACAAATACCTCTGTTTAAAAAACTCCAAGGAAAGAGAGCCCACCACCTCCCGAGGAAGCGTGTCCCACTGAGTTACCGCTTGAACGGTCAGGAAGTTCTTCCTAATGTTGAGCCGGAAACGCTTTTGATTTAATTTCAATCTGTTGGTTCTAGTCCTACCTTTTGGGGCCAGAGAAAACAATTCCACCCCATCCTCTATATGACAGCCCTTCAAGTACTTGAAGATGGTGATCATATGAGATACAGCATCAAAAGTTTCAAGGAGCAGGTTGGAAACATATATGCCAACCAGGAGTCATGGAAAGAGAGGTACTGGAGCTCATTAGCAGAACTAATTTGCATATGTCACGACGAACATTTGGTGATTTATACTATCACTGCTGCTAGAATTTTAATAGCCAAATATTTGAAGAAAGGGAATTGCCCAAATTTGGAGGAATTGGTGGGGAAAGTGCTTTTTGCCGCTGAGGCAGATATACTTTCAGCACTTCTGAAAGGGCAGGCGAAACCAGTAGCAAGTAATAAATGGAAGAAATTGTACAGATGGATTGAAAGGAAGACAGAAGGGAAAGAAGGGGGGGGGGGGGAAATTAGGTTAAAGAGGAATTTATGTTATGATAATAATCTACTTTATTTAAAAGTGATAATTAACGTGTTGTTTGAATCCACTTTCACTCTCTGTTTTTTTGTTTTATGTTTCATGTATAGGGATTACTCAGAATTACCCAGATGAATGTTTAACTCTTTTGTTAAGATCGTTTGTTTATTCTCAATAAAGTTATAAAATTAAAAAAAAATATTTGTGTTTCCAGAACAGCATGAAGGTAGCATTAGCTACATGAAAGCGATTAAAGGATAGTTTTGTTCATGGGAGAAGGGGTGTGTGTGTGTAATGTTCAGTAATTTGTTTCATCTTCTATGTTAGTACCAGGATAATCTGGAGTAGTTATGGTCCAGATTTTCCTCAGGGCTGGTCAGAGTCCCACGACCCTAGATCACATATACAACTGAGGAATGGATAAGAAACCCAATAAAATTTCTTGAGTGTTTTCAGCTAATATGGCTTAGCTGGTGAGTGGGCTGTTGTTGGTGATGTACCCACAAGATGTTTTCCACCATAGACAATTAACTGACTTGAGCCCAGAGAGACCTTAGTTTGCTCTTTCTATGGGTTGATGTCAACTTTCCCATTTCCAGCCCAGCAAGTTCAGCCTTGTTCGAAGGACTCATTAGCATGGGAGCTGTCCAAAGGGGACAGATTCAAAGCCTGGAAAGAAGATGAACTGTGGAGCTGTCCAGGCAGTCCTGAGGCAAGAAATTGGTGTGAGGAGATGCTATAGCAATGCGTCTTTGCCCCACCCTTTCTGATGTCCTCAATGGGGACTTCACATCAGGAGACTCAGCACTCAGTTCCCTCCTCAACAGTAGGGCTATTGTGTGGGATGCCCCAAACTGCTAGATTCAGGAGTCCCAAACTTTTGAACCTGTGGGCAGTTTTGGAATTCTGACCCAGCATGGTGGGCACAACCCCAAAATGGCTGTCACAGAGGCAGTAGAGCCAGACACAAAATGGCTGCCACAGTTTACCTCCCTTGTACTGTGTGACGGCTACTGCCAAAGTAATGTTCATGCAACTAATAAAGTCTTCAGTGGCCAATCGCTTTCTGAAAACATTGGCACGTGCCAGGGAAAGTTTCCGTGGGCACCAGGGCACGCACTGGAAACACGCTGGGAAACCCTGTGATAGATGCACATTTCATCATTGAGATTCATACATTGAGAGTGCCAGTTTGGTGTAGTAGTTAAGCATGTGGACTCTTATCTGAGAGAACCGAGTTTGATTCCCCACTCCTCCACTTGCACCTGCTGGAATGGCCTTGGGTCAGCCATAGCTCTGGCAGAACTGTCCTTGAAAGGGCGAGAGCTCTCTCAGCCCCACCTACCTCACAAGGTGTCTGTTGTTGGGGGGAGAAGGTAAAGGAGATTGTGAGCCGCTCTGAGACTCTTCGGAGTGAAGGGCGGGATATAAATCCAATATCTTCATCTACCTCACAGGGTGTCTGTTGTGGGGGAGGAAGGTAAAGGAGATTGTGAGCCGCTCTGAGACTCTTCGGAGTGGAGGGCGGGATATAAATCCAATATCTTCATCTACCTCACAGGGTGTCTGTTGTGGGGGAGGAAGGGAAAGGAGATTGTGAGCCGCTCTGAGACTCTTCGGAGTGAAGGGCGGATATAAATCCAATATCTTCATCTACCTCACAGGGTGTCTGTTGTGGGGGAGGAAGGTAAAGGAGATTGTGAGCCGCTCTGAGACTCTTCGGAGTGGAGGGCGGGATATAAATCCAATATCTTCATCTACCTCACAGGGTGTCTGTTGTGGGGTAGGAAGGTAAAGGAGATTGTGAGCCACTCTGAGACTCTTCGGAGTGGAGGGCGGGATATAAATACAATATCTTCATCTACCTCACAGGGTGTCTGTTGTGGGGTAGGAAGGTAAAGGAGATTGTGAGCCGCTCTGAGACTCTTTGGAGTGGAGGGCGGGATATAAATCCAATATCTTCATCTACCTCACAGGGTATCTGTTGTAGGGGGGGAGGTAAAGGAGATTGTGAGCCGCTCTGAGACTCTTCGTAGTGGGATATAAATCCAATATCTTCAACCTTGGGTCAGTCATAATGCTCTCAGAGCTGTTCTCTCAAGAGCAGTTCTCTCAGAGCTCTCTCTCAGAGCTCCCCACCTGCCTCACAGGATGTCTGTTGTGGGGAGAGGAAAGAGACTCCGAGTGGGGTATAGATTTAACTCTTCTTCTTCTCTTCTTCCTCCTCTTCCTCAGACAAACTGGAAAAAAATGCTAACCTAAATGTACCACCATGTAGTAGAATCTTGCATGGCCACATTCAGGTTGTGGCCAGTGAAAATGGAGGGAGGGAGCAGGGAGTTAACACTGGTTAGCTAGCAGGCAGTCTAGAGGCTCTTCACTCACACCAGCAATAAATTTGAATCCAGACGAAACCAGCCAATCCCATGTATTCCACATTCCTCACAGCCTTCATGTTGTTCCTCAGGATCTCTTATCCTCACAGGAGTGGGGGTCATCGGATTACAGTGAGAGGGTGACGGCAGGAAAATCCCATTCCACAGACGGAAAAGTTTATGGATGCGCCCCATAAACTTGAACTTCAGTAGCTAATCTTATGTGGATTAGTGAATGGATGAGATAACAAGATAAATCATTTTGATCAGCCAAACAAGAATTACTTTAGAGAACTCTTTCATGCACTTGGCTTTGGCTACAACCTCTTGATAAAAAGCTATTCTGTCACTGTGACCAGTATTCCTCTGAGCTGAATTAGTGTGAGCTCACACATTCTTGTCAGCTCAGTAAAAATGGCCCTAGAGCAAACTAATTTATACAATAGCTCACAACTTTAATGGCAGTAGCTCACAAAGCAGAATTTTTGCTCACAAGACTTTGTTTAACTTAGATATATCATGTATAATGATATGACGAAGATCTGGGATAAGTTTAGTAGTAAACTCACATATTGGGGTTGCTACCTACATTTTTGCTGATCGCTGTTAAACAAAGTACTATCTATAGGTAAATAAAATATTTCAGGACATGGATTTCAAAGTTCCCATTGTTCAATTTTTATTTAAAACGGGTTTTCAACATTGAGTTTTGGGGATGGAATATTTGCTACCTCTTTTTCTTTCTATGCAACTTAGTGTCCCGTTTTGGAAACAGAGCCCGTAGCCTGCAGTTACTTAAGTTCCTTTGCACCCTTCAGCAGGTGACAGAAACCAACTCACCTTCTTTGGGGGCTCATAGAATTGGACCCCCTGGTCCAATATTTTTGAAACTTGGATCATATTTTGGAGAGAGGCACTGGATGCTATGCTGAAAATCTGGTGCATCTATCTAAAAAAACAGCTCTCCCCCCTAGAGCCCCAGTTACCCACATTTATAATATCCTATGGGAATTGGTCTGGACTGCCCAGCAGACATTTCGCTCCCCCCCCCCCCCCCGCTTTCTGATGACCTTGAAACAGGGGAGGGGCCTCCAAACCAGGGTATCCCCTGCCCCACCTGGGGGGAAGGAGTGGAAAGGTGAACTCTATGGTATTATACCCCACTGATGTCCCTCCCTTCCCCAAATCCTTAAATTCCACCCCCCCTCCTAATATCCAGGTATTTCTCAACCCAGAGCTAGCAGCCCTATCAGCAAGGGAATGCTCACCTTTAAACCTGAATGAATTTCATCACAACCTGAAAACTACACTCACCTCACGTTTAACCACTCTTCTAGACATATATATTTAACATATATGAAACCCATCTTCTACTATATTTTAATGTATTTTTTTCCTAATGGCAAACTAGAATGATGTATATATTTATGTTACATGTTAAAAGGTAAATTAGTTGGACAGGAAAAACTTCTGGAAAGAAATGCCTTCTTTTTGACCCAGATTTATTAGCAGTAGAATAATTAACAGGCATTCTCACATTCGGACATGTTACTGTTTTATGGTTTCCCACGCTAATTCAACCCAGATCAAAGGTTTTCCGAATTTGTTAATTTTACTGTTCTGCTATTGGATTTTAACTTTGTACCACTTGGCATTCCAAACCCCACCAGCTATATGTGTCTCTGCTTACTGTACCTCATTCCTGAAGAAGTGTGCATGCACAAGAAAGCTTACATTCTGAATAAAACTAAGTTGGTCTTAAAGATGCAACTGACTCCTATTTTGTTCTACTACTTCAGACCAACACAGCTGCCTATTTGGATCACTCTCCTAGAGTGATGTTTCCTTTCATAGAATCATAGATCTGGAAGGGACCACCAGGGACATCCAGGCCAACCCCCTGCACAATGCAGGAAATTCACAAATACATCCCCTTAAATTCACAGGATCTTCATGGCTGTCAGAGGGCCATCTAGCCTCTGTTTAAAAACCTCCAAGGAAGGAGAGCCCACCACCTACCGAGGAAGCCTGTTCCACTGAGGAACCACTCTAACGGTCAGGAAGTTCTTCCTAATGTTGAGCCGGAAACTCTTTTGATTTAATTTCAACCCACTGGTTCTGGTCCTACCTTCTGGGGCCACAGAAAACAATTCCACCCCATCCTCTATATGATCCTATCACCTTTCAGCCGCCTCCTCTCCAGGCTAAACATGCCCAGCTCCTTCAACCTTTCTTCATAGGCCTTGGTATCCAGACCCCTCACCATCTTTGTCACTCTCCTCTAGTGACATTCCAGCCAGCTAGACAACCAACCTCCTTAAAAGCAAGGAATTTGTAGACCTAGCACACAACATACATTTCCTCACAGAGTAATAGCCATGTCGTAATCTTGCACACCACATGAAAATCTCACACAACGCCACATTAAAATCCAGTATTCTAAAAGATGCCACATACCCAATTATTGTTCTTATAAACTATCATCGGAACTCCGGATCAGAATCACTGTCAGAGCTGAACGATACATGGTCTCTTTTGTTTACCTTAGCAAAGTTTCCTCGGCCGACTTTTTTTCCTGCGATTTAGCTTTTAAAATCTCTGCAGACTCTTAAAAAATTCTCCGCTGGCAGATTTCAGTCTTGGAGATGACGATCCCTTTGCTCGGTGTGCGGGGAAGACTCTCACAAGGTGTTGGGATGTTTCGGGTACCCGTCAACCTGCAGGCGATATGGATCCCACTCAGTAGCTATATAGCACTTGGTTGCTATGATTTGTCGGAAAAAGCAGACATCCCTATGGTTCTAAGCTGAACAATGTTACCCAGTAAATGTAACACAGAGCCCCCACTCGATGGCCTGAAAGCAACACTCTCCCCATTGTATAGATGGACAAACAAAGGGTTAAGTGACTCCCCGAAGGTTCCACAAAGTGTCTGTGACAGAACTGCCCGCCTAAGGTACCAGTATGGCCTCCGTTGCCATAGCAGCCAGCGACACAACCAACCTCACAATTGATGCACTGACAGTCTCCCTTGGTGGCGTTATCTTCCATCGTACTCGAGAGGAAAGGGCAACGGCTGCATGAACCCAAAACCTGCAAAAATAAAAATGCCACGTATAGACACAAGCAGGGATGGTTCCAGGTTTCATAGGGTCCTGGGCAGTTAGTACCCAGGGGACCCTTCCCCTTCTTGGCTTGTCACGATGCCTGTCCCACCAGCCTGCACTCTCCTCCCCGAGCATAAAGGAGCCAGTGCCAAACCAGAAAGGAATAGGGTTGCTAATCCCCAGGTGGGGCAGGGGATCCCCTGGTTTGGAGGCCCTTCCCCCATTTCAGGGTCATCAGAAAGCGGGGGGGGGGGGAAGGGAAATGTCTGCTGGGCAGTCCAGACCAATTCCCATAGAAATGTGGGTAACTGGGGCTCTAGGGGGGAGAGCTGGAAATAGCTGGGGACTTTGGGGGGTGGAGCCAGGAGCAAGGTTGTGACAAGCACCATTGAACTCCAAAGGGAGATCTGGCCATAACATTTAAAGGGACCACACACCTTTTCAATGCCTTCCCTCCACTGGAAATAATGAATGATGGGACACCTTCTTTTGGGGCTCATAGAATTGGACCCCCTGGTCCAATCTTTTTGAAACTTGGGGTGTGTTTGGGATAGAGGCACCAGATGCTAGCCTCAAAAACACAGCGCCCCCCTCGATCAATTCTCCATTATACCTTATGGGAGTCTGTCTCCCTAGGGAATGATGGAGTGTACAACAGACATTTCTCTCCCCCCTCCTCGCTTTCTGATGACCCTGAAGGGGGGGGCACCAAACCGGGGGATCCCCTGCCCCACCTGAACATATGAACATATGAAGCTACCTTATACTGAATCAGACCTTTGGTCCATCAAAGTCAGTCTTGTCTTCTCAGACTGGCAGTGGCTCTCCATGGTCTCAAGCTGAGGTTTTTCACACCTATTTGCCTGGACCCTTTTTTGGAGATGCCAGGGATTGAACCTGGGACCTTCTGCTTCCCAAGCAGATGCTCTACCACTGAGCCACCGTCCCTGGGGATTAGTAAAGCAAAAAAACCCACTGCGTAACTAAATTGTTGCAATTAGGTTTGCCAATCCCCAGGTGGGGGCAGGGGATCCCCCGGTTTGGAGGCCCTCCCCCCCGCTTCAGGGTCGTTAGAAAGCGGGGGGAGGGGAGGGAAATGTCTGCTGGGAACTCTATTATTCCCTATGGAGATTTATTCCCATAGAAAATCATGGAGAATTGATCTGTGGGTATCTGGGGCTCTGGGGGGGGCTGTTTTTTGGGCTAGAGGCACCAAATTTTCAGTATAGCATCTAGTGCCTCTCCCCAAAGTACCCCCCCAAGTTTCAAAAAGATTGGACCAGGGGGTCCAATTCTATGAGCCCCAAAAGAAGGTGCCCCTATCCTTCATTATTTCCTATGGAAGGAAGGAATTGAAAAGGTGTGCCGTCCCTTTAAATGTGATGGCCAGAACTCCCCTTTGGAGTTCAATGATGCTTGTCACAGCCTTGATCTTGGCTCCACCCCTAATGTCTCCTGGCTCCACCCCCAAAGTCTCCTGGCTCCACCCCCAAAGTCCCCAGATATTTCTTGAATTGGACTTGGCAACCCTAGTTGCAATATAATACTGAATATAGTTCCTGGAACAATATCTAAGTAAAGAGCGTTTGTGCACTTATATTGCAACATACAGTTACGCAGTTTTTTCCCCCTTTACTAATCTGTACACGGCTGTTTCCTATTTGATTATTTTCCCACCTGGGGATTGGCAACCCAACTCTACCCCGCGGGACGCCTCTGTTATTCTGCGGCCCCGGGAGAACAGCGCTGCGCCTTTAAGACCTGCTCCTCGGAGAGACCGCTCTATCCCTCGCGTCTCTGTGACCCTTCACAATGAGGCGGAAGGCTGGTTCCGCTCCGCACCGGAAGTAGCGGCGGGGGGCCTCTCTATGGCCTTTCCTCCCCAGAGTTCTTTGCGTGTCCTTAATAGGAAGCGTCGCCGGCGCCGCTGCGGGGGGGATCGTCGCGTGTGCTTCCCCGGGCGTGCAGCCTCCTCCGCGACGGCCCCTCTCCCACTGACCTCGTCGGGCAAGGAAGGGCAGCGGATGGGCCTACAGTCCCAAGCGCCGGTGATGCATTTCTTGGCCGGTCGATGGAAGCAAGCAGCCAACACGCACGTGGCTGGGAAGGGAAGGTGAGTGGCGGGCGGGGGACTGGGGTGCAGTGTTCCCTCTAAGCCAGGGCTGGCCGAACTTGCTTAGTGTAAGAGCCACATGGAATAAATGTCAGATCTTTTTTTCAGATCCACAAGACATGACCGTCAAATGTTTGAGAGGCGCAGGAAGGGAGAGGTAGAAAGAAAGCAACTTTAAATGCACTTTTCCAAGGCGCTGGCTGACTTGGCTTGGATAAGTGATTTAAAGACACAAATGCCTTCTCCGAGCCACCCGATGAGGCGGTGGGGGCTTCCAAGAGCCACACGATAGGTGTGAAAGAGCCCCATGTGGCTCCCGAGCAATGTTCCCTCTAAGGTGAGTTAGTGTGATCTAGCTTACAATTTCTTAGCTTCCAGCTCACACCTTTTTGTCTCAGCTCAGGAAAAATGGCCCCAGAACTAACTAATTTATGCAGCAGCTCACAACTTTAATGCCTGTAGCTCACAAAGTAGAATTTTTGCTCACAAGAGTCCACAGCTTAGAGGGAACATTGCTCCCGAGCCTGCTTTTGTCCCCAGCAGGGCTCCAAAGTGGCTAACGAAGTCATGAGTGTGCATGCACACAAAAGCTTATATGCAGTAAAACGTTGTTTGTCTTAAAGCTGTCGGAAAGTGTAGATGACTGGGGAAGGCAGCGGCAAGCCACCCCGTAAAAAGTCTGCCGTGAAAACGTCGTGATGCGACGTCACCCCAGAGTCAAAAATGACTGGTGCTTGCACAGGGGACTACTTTTATTATGCACACGGAAACTTTCTCTGTTTAATCTTCGCAACAACAACCCTGTAAGGTAGGTTAGAGCAAAAAGGTGACTGGCTCAAGGCCACCCAGTGAGCATTAATGGAATTTGTAGCTTTGAGCTTGGGTTGGCTGGATGCTGCTCTTAACTGCTACATCATGCTGGTTCTTTAAGAGAGACCTGCCAAGGTCATTGGAGGGACGGTGGCTCAGTGGCAGAGCATCTGCTTGGGAAGCAGAAGGTCCCAGGTTCAATCCCCGGCATCTCCAACTCAAAAGGGTCCAGGCAAGTAGGCGTGAAAAACCTCAACTGAAGACCCTGAAGAGCCACTGCTGGTCACGGAAGGGACAGTGGCTCAGTGGTAGAGCATCTGCTTGGGAAGCAGAAGGTCCCAGGTTCAATCCCCGGCATCTCCAAAAAAGGGTCCAGGCAAATAGGTGTGAAAAACCTCAGCTTGAGACCCTGGAGAGCCGCTGCCAGTCTGAGTAGACAATACTGACTTTGATGGACCGAGGGTCTGATTCAGTATAAGGCAGCTTCATATGTTCATATATGTGTAGTGGTTTATTTAAAAGTAGTTTGTTTACCACATTTCTGAAAACTGTGATCACTCAGTATAGCTTTAGCTTCAAACAAATTGCATTAATTTAAAGTCACTTCATTTCAAAAAACACAGGCTAACCACTGTTACCTGGGGCAGGAAATTACAATACAATAGAGTGTTGGATTAGGTCATGGCACACCCAGGTTCTTGATATCTTTATCAGAAGTCCATAATCTCTGTGCCCTAAATCTTTAACCCAGATAACAGAGGCAGAAACATCGAATACCTTAGCAAATGCAGATTTGAATGATGTGTTCTGAATGGGCTATACTGTACTTCCTTCTGTGGAGAAAGGGCACTGTATAGTTTTTGGTTTGTGCTGATTTGAGGTCTGAGTGATGTGATGGAATGTTAGCCTGGGGCAGGGGTAGCCAAACTTGCTTAATGTAAGAGCCACATGGAATGAAAGTCAGATTTTTGAGAGCTGCGTGATATGAGCGTAAGGTTTTGAGAGCCACAAAACATGAATGTCAGATGTTTGAGAACTGCAAATCGGGGGGGGGGGGGGGGCGAGGTAGAGGTGGAAAGAAAGCAACTTTGACTTTAAATGCATTCTCCAAGCCACCGGATGGCTTGGCTTGGAGATGCAATTTAAAGAGACAGATGCCTTCACCAAGCAGGGTGGAGGGGGCTTTAAGAGCCACACAATATGTGTGAAAGAGCCACATGTGGCTCCCAAGCCACAGTTTGGCCACCCCTGGCCTAGGGTCTGGACAACATGAGTTGGAATCCCTGCTCTGCTATGAAACTTGCCAGATGACGTTGGCCCAGTCATTCTTTCTCAGCATATTGTATTTCATAGGCTTGGTGTGAGGATCAGACTGCCTTGAGGCCCTCTGTGGGATAAAAAAAATATATATCAAACACTGACTTTCCGCGTCAAATGCTCCCCAATTCTGGTTGGATGCTGTTGCCTGGAGTGCCAGAATCTAAGAGGCTTCCCAGGAAAGAAAGCAGAGGGAAGGTGGACAGAACTTAATGTAAGACCAAGGATTCTTTAGTTAAGCATTTTTGTTCTTTAGAATCTCCCAGATGGGGCAAGAAGGTAACATCTTTCCACTGTTGTTGGTTGTTTTTTTTTTGGTCTCCAGCTTGTAGTATTCAAAGATATACTGCCTCTGAGAGGTTCCATTTAGCTACCTCGAAAGCTGTTGTTAGTCCTCTCCTCTAGGTTTCCCCCCACCCCAATCCTTTGCATGAATAGCAAGCTCTTCCCTACTGAGTTGGCCCTAATGCGCTCTCTATAGCAGCATTGTCTTTCCCACAGTCACGAGTCAGAGATGTCTTTGGGAAACTTTAACCAAGGCACAAAGGTCTTCCTTCCTCCAGCATTGAGAGATACGCTGCCTGATCGTAGACACTTCCTAAAGAGTTGCTGCAGATAATAGTTGTTGATAAGCTTAGACTCCATGATTCTTATCCAGCATACAAATTGCAGGATATCTTGTTAATAGCCCTTTTTTTTCTTTTTGTCATCACTTTAAAAATGTGCAGCCTGTCCCAGCCCTAAAATACAGGATGAGTAGCTGAACAAGGCCTTTTCAAAACTGTCTTTTAAATCAAAGATTTCAGGTTTTCACGGCTGGTAACATCATTAGGGTTTGTAGAATCTTTCGGGCTCAAGTGCCGTGTTCTGCTTTCTCCAGTAGAACACGGCACTTGAGCCCGAAAGATTCTACAAACCCTAATGTCTTTTAAATGTCCAGTAAAAATTCTAGCACCAGACCAAGAAAAAGAAACGGGGGGAAAGTTCAAATCCTTTTCATTCCTGGTGGCTTGATGCTGAGGGCTTGAGTTCATGTCACTTACTCTTTTATTGTGGACCTCTAGTGTTTTACTAGTTCTTCGAGAATGTTTGCCCTTGGTCATCGAAGTACAGATGGGGAAGTAGAATGCGTTAGGTTGGGTAAAAGAAGAAAAGCAATCCGGTATGTGTGTGTTGCTTACTTATTGCATCATTGTGGCTGAGCATTTTTCAACCCTTCTCCTTCCTACAAAGGAAACTCTTCCTTCTCTCACAGTAACTTATCTGTGGACAGGACAAAAATTGGGTCCAGTGGTACCTTTAAGGTCAACAAAGTTTTATTCGTGGTATAAGCTTTCATATGCAAGCACACTTGGTCAGATACAGATGTTGGTTTTAAAGGTGCCGCTGGACGCAAGCGTTGTTGTGCTGCTTCAGACCAACTTGGCTAACCCACCTGAATTTATCTATGGGCACAATGAGGAAGGAATATTTCTCTCACTCCTGTGGAGGGCATTGCATAACTCTTTGCATTAGTTCTCTCTAACCCAGGGGAGTCAAATAAGTGGTTTGGGGGCCAATTCAGGCTCCCGAAGGCTCCTATCAGGCCCGCGAGCAGCTGGCTCTTGTCTGCTTCCTTCTCCCACTCTCTTGCTTCCTTCTGTATCTCAGCTTGCTTTGCAACCTTGCTCAATCGCACAGGAGCTACAGAGCAAAACCTTGTTTGAGGCTCCTCTCCCCCAGTCCCCTGGGGAAGGAAGGAAAGAGCCAGAGCTTCCTTTGCCCAGTTTCCTGGATCCTATGGCAAAAATACAAAGAAAGCACCTTTAAGACCAACAAGTACTAATGTTTTAAGCATGTTTTAAGGTGTGTTTTTTTTTAAAAAATCGTTAGTCATGTTTGTGTCCTTTAAAACAG